>NW_022196898.1:78502642-78547272 GCF_008632895.1 Mastomys coucha
CCACACACACACACAGTCTTCCAGCCCTCGGCGAGTGTCTAACTCAATCTATGACTATATTTTCCTAGAAGGATCGGGTTCTGCAAATGTCTCCATTTCCAATTGACCCCACATTAGTGCAAAACACTTAGCGACCACTCAATAAATAGAGAAATAGAAAGGTAAGGACAGCGCAGGCTCTATGAGTACAGGGGAGGGACGTAAGTGAGAAGGTCGGAAGAAGGAAGAAGAGGAGGACTAGAATGGGGTAACCCTTGACAGAAACTAAGAATTGATAGCTGGGTGCCCTGTGGCTGTGTCTTCCTGGATTAGAACCTTGCCATCTGCAATCTAAAGTCATTTTCCAAACTAGACTTTGGTACAGGGAGATGGTGACTACACAAACCGGAGTCACACTGAATTCTAGTTCCTGATGGTCAACTTCCGTAATCCCAGTAACTCAAGCAAAGTGTTACCTTTAAGGATCAGAGAGCTTCCGGTGTCTGGGGTGCCCTGACAATCATTTCGCTAGTCGGCCTCCTTAGTGGCATTCTTCCATTTGGTCGTCCCTCTCCCTTGCTGGACATTTCAAATGCTTTATTATATTTTTTCTAACTCTGGTCTCTTTGCTTCCTTGCCTTTTCTTTGGCAAGCCGCTGAAAGCCACGCACTCCTCTTTGATTCCTTCGATGGCGACGATCCTTTTATTGTACATTCTGTATTTGAGATCTTTGAAACATCCACAGGGTCAAAGTGACTGCTGCTTGCTGTTAGAGAGAGTCGCGGCAATCCCGTGGAGACTTTCCCTCTGTTGCCGTCCCTTCCTCATTGTGGCCAGTGGTCCTAGAAGCCCTTTGTTCTGATTCCAAAAAGAGCCGCTTTCCTGCACGCTGACTCCCTGTGAGGGAATCTGGGGCCATCTGAAACACTCTTTTCTTCTACAAGAGACAAAGACATGGAAACTTTTCTCAGCAACTATCTAATGATGGTTTTCACAAACTAAATTTGGGGCCTTCTTCAAGAGCCACTTGTCCTTGCCCAGCATCCATTGCCTGTTGGTGTCTCCATGCGGTCTCTGACTGCAACAGAGAATTTCTTCATTCTTATTCTTGCTATACCCTGGTAGTGTAGCCAGGAGTACAGGAGGTGGGGGAGGAGGGGGAGGAGGTTACAAAATATACTATTCATCTAGATTAGCGATTCTCAACCTGTGAGTCACAACCACCCATACATAGGGGTGGCATATCAGATATCCTGAATACCAAGTGTTTATGTTACAATTCTTGACGGTAGCAAGATAACAGTTACAAAATAGCAACGAAAATAATTTTATGGTTGAGGTCACCACAACATGAGGAACTTTATTAAAGCGTTACAGCATTAGGAAAGTTGAGAATTACTGTTTCAGATATAAATGTTACATAAATGTCAATTATTATTTAAAAAATAACTTTAAAATAATTTCAGATGGATTTAAGTCTGGATAAAGCAGTGGACTGGGGGATAGGATAATCACCCCCCCACACACACCCTTTTGTAGGGTGTTCCACTGGGTGCTTCACTTCCTTCTATCTTGTTTGTCCCATTGGCCTCCTTACTCTGTCCTCTGGTCTTTCTATTTGTCTTTCTTTTTTTTGGGGGGGGGGTTGCTCCTGGCTTCCTCAACTGAGAAACTCATAATATCTACTCCCCAGGGATGCTATTGATCCGTCAACCCCTTCTTCTTCCCTTCCTCCCTTCCCTCCTCCTTCCTTTCCTCTCTTTATTTTCTTTCTCTTCCCCTCCCTTCCTCCCTCCCTTCCCTCCCTCCCCCTCCTTCCCTCTCTCTTTCCTTCTTCCCTCCCTCCCTCCCTCCCTCTCTCTCTCCTTCCCTTCTTTCCTTCCTTTCTTCCACCGGGTCCTGTCCCATGCAACCTAGACTGGCCTCTGACTCACTCTGTAGCAGAGAGCAGCCTTGAACTCCTGATAGTTCTCTCTCTGCCTTTCTCTGCTGGGGATGCAGCTGTGAGCCACCACACTTGACCTTCCATCGTTTTTTCAGCCAGTAATTTCTGGGACTTCTCCTACATCCCAGCTGTTACCTGAGGCATGCTGGTGATACGTCCCCAAAGACCCCAAACCTTCCCATGGAACGTATACAAAGGGGGTTGGAGTTACTGTACAAGTAGTACAGTGTTCAGTGTAAGTAGACAATGCTCTCAGGATTGGCACCTGTGGAATAAAAAAAGAGGACCAGAAACAGCCTTGGCTGTCCCCTCTCCAACTGCTGGGTCACTGTAAACATAGGAGTTTGTGACCTAGTCTTTATATGAGTTAGGTTTTCACTGAGCTCCATAGGAAACTTTGGTTGGAGGCTCACAACATATATTTCAAATACCGTGCGAGAATTCCTTTGAATTCTTTAAACTACAAAGACAGAAGTTTAGTTGAGGTGAAAAGCCATTGAGCTGATTGTTATGAATACAGATTGGTCCAGGGTTGTGTTTACTTGAACTAGTAAGATGTGACCTTCTCTTGCTCCTACTGAGTGTCATCAGGTGAGTGAGCCCAAGGGTGTACAAACCTTCAAGAGGCACTTCCGCTAAAGGCCGTGTACATGCACATGCAGCACTTGAAATGAAGAGCCCCCTTAAATGTTATGCCCCCGATAGCTGATTTACCTTGGCACAGCTGAGGGCAACTCACCAAAGTCTCAGTCTAAGGAAATTTTTGTTGCTAAAGTCATAGCACAGAGGCAGGAGGATTCCCAAGTTCAAGACTAAAATGATATAAAATAGATGATAGATAGATAGATAGATAGATAGATAGATAGATAGATAGTAGATAGATAGATAGATAGATAGATAGTAGATAGATAGATAGATAGATAGATAGATAGATAGATAGATAGATAGATAGATGGCAGATAGATGGCCAACAGAGAGAGACCAATACAGGGAGAGGCACAAAGAGTGACAGAGAAAGTGTGTGGTGAGAGACTGAGAGGAGGAGAAAGAAAAGGAGGGAAGGCATAAAACCAGGCAAGCAACTAGATGAGGATCTCAAGCCAGCTCAGGGTGGGTACCTGGGCTTCAGCTGAGCTGTCTTCTCGCCTTTGGTGAATAGACATGAGCCAGATCAAGAACTGGTGATGCCACAGGTATCTTGGGATAGCACACGTTGTACATGAGGATGACTGCGCTCAGTTACAAACTCTGTCCAGATGACTTACCTGTCTTAAGAATTCAGGTGGAAAACTGCTGGCAAAATGGCAGGCAGGCATGCACTCACGCACTCGTGTAGGCATACAAATAGACAAGTGTGCAACAGACACACACACACTCACAACACACTCATACAGACACATACCCACACAGACACACTCACATACACACATATATACACAAATATACACACACAGACACACACACACACAGACAACATATACATGTACCATGAACATACACATACAGAGATACACACATATACACACAGACACACATACTCACAGACACACACATAGACAACACATACATACACACTGTATACACACCGACACATGTGCCCACACATACACACACACAGACACATCAGACACACACAGAGACACACACTCACACACACACACACACACACACACACACACACACACCTGTGTTATCTCAGCCTCCTCTCATCAACTCCATCATGTCAATCAAGTCTCCCCAACACACAGGCTCTATTTCATGGGAGAAGAAGTAAAATGCGAATTCACCTGACATTATCTCACTTTCTTTTAAGGTTCCATGCACTTAGCCCCTTTTCTTCTACCCTCCTCTCTTACTTCATCTCTGTCCTGCATGGCTTCTTTATGCATAGGTGACCTGAAAGCATTGAAAGTTATTTCACTTGTGGCCAGGTAAAAGCTCTCAGGTGCCATCAGTTAGCAGACATGGTCCCAGAGTGTGTCTGCTCATCTCATTTCCTCTTGCTTCCAGCTCTCCCTGTGTCTGGGTTGTCGCTCTCCCTACACATCGGAAGGTTCAGTTCCTACACAGCAACTGATCTCTTTCCTGTTGGAAGACAGAAAGGCCGTTATTAATTTGTCCTTGCGTTCAGATACTTCATTTCCTTTCATCTTTATTACCCATCTATATCTTCCTCAGAGGTCTTGTTTACATAAAACAGGACTCTTGGATGCGGAACGTCTTTAACGAGTCTTAGCATAACCACTACAGAGTGAGCACCGTGTATTCACCTTTATAATTATGAATCATTTGGCAGTATTTAAAAACATCTTCAGTGCGTGGTGCCAGGCAGCTTCTTTCTAGATTTTTTTTTATTATTACCGAAAAGATTAGCCATAACCAAATTATGAGCTTGGTCCACAACAGTCTGGTATTAAGCTCCAAGAGAAGGGGCATAGTACCTCAAACTGGATTCCAAATGTGGGGTTAAACTATTTAGGTTTTCCTACCCTCTCCCTCCCTCTCTTCCTTTCTCTTCCTCCCTCTCTCAAGCAGCATCCAGGTCAAGCACTGCAAAGATAAAGACTACAGGGACACTGAGTCTCTCAAAGACACTCACATCCAAGTTGTTCTCCAGGATGTCTCTCCCAGGCTGGCTCCAGAATCTGAGTTGTTGCCCAGTGAGTTTCTGACTCAGATGGTACCATGACCAAAAAACTGAGAGGTGGTGGTTCCATTTCAACAATCTGTGTGAGCACCTGGCATTACGTGTTGGCAAAGAAACAAAGGTGGGAACCTGTCCCCTGTGTCTGAAGCATGATCAAGAGTCTACTGAGCAGATACGGAGAAAGGATGGGACAGACAGACGAGACGGTCCATGAAAGCAAAGATAAAGCAACGCAGCTGCTACCCCTGGGGGCTTAGTTTAAGGATCTGAATGCATTAAAGAATGACCGAGAGCAATTGTGAGTTAGTGAAGGGTCTTATGGACGTACAGCTAATAAAGTGATGGGTTCCGTGGGGGCTACCTCCCTCAATTTTGTGAGTCCTAAGTACAGTCCATAAGGAAGGTTACTGCCCAAAGAAATGCACTTAACGCTTTCCATTAGCACGACACTGAACGAGGTGTCAGAATGGAAAGCAAAAATGGATCACCTGCTCCTTGGGAGTTTATGTTCTATGTTTAAATACAGAGTTACATGGCATACTGCAATAGAAGACAGTGGGACGTAGGAGAGGAATGCAAAGTAGATAAACGAGGCAGACAGGACAGAGCAGTGAACACCATCAGCATTCCATTCTGAGACAGGAGGACTGGTACAAAATCTATGCCCAGGGGCTGGAGAAATAGCTCAGTGGTTAGGGCCACATACTACTCTTGCAGAGGACTCTAGATCAATTCCCAGAGTCCTCATTCAGTGGCTCACAACCACCTGTAATCCGATCAGGGGATCATCCGATGTTTCTCTCCTCCATGGGCACTTGTACTCACATATGTTTAAGGATAAAAATGAAGCTTTGAGTGAGAAAGAGAGAGAGAGAGAGAAGGAGAGAGAGAGAGAGAGAGAGAGAGAGAGAGAGAGAGAGAGAGGTGAGAACTTATGAGCAAAGAGATTCTCAGTGATTTCTGCCTGCCTCACAGTGTGAACTGCTCTCTCTCCCTCATTCTCCCGTCATGATGGACTGAACCCACTGAGACTGTGAGCCAAGTGAAATGATTTCCCATTGAACCAGTTCCTTTCCTGTGCTTCCCAGCGATGAGAAAGCTAAGCAGCATTTGTCAAATAATGGTGAGTGCGTGGACGGCGAAAGGAATAACTGGAACAAGGTGATCAGGATGCCAGAGAGAGTTTGTGTTGAGGCAAAGGTAGAGTTTGTCTCTGAACTAGAACACGGTGGAAGAAAACATGAGATGAGATTACAGGGGGCCTAGGATGCCATACTAAAATTCCTAGGCTTTGTCTGGGAGAAAAATGGAGATTAAATTGAAATATTACTTCGAGCTGGTATCTCAGCCATAGGGAGGTTGAGGCAGGAGGGCTCTTTGTATTTTGAAGCCATCCTATGCTATGTAGATACTTGCAGGCCAATCTGGGCTACACAGTAAGACCCTATGGAAAACAAACAAACAAGCAAGCAAAACGAAACAACAGAAAAATGCTACATAGAGATTCCCCATCAAAGTACAGTCTAAAGAACCAGATCTCACTTTAAAAAAAATATCTTGAGTGCCGGGTGGCAGTGGCACACACCTCTAATCCAGGAGGCAGACACTCAGGAGACAGAGGCAGGTGGACCTCTGAATGTGAAGCCAGCCTGGTCTACAGTGAGTTCCAGGACAGCCTGGGCTATACAGAGAAACCCTGTCTCAAAATAAACCAAAAAAAACCAAAACCAAAAAACAACAAAAACAAAAACAAAAACCAACCAAACAAGCTGCTTTGATGGAGTGAGTGACAGCTGCTTGAGAAGATTCCAGGCTTGGATACACTTTGACTTGTACTTCAGGAGCATGAAGCCTGGTCGCTGGTGTGATGGTGTTGAGGGTGTAGAACTTTCAAAAGCTAAGACCAAGCGGGGAGGAAATGAAGTCATGAGGATACCACCCCTGAACAGATCCTCGCTGCTCTCACAGAGCACATTGCAAGGGTTGTTGCTAAGTGAGACCCCGTCTCAGGCTTTTGTGTGAACAGCTGATCCCTCAACAGCTTCCCTACCACACTGGGTTTACATATGAGTCTGCCCAGTCTTGGGTTTTCAGCTTCTTCCCAAACTGAACTAAATAAACCTATTCATAAGTAAATATACACTGCACCCAGCTTCTGCCTCAGATATCATGCTGTCACAAGAAGAAACAAAGACAGATGCATTAGGGTACAGTAGGGGGAAATGGGAGCTTACTTACTCATTTGTTGACTTTCCATCACTGGCCTGAGGAGCACACCTTCTCTTTGAGTGGCAGAGAAGCCCTGGGAAAACAATGGCTGAGCTGTTTGTGGGTATGTCTCCTTTTGCTCACCTCATCAAGATCTCAAGAGGGGTGGAGAAGCATTCATCAGAGACTTTTATAAGAAAATAATCCTACCCTAATCATCTCAATCCCAGGACGGAGGCATCATTAGTTAATGATGCTGGCTAAGTCCTTTGAAGTTCAAAAGTACAATAAACACACTACAAATTATTAGTGGTCAATGAGGGAGAGACATCTTTCCAGCACCCAACACAAAAGGTCGGAGGACTCCTTAGTGGCTCTCCTGCACCTTATCATTTACTACGCAGCCTCAGGACATGCCAGCGGATGCTGCAGACAGCTCAGCTTTCTTGAGTCTTGGAGGAACTGGGAAGGCAGAGTGTCAGGCGGATCTACAAAGTACTTGTGTTAACTTGGCAAGAGAAAGCAGTTGCATTGGCCAGGAGACAGCAGAGTCTGAGGTGGAAGAATTGGACTGGTTATATTCTGGTGTTGAGGTTGAGGCAAGGCATTCTTTTCTTTCTTTCTTTCTTTCTTTCTTTCTTTCTTTCTTTCTTTCTTTCTTTCTTTCTTTCTTTTTTTCTTTCTTTCTTTCTTTCTTTCTTTTTTTTTTTTTTGTTGTTGTTGTTTTTCAAGACAGGGTTTCTCTGTTTAGTCCCGGCTGTCCTGGAACTCACTCCATAGACCAAGCTGGCCTCAAACTCAGAAATCCACCTTCCTCTGCCTTCCAAGTGCTGGGATTAAAGACATGTGCCACCACTGCCCGGCTTGAGGGAAGGCATTCTTTTTTGGTTTTGTTTTTGTTTATTAGATATTTTCTTTATTTACATGTCATATGATTTCTCCTTTCCCAGTTTCCCCTCCAAAACAAAAAACAAAAACAAACAAAAAAAAAAAACAAGAACAAATCCCTGTTGCCTTCCCCCTCTCTCTTCCCCCTGCTTGCCACTCCACCCTCTCCCACTTATTGGCCCTGGCATTCCCCTACACTGGGACATAGAATCTTCACAGGCCCAAGGGCCTCTCCTCCCATTGATGACCGACTTTGCAATCGCCTACTATACAAATGCTGCCAGAGCAATCAGTCCCACCATGTATAGTCCTTGGTTTGTGGTTGAGTCCCTGGGAGCTCTGAGGGTACTAGTCATATTGTTGTTCGTCCTAAGGGGCTGCAAACCCTTCAGCTCCTTTGGTCCTTTCTCTAACTCCTTCATTGGGGACCCTGTACTCAGTTCAATGGATGGCTGTGAGCCTCTACATCTGTATTAGTCAGGTACTGTCAGAGCCTCTCAGGAGACAGCTATATCAGGCTGGATTGTCCTTCCTTCAGTCTCTGCTCCATAGTTAGTCTCTGCAACTCCCGTGGGTATTTTGTTCCCCCTTTTAAGAAGGAATGAAATGTCCACCTTTCAATCTTCCTTCTTCTTGAGTTCCTTGTGGTTTGTGTGTTGTTGTTCCTGTATTCCAAACTTCTGGGTATAGCCACTTATCAGAGAGTACATACCGTGTGTGTTCTTTTGTAATTGGGTTACCTCACTCAAGATGATATTCTCCAGATCCATCCATTTCCCTAAGAATTTCATAAATTCATTGTTTTTAGTAGCTGAGTAGTACTCCATTGTGTAGATATACCACAATTTCTGTATCCATTCCTCTATTGAGGGACATCTGGGTTGTTTCCAGGTTCTGGCTATTATAAATAAAGCTGCTATGAACATGGTGGAGCATGTGTCCTTATTACATGTTGGAGCATCTTCTGGGTATATGCCCAGGAGTGGTATAGCCAGGTCATCTGGTAGAACTATTCCCAATTTCCGGAGGAACCGCCAAGCTGATTTCCAGAGTGGTTGTACCAGCTTGCAATCCCACCAGCAATGAAAGAGTATTCCTCTTTCTCCACAACTTCTCTAGCATCTGCTGTCACCTGAGTTTTTTATCCTAGCCAATCTGACTGGTGTAAGGTGGAATCTCAGGGTTGTTTTGATTTGCATTTCCCTGATGACTAAGGATGTTGAACATTTCTTTAGGTGCTTCTCAGCCATTTGGTGTTCATCAGTTGAGAATTCTTTGTTTAACTCTCTACCCGATTTTTTAATAGGGTTATTTGGTTCTCTGGAGTTTAACTTCTTGAGTTCTTTATATACATTGGATATTAGCCCTCTATCAGATATAGGATTGGTAAAGATCTTTTCCCAATTTGTTGGTTGCCGTTTTGTCCTATTGACAGTGCCTTTTGCCTTACAGAAGCTTTGCAACTTTATAAGGTCCCATTTGTCAATTGGAGCAAGGCATTCTTTTTTTTTTTTATTAGATATTTTCTTTATTTACATGTAAATTTCTCCTTTCCCAGTTTCCCCTCCAAAAAACAAAGAAACAAACCAAAACAACAAAAACAAACCCCTGTTGCCTCCCCCCTCCACATGCCTGCCACCCCACCCTCTCCTACCTATTGGCCCTGGCATTCCCCTACACTGGGGCACAGAACCTTCACAGGGCTGAGGTCCTCTCCTCCTATTGATGATCAAATTTGCAATCCTCTACTATACACATGCTGCCAGAACAATCAGACCCCTCCATGTGCAGTCCTTGGTTGGTGGTTGAGACCCTGGGAGTTCTGAGGGTACTGGTTAGTTCATATTGTTGTTCGTCCTAAGGGGCTGCAAACCCCTAGCTCCATTGGTCCTTTCTCTAACTCCTTCACTGGGGACCCTGTACTCAGTTCAGTGGATGGCTGTGAGTCTCTATATCTATGTTAGTCAGGTACTGTCAGAGCCTCTCAGGAGATAGCTATATTTAGGCTGGCTTGTCCTTCCTTCAGTCTCTGCTCCATAGTTAGTCTCTGCAACTCCTTCCGTGGGTATTTGGTTCTCCCTTTTAAGAAGGAATGAAATGTCCACCTTTTGGTCTTCCTTCTTCTTGAGTTCCTTGTAGTTTGTGGGTTGTTCTTCCTGTATTCCAAACTTCTGGACTAATAACCACTTATCAGAGAGTGCATACCGTGTTTGTTCTTTTGTGATTAGGTTACCTCACTCAGGATGATATTCTCCAGATCCATCCATTTACCTAAGAATTTCATAAATTTATTGTTTTTAATAGCTGAGTAGTACTCCATTGTGTAGATGTGCCACAATTTCTGTATCCACTCTTCTGTTTAGGGACATCTGGGTTATTTCCAGGTTCTGGCTATTATAAATAAGGCTACTATGAACATGGTGGAGCATGTGTCCTTATTGCATGTTGCAGTATCTTTTGGGTATATGCCCAGGAGTGGTATAGCTGGGTCCTCCTGTAGAACTATGTCCAATTTCCGGAGGAACCGGAGGCAAGGCATTCTTAATCAAGGGATCACAGCATCCTTAATGAGGGTGCCATAGAATGGCCTCCTCCAAAGGGAAATCTCAGAAAAAACACAAGGAGAAGCTTTAGCTCAGGTGAAAAATAATTTGTCTTTATTTCAATATTGCCATTTCCCCTTCACCGTGAATTAAGTCAACAAGTCACAGTAAAGCACTGGTGAGGGTTTTTGTCTCTAAATGAACGCAAACCAGTTATTCTCAAGTCATGTGACAGGAAGTTCAGCCATCTTGAAAGGCCATTGGTTGGCCAGATGTTGGGTGTCAATAAAGACATGTACCTAGTACCATGCCACAAATGTAGGGGGGGGGGGGTTTAATAGGCAGACTTTTCTAGATCTGCTTTGGATTCCTAGAAGTAATGGATGGAAATCAGAGACTCTGAGCACACTCAGACCAAGGGTTTGAGCCATTCTGGGCCAGAAGTGTACAGCTGTTACATTCAATGAACCATCACTGACAGTCACCATCATCCTCTCTTGGTCCTCTCTTGATGCTGTGTCTTATCAGCTTCAGGACTGTATGATGTCATCTATCAGCTGTCACTGTCTCTTATCAGTTTCACTGCCTGTTCTCTCAAAATAACTGCAGTTTCTAAAAAATTATAACATTTTCCTATTATTGGATATTCCTCTATATTTTATATCTTTTAAAAAAAATCTGAGAAGGGGCCATTGCCTTTTTGAGACTCTAGAAAGAACAGAGGGAACGGTAGGAAGCCCTGCTCCTCACTGCCTCCAGGTCCTCTGTGGTGGTCTCTACCCTTCCTCTCCCCACAGCTTGCCTCTTTCAACTTCTCTGCAGTAGATTCTACCCACCTCTTCCTGTAAACTGACCCAGCCTCTCCCCAGGCACTCCTCAGAGACCAAATATAAAATTCTTTACACAGAAGAACCAAGTGGTGATGCTACACAAAGGATCCTTTAGTTACCAAGAACCACCCCTCTTAAGGGAAGCAGAAATTATGTCTCACATTTTTTCCATGTGTTCATTAAGAGCTAGAGACATGTAATAGCCTCCGAAGCCTCAGGAGCCAGAGCATCTTGGGTCTCACCAGAAGCAGAAGGAATAAGATAGCCTCATATTTTCAAGTTCCCAGAGGGATTGCCATGCACGCCCTTTCCAGAAAGGCACTGTGTGTCCAGGTGGTTGGCCACCTTAATTCAGCTTGAACTCCATTGCTGTGTCCTCCCCAATCCAACTGGCCCTGCACCTCTCCTGGTAGGTAAAATCTCATCCAGGAGAAATTATGTCCCGACCCCAGACACTCTCTCTTCTCTGTCCATCTAGCCCCTCTGCTAATATCCATTAAGTTATTTACTAATTCACCATATGTTTACTAATTCAATCTTTAGGGTATTTCTACAGAAGAATGTAGATTACAGTCAGATTCAATCCAGACTGCTTCATGACTTGGATATACTCACACAAAAAAAATTTTCCTCTCAAGTTCTTCCTTTATTTGCAGCTGATAGTGTGTACAGTATAGCCTAGCCTTTAATAGAAGATGAGGCACAAATGTTTAGCTCAAGAACCCTTCTAAGCCAGGCAGTGGTGGCGCATGCCTTTAATCCTAACTTGGGAAGCAAAGGCAGGTGGATTTCTGAGTTTGAGGCCAGCCTGGTCTACAGAGTGAGTTCCAGGACAGCCAGGGATACACAGAGAAACCCTGTCTCCAAAAACAAAAACAAAAACAAACAAACAAACAAACAAAAAAGAGTGCGCTGTATTGCTACAGTTCTTTCCCAGGAGGAAACACAACTTCCACACATTCTCCCAAGGTCCCAAAAGAAGTTCGCTCTGGGGAACCAATGAGTTGATCAGGCTTCCTTATAGAGCATAGGTGAGGGGCTACTCATGTAAATGCCCCCCTCTCCAACAGGCTGCACCTGGAAAGCCTTCCAGCAGGGACGAGGGCTTCCCCCTAGCTCACCAGCCCCCAGTTTCCCCCTGGCCTACAGACACTAGCCTTTCCCCAGTACCACATGCAATTGAGAGTCAAAGCAGAGTTTTAAACAACAGGTGGTAGGTGTTGTGTTTTGTAAAAAGATAAGAGACCAGAGATACATTTAGTGGAGCCATGGTAGGTATGGTATGGAGTAAGGGGGTGCCTCTGCGGGCCCATGTTGAGGCATCCCTTCCCCCTCTGAGGTACCAGCCACAAGGTATAGTATAGAATAGAGTTTATTCAAGGCATCGGGAGGGGAGTTGAGAGAAAGGCAGGGAGAGAGAGACAGAAAGACAGAGAGAGAAAGAGAGTAGAGGCCAGCCATGAACACATGGAGAAAGTGGGAGGAAGGGAATGGGGAGAGAGGGAGAGCAGGAGGGAGAAGACAGAGCTAGGGCAAGAGGGCAAGAAAGAGAGGAGGGGGCGCTCAGCCCATTTTAGCATCAGGCACACCTGGCAGTTGCCAGGTTACTGTAGGGTGGAGCCTAGACAGTAGGAGACACTGGATCCTCAGGTAAGAGTCTCATGGCCTAGTAAATGTTTGGGAGAGGGCACAGTTCGACTCCCCAAGATGACATTTTCTTAGCTTGAAAGGCAGTCACTCCCAACATTCGATTTTAAGTAAGACTTGAGACTCTCCAAAAAAAAAAAAAGGACCTTAGAAAAAGCTCACCCGGGCTGGAGAGATGGCTCAGCCGTTAAAGGCTAGGCTCACAACCAAAAATATAAGAAAAAGCTCACCCAATCTACTCCACTGTAAGCATTTCCATGACTGGCATTTATGTATTAACTCATAATTCTCATAACAAATAGAATGGACCCCACTTGAAGATGAGGAAAGCAAGGCCCAGAGAAGAACGTTGCCCAGCATCATCCACATAAAATGTTTGAAGTGGGATTCGATGTGACAGGACAGGAAGCAGAGCCTGCGCGCATGCCCATTGTCTACAGCCCTTCCCACATGCCTATGCATTTACCTTGTCAGGCTGAGTTTTAAAGGAAGGGAGGAGGCTGGGACGGACTGCATTCTAGGGTCCAGAATGGCATGTCTCATGTAGGAGAGCATCCTGTGAACACTTGTACAATCAAAGACTTTTTGTTCTGGATACTTACACAAGCAAGCTAAATCAAAGTTCACTAACTTTGTAGGTATGAACAAGCCATAGAGATCAATTCAAATCTCTTATATTAAAGAAGAAAATGAAAACAAAACTAAACCCCAGTTAAGCAGGGCCAGAACTAGAATCCGGATCTGGGGGCTAGTTGATCACTAAGTAAATCAAAAATTAATGTGGGATTAGAAGTCATAAAGGGCTTTACTCTTTGGAATCTCAGTACTGGGGAGGCTGAGGGGGGAGGATTTGAGTTCAAGACCATCCTGAACTCTAAACTATACAATAACTCATAGAGAGGGGGTGGGGCAGGCAAAAAGAATTCAGTTAATAAATACTGAAATCCCCCTACTTTCTATGTGAAGTTATTTCTCCCCATGAGATGCTGGCGACTGGGGAAATAGGGAACTGTCCTGGTCCCAGTGGAGCTGGAGGGGAGCTTAAGCATCCTTTTGCATCCAAAATATCTTCAGTGTCACAGCTGGCAAACTACAAAGTGTTTACTAGCCAACTTCATCAATATCCATGTAGTCTGGTCCTTCCAGCTTCTCCTTTTCCTCCCTCCAGCTTCAGGCAGTACCCAGCAGGGTGCTCACAGTGGTTGTTAACAGTGCTGCACAGACTTCTGAATGCTCAAGCCAGATCAAATTCCAGCATGAAGAGCAGAGAGGGGTAGAAAGTCCCACCTCAAGCTGAGGAGACATTGGTAATTATTAGTGCTGAGAAACGGAGAGTCGTTTCTCTTTAAAAGTGTTGCCCTTGGCATGTTAAGCATGAGTAATGGAAAGTCAAGCATACAAGAATATATAGGTAAGCCGGGCGTCGTGGCACACGCCTTTAATCCCAGCACTTGGGAGGCAGAGGCAGGCGGATTTCTGAGTTCGAGGCCAGCCTGGTCTACAGAGTGAGTTCCAGGACAGCCAGGGCTACAAAGAGAAACCCTGTTTCGTGGGGCGAGTGGGGGAAGAACACCTATGTAGAACCAATTGGACTTGGTTACCATTTAAAAAAGACAAGGGGGACACAAAGATGGTGGTGGGTTAGTGTGGTTTGAGTGATAATGGTCCCCATAGGCTCATATATTTGAATACTCCGTTCCCAGTTAGTGGAACTGTTTGGGAAGGATTAGAACATGTGTCACTGGGGGTGGCCTTTGAGGTTTCAAAAGAGTCCAGCCATTCTCAGTTAGCTCTACCTAACTCAAGATGTGAGTTCTTGGCTACTAATCCAGGACCATGCCTGCTATCCTGCTTCTGCTCTCTACTAGTCTTCAGGAGCATCTTGCTCCTGAAAGCTGACCAGACAAAAATACACAGCTTTACCCTTAGCCAACCGACTCGTGGATTTACAGTGTGAGAAAGCAAATGTCTCTTGCTTCAAGACGTTGAGATTTTAGCTTTGTTACTCAGCATACACTTACCCAGCCTTCTCACTGTGCAGGGACCAGAGGTAGGACTAGGTGACTCTGGGTTACTCAAATTCAAGAAATGACAGTAGTCTTCACATGGGTGCTCCACACTCCCTCTCTCCCTCCTCATATAACACAGAACCAAATTGTACAACCGTCTATTTTGCAAACTACAATGGTAGCTGAAGAACAGTATTCAGAAGTTTTTATTTGTTTTATGTGAGTACACTGTTGCTCTTTTCAGACACACCAGAAGAGGGCATCAGATCCCATTATAGTTGGTTGTGAGCCACCACGTGGTTGCTGGAAATTGAACTCAAGACCTCTGGAAGAGCTCTTAATCACTGAGCCATCTATCTCTCCCAGTATTCAGAAGTTTTAAACGACAGCAGCTTCTATAGAAGTTGTATATAAAGTGTTTAATTAAGGAGCCTTGTATAAAACGATGCCAGGAATAAAGATGAGCTGAAAGAGGAAAATTCTGCCGGGCGGTGGTGGCTCTCATCTTTAATCCCAGCACTTGGGAGGCAGGGGCAGGCAGATTTCTGAGGCCAGCCTGGTCTACAGAGTGAGTTCCAGGGCAGCCAGGGCTATACAGAGAAACCCTGTCTCGAAAAAACAAACAAACAAAAACAACAATAGCAAAAGAAAGAAAGAAAGAAAGAAAGAAAGAAAGAAAGGAAGGAAGGAAGGAAGGAAGGAAGAAAGAAAGGAAGAAAGAGGAAAATTCAAAGAACAAAATCAATCACAACTATTGATCATTTCCTATAATCAATAGTTAGTTAGTTGGTCTCCCATCCTTCATTTACCTGCTGTTAAAAAAAGAAAACACTGTAAAAGTAAACCATCCTCTCCAATTACAGAAGAAAAGCATTGAACCTGGGAGCTCTGCATAACTTCCCAAGACCCCACTGTCTTATAAATGGTAGGGTAATTTGAATATAAATACGACTGCTCCAGAGCCTGGGCTCTTCATCATCCATCTCCACGAAAGAAATGAGATATTTTCTGAGCTGCCTCCAAAAAAGGAGGCCCAACTCCTGAGTCACCATTATCATATGCCAACCTTACCACTAATTTGTTGGGCGTCACCTCAGCAATATGCCTTTAGGTATTTTTTTAAAACTTGAAAACTAAGAGATTCTGCCAGTTACCCACCCAAGTACCTTGAGTGAAGGGAGGTATGTAACACGTGAGAAGTAAGGATGAAAAGTGTTATAAATAGCATGATTACAAGTAGCAATAACTCTGATGGAGAATGTCATATGCAAGTTCAAACATAAATTGGAATTAAGCCTCATAAATATAAAAGAACGGAAGGCATGAGGTTCTTTCAATTTTAGCAGTAAACTATTTAATCTGAATTTTAAGTTAAGCAGAAAACCTAGTAGTGTCCTTAGGAAGGCACAGTGGGAGAGGCTGGAGTACACTGGGGACATTTTGAGCGGGTGGCTGCTCTGAAAGACATCTGTAATAACTCTTAGGACAAATTATAGTAGCAAGAGTTGACCATTTATACCATGACATCCATAGTAGAGTGCATGCTGATTCGCTCTTTCTAAAGATTTAGGAAACAAGTTCCTTTAATGATAATTACCAGAGTTACTGAGGTACAAAACCATGAACGGCAACACTAGAATAAAAAGCTAGACAGTCTCAACTGGGCACAGTGGCACCTACCTGTAATCCTAATGCTTCATCCTTAAGGAAACATGATAGCAAGTTCAAGGCCAGTCTAAGCTACGTTGTGAGTTCAAGATGCCAGAGCCCGCGAAATGTAAACATCACAAAACAAAACAAGAATCTAGGGACTGAGAACTGAAACACTTCTTGTCCTCTGTCGCTTTGCTCCTTCATTCAGCCAGTTTCTGTTTGGGCCTTTTTTTTCTTTTTCTTTTTAAACCTCAACCCCCAGCTGTAGGTTCATGAAGGAATGTCACAATATGTCACATCCAAACCTCCACACTCACATGACCTCCTTCCTCTTGTCAAACGGGCCCATCCCGACAGGAATGTTAAGCAGGTTTCACCGAGCTAATCCGAGTAGGAGCTATTTTGCCTAGGTACCCAGTAAACAAAGATCTTTGTTCTCTGAGGTAAAGTGGTGAGCTCTGTGAAACCTCACCCACTTCTCTCCTCCCTCAGGTCTCACTCCATTTCTCTTACCTAAAATCTGCCCCAGATTGATGTCTTCTAGATAACTTTATAACTCCATTTCAAGGTATTTTGGAGTTGACTCTGAGGAAGGTGCTCTGGGCCAACCTGTGCATCCGGGCCTGCCAGAGCAGGCTAAACTGCACTGCATGAGGAGCTTGTAGGGAGGTGGGCTCAGCATGCAGGCCCCATTGCCAGTCCTGGTAGCGCTGGCATTTCTAGGCATACCATACTAAGAAATGATTAATCAGGTCTCCCTCTCAGAGACTTACGCAACTATACTGCTCCTTGGTAGCTGGGGACGCAAATCCTCAAATGTTCACGTTCTATATAAAATGTCCGTGTTTGCGTGTAGCATATGCATACCTCTTTATGTGTTTAAAATCATGTCCAGATTACATATAACCTGTAATGTAAATGCTTTATAAGTTGTTGTTATACTTTATTATTTAGTGGATAATGACAAAACATCTATCCATGTTTGTACACATGTAGGTTCCCCCAAAATATTTCTAATCTGCCGTTAGATATACCCACAGATGAGTGATTCACAGACAAGGCCATACATACATACATACATACATACATAAGGATTATATGCATACATAAGGAAGCCAAAGAAATTCACTTAAAACCTACTTACTTTCACAATCTTGTATCTCTGCATAGCATTCCCATGGGCCAGAAATAGCCAATTGTAATATTTAATTAAGTTTTTCCTAGATAATTACAAAAGTGGAAGCGAAAAGTTAGGAGGAGAGGGCATTACTTAGACCAGCAGTTCTCAACCTGTGGCTCGAGACTCCCACAGGGGTCCCACATCAGATGTGCTGAGTGTCAGATATTCACATTATGACTCATAACAGCAGCAAAGTTACAGTTATGAAGTCGCAATGAAATGATTTTATGGATGGGGGAGTCACCACAACATGAGGAACTGTATTAAAGGGTCCCAGCATGAGGAAGATTGAGAACCACTGCCTTAGACATTGAACGATGATATATTAGTTTGGCAGAAGAAAGATTTCTTCCCCTAAATGAAAATTTTAGATATGTAAATGGTGTCAGGTTCTTTACCAAAATAAAGTATACCCTCAATGGAAAGTCAGCCAAACCCCAATAAGGGTCATTTTAGTGCCCGACAAAATTAAAAAACAATCCAGCTAAAGGAGCATGTGTGTTAAACTCTACGCAGATTCTGAAAGAGACGTTTGAAAGGAGGCTGCTTTTGTTGGAAAGAAAAATGTAGAAAACTGAAAACTCAGAATGGTGCCAAGTAGACATTCAAGCTGTCCCACTCATCTGTAATCTTGAACCCGGGAGGCTGAGGCAGGAGGATCACAAGTCTAGAGCCAGCTCAGGTGACCAAGTGAGAGTTTGATTTTTAAGTCAGACATACACAGTCTTTGATACAATATAGAAACTTTGTTTGTATGAGTACTTGATATAGAGATGAAAATAATTTTTAATAATAGTGTTCCGTGATCTAGGTAGAAATTGGGAGAGAGAGAGAGACAAACTTCAGTCTATATTTTACCCAAAATTCAAACAAGTTCCAAATCTGCTCAGGACTGAAGGAAAAACTAGAAACAGGAAAAAAAAGAAACTAGCATAATGGGGGATATGGAAATCAAATCTTAAGAGTAATGATAAGTTCACAGGTTAGAGAGGGAAAATATCACCAGGTAGAACAACAGCTTTCTGTGGAAGACATTTTATTCCATAAACAAGAAACTTAAGAGGGAGGCAAAAGAAAGGTTCAGTGAAACCAACAGACCATTATCCAAGCTATCTCTAGAATATAAGAACCTAGTTCTAATCAACTTCTGAATGATATAGAACTAATGCTAAAATGTTAAAGAATTAGAAAACATCAAGACCTGAAGGTACGATTAGGCAAGGGGGAAAAAATCATATCCAGTCCAAACAAAAATAAAGGCACATTTACAGACACCTGATTTTTGATGAAGGGGTCAAAGACACACAATGGAGAAAGCACAGCATCTTCAACAACAGGCGCTGGTCAAACTGGATAGCTACATAGAGAAGAATGAAAGTTGGAGGTTGGAGGCATGTCTGCTACCCTCTGAGACCTGCAAACCCAAGCCAGACACAATCCCAGCATGAAGGAAGAGGCGTGGGCACAAAGTCCCAATGCTAGCCATGAAGCTACTCTCAAGTGGGAGAGGAAAATCAGCTGGGTTAGATGGTGCACTGGGTTAGCCGTGTGCCCAGGAGAAGTTGGCCAATACAAGTCTGTATTTTACTGACTGTTTTCTCTTTTGTTTTTGTTTTTGTTTTTGGGGGGACTTTTTGTTTTGTTTTGCTTTGTTTTTCGAGACAGGGTTTCTCTGTATAGCCCTGTCTGTCCTGGAACTCACTCTGTAGACTAGGCTGGCCTCAAACTCAGAAATCTGCCTGCCTCTGCCTCCCAAGGACTGAGATCAAAGGTGTGTGCCACCACTGCCCGGCTTGTTTTTGTTTTAAGAGAGAAGAAAGAACATGAAGTTGGTGGTAGGAAGTAGGGAGGATCTGACAGGAGGTGTGAGGCAGGAAGGAATATTATTGTACCATGTAAAAATTTTCAAGAACAATTTTTAAAATAAATACAATTCATAAATAAGCTTATGAAAAATATTAGTGTCATCACATATTAAGCAAAGACATGCACATCGTAACCACAAAAGGTTAACATTTTCTAACTATGAAAATCCACATTCTTTTTCAACAAAAGTGAAGCCATATACATGCTGTTTCTGGTAGCTGTATAGAGGGATGCAAACACCTTAAGCCATATCAAATGGAATAGTATTAGGGATTGAACCCAAGGCCTCATTCATGCGAGGCAGGTGCTCTACTATTGAGCCATCTCTCAGGTCCTCTTTCTACCTCTCTCTTGAGCTAGGATTTCACTGCGTTCCACAGGCTAGTGTTGAGCTCATTCTGGAGCCTAAGCTTGCAATCTGCCTCTGACTAAATGGTATTTGAGGTCTGAGCCACCACACCTAGCTTTTGCCTTGTATTTTAAAACTCTTTAAAGAAAGAATATGGAGACTGTGGATACATGAGTGTTTGGAGTCATGCTGCTGTGTTTAGTAATGACATGGGCAACTGTGCAAATGACTCTGCACATGTCTGCTCTTGGAAGGTTTTCTGGGCTCTGCCAGGATTGCTTCCTCACCGCAGGCCACTTAGCATCACTGTCCATCGCTGGCTGGTCCTCCGCCTCTGGCATAGGGCTTCGCACACAGTAAGAGTCTTAGCTATTATCTCTTAAATGGATGAATGAATCAAATCAGTCCTTGTTAAACAGTAGCAGATGGGAAGGGGTTCTTAAAGAAATGTAAACCCATTAACTCACTAATTATGAAAACTGTGTTGCAACTTGGAAAATGCTTCCGGACAGCTGAACACAGTGGGAAAAAGAAGGGTCACAGCAGCACATATCTTATGATCGCAACTCGACACGAAGAACTGCGGGGACCCGGGCAAAGCCAGGAGTGTATGTGTGTAGAATAGTCTTGTCATTGCTGTTCTTGCAGTCATGACATTGTGGACCTTTTGATCTTTTAGAAAATATATTGGTTAATCTTCTTTTTATAAGCTCTAAAAAGACCAGGGGAAACTTTAGTGGCTTTAGAGGTAGGATATTTGAGTACCAGTCCTGGCTCTATGGCTGAATAGCTTGTGACCTCTTACCAGTCCCTAAGGCCTTTTCAGCCTCAGTCTCCTCGTCTATTAAGTGGCAAAGATAATAGCTACCTCGCAAAGCTGTTGTGAGGGACCTATGACCTCATGCATGTGAAAAGATTTTTATAAACTATAAAGTTCTCTATTAATGTAGGATAGCATTATGACTAAAGTAGCTTTTGTTTCCTGAGAGAAACAGCCCTCTCTTCATTTCCTCCAAATTGTTGTATTTCGTCACTTCAGTGCAATGCAAAATGAAGTGCAAAATCCTTGGGACGCCATGCTAAACTGTGCATACTACACAAACCTGATGGATAGCTGTCAGGAACAGATGGATTCTCTGTAGGTCAGCAGAAGGGGCCTCTGAGATGCTCAGAATGATTGGAAAAGGAGCCCAAGATGCAAAAGTCCCCCATGCAATCAAAGGACAGTCCTAGTAAACCTATCACTTGCACTTAAGTGTTAATTATTTAATTTTCAAAAATGAAAAACTATGGAAAGAAAAGGAACATCTGTCCTTTCGTTCCCCATAATTTTATGGTCCCCTCCCCACACACAGCTATTAGTGATGCAATGTGTGTCCCTCTTGGAGGACTTATGTTTACTTATGAAAACAAATACTTTTTTTTTTAACCTTTAAAAACATTCCTTGGTATGCCTTGATGCCCCTCCTTCCTTGGTAGCGGTATTTCATCCATTGATTGGCTATACCTTTATCTATAAACATACTTATCAATTCCCTCCCAATTGAAGGAGCCCATAGGCTGTTTGTCATTTCTGTGTGTCAGAGAGGGAATGTTCCCTCTGCCTTGAACCACAACCAAAAGGTGGGCAGAGGAGCATTTCAAGAACAAGCCAGCCTCCGGATCCCATCACTTGCTTTCCTGATCAATGAGACATGCCTTTCGAAATCCTCTTAGTTATTTTCTGTACTTCAGTTCAAAATTACATTGGCTCAGAGGACCTAGCTCGGTCGGCCATTTTCTTAAAAGTCAGTATAATTTTGTGCTTACACGTCTGAGGCCACACTGCCTGGATCTAAGAGTTGGCTCTTCCCACTTACTCTTCAAATTCTCTCCTCCTCAAAATGGGCACGGTAATAGTGCCTGCCTCCTAGGGTTTTACAAGGCCTAGTGGCTCTATCACTCTTAGGCACAGTGTCTTTCATTTAGAGGGCGTTTGGGAAGTAGTAACCTAAACAATAAAAGCCACATTTATCTCAAGAAATTATGTCTTAACACAGTGGTTCTAGACTCAGAGTGGAGTCTGCGGACCAATGGCACTGCTTGGGAACCCATGAGATCTGTGAGCCTCCTGACTCAGGAAGCTCACAGAAGCTGCCTGTAGAAGGCAGGACCTAGTAAACTGGGTTTCAAAAAGTCCTCTAAGAAGTTCCAGCACATACTACAGCTTAAGAACCTTTGTCCTGAAATGTAGACTGTGGTAGTTGTAGTTTTTAAGCACATTTATGTTATCAATACCTGAGAACCTCATTCTTTGGGGGTGGGGTGGAAAGGATGACCATGAGCTGGTGAGATTTTTACTAATCGGGAAAAATATGTTTATCATATTGGTCTCTGGGTCTCAAAAATAAAATGTTTTCTTTTAAACCACATTTCCAAGATTTTCTTCTTAACTGGAATGCTACAAATTTGGTGGCACTGACTTCAACATTCTACTTTGAAACATAACGAAAAATTCAAAATTGCAAAAATAAAGTTCACCCTAGACACAAAACAGGAATTGACCTCTATGATTTAGATTTTTACTGAATACCAACTACATTTAAAAAGCATTCCAGGCATTTGGAATTCTGAAGAGTAAGACAGTGAGAGACAGGGATGCCCTTGCTGTAAGTCCACCACACGATCTAGCCACAGATGAAAATAGCCAGTGTAGGCTGTAGCTGTGCTTCCGAATCTTTGTTTCTTCACTTATTGTTCGAGGCTTCCCTGAGTCTTACCCACTCATCTCCGCAATCAAGAAGAGTCACAATGTTGTGATTCATGTCAGGGATGGGGATCGACCCAAAGACAAATGCATCCCCTGGGTGAGGTATTTGTGAGGGACCCTGAGTGAGATACTATCCGGCTATGATGAAGGATAATGCTTAAGAAAGAAGGTAACACCAACATAAAGACCTTCACCTGCAAACCCTTAGGGAGTCTGGTCTTCATTGAGATTCTAGAAGCCACCCTCAGCATTTCACGGGTTACAAAATCAGAGGCTTTGCCTCGCCTTTCCCCGGCCACCAATATTGTTTTCGTTGTTGTTGTTAGTTTGTTTGTTTGGTGGGTTTTTTGTTCTTGGTTTTTGGTTTGTATTTTGTTTGTTTATTTTCCTTCCCCTCAAAGCCACTGGCAATGGTCTGACTAGGTTTGCAGTCAGCGGATAGTCGCTCCTGGTATCAGCATGGGGAGAGTAACTCCGAAGCATCTATGTTAAGGCCCCCTGCCCCACCCTGATGCTTTCTCCCACTGGCTTCAAAAGGCCCGGCTTGCTCCCAAGTGTGGAACAGCAGGGCTGTCCTCTTGGTGACAGAGCACACACTTTGCCCTTTGCTGCCTGATGCTGTCACCCAGAGGTGAACAAATGGCCTTTCACCTTGCACATCCATGACAGCCATCCTCTTAAACTAAACAGAAGATTCCCACTGCAGACTTTGTGCAAGAGAACACAGGAGGAGGAGACCAAGCGGGCAGCGTGGCCAGGAGGCCCTGCTTCGGCAACTTCTTCATTATGCTATGATGAAAAAGGTGTGCGGGTTGTTTCCGGATTACACCTTATGTGTTTACGTGTCTCTCCAATAAATGGGTCATGGCCCCTTTTCGACGATATAGCGTATTTCCACATCCAGAGGAGTCTAATGAGATCAGTGGACTCACATAATGAGCTAGAGCCATGGTTTGGAATGCGTCATGCAGAAAACCTTTTCCATACTTTAAGAGAAGGCCCTGGCACTCTAAGTCTGAACACTGTAGACTTTATTTACAGCTAGCTTCCGTCAAAGAGATCCGAGGTGGACATTTTCCAGAGGGTGACTATTGAGAAGAACTGTATACTTACCATGATTTACTGCACTTGCCAGAAGTCACCCTTTTCCCTAAAGTGCTTATTTCTTTTCCCCATATTTTGTCTGTTTAGTCAAGCGGACAAGTTCAGCACACTTTGCCTTTGATACTTTCAGATATCACTTGAGTCTATCCCCTGGTTTTTCTTTTTAAATAATTCTATTGTCTGCACAAGTTACTTTAGGTTTTATAATACTGGAGTTGAGCCCTTACCACATTCTTTCTACTGACAAAAAAGTGCAAATTCTGTGGCTTAATTCTAACACATACACACACGCTGCACACACATACTCACACAAGTACACATATACACGTGCATGCATGCACACGTACACACACAAATATACACATGTACACGCTCACGCATGCACACATGAGCTCACACATTCGCGCGCGCGCGCGCGCACACACACACACACACACACACACACTTTAATTAGTTACAAAGTGGGAATCAAATCAGTTTCCCCACAAGAAGATTAATTGTTCAGCTACAGGGTTTCACCTGTCTGACTGTCATTTTAGACCACTGTGACATCTGATACAAAGGAAGGAGACCCACTCCCAATCACGCTTCGACAATAGAATGCTCTATATTAAATCAAGTCACATCTTGCTGTTTTTATAACTTTCTCTCACTACTTATGTAACAGAGGAGACACTGAAGAGGCAAAGTAACAGATAGGCACTCTCTCTCTCTGCTGTTCATTTCTTCTGGGCTGGGGACAAAGATGAAGCTGTAGAGAGTGAAGGGGAGGACACCAGAGAGAAATGACTCCGCTGACTCCTTGACTTTGGAAGTCTGGCGTTGCAGAAGTGTGACAGAACACTCTGGCAATGTTTATTTGGAGTGGGCAGTGAACATAGAGAAATGGGGTTTACCTGGCAGCATCCCTCATGGCTCGGGTAAGGGCTTTCGAGACTGTGGACAAAGTACACCAGCCAGCTCCATTCACTGGATCTCAGCACAGGTTTTTACAGCCGGTCATAAAAGAGAAAGTAAAGGTTCATTGTGAAACAGTTGGCACACATTTAACAAAGGTTAAGACAAGCTGGCACCAGGGTAAATTCACACCCATTAGCATGGGTCTCAATAGTGATCCGGTGGTAGAGGGCACAGCTAATAAAGAACTTCAAAAGAAGAAAGAACAAATTACAAAGCGAAGATTAGTGTGTGCAGCTTATATTTTCGGCTATGGCGAAACAAGATTTTACTTGGAAAGATTAGGAAATATCACCATTAGCTCTAGCCCGGCACTCCACACACAAATGAATTTCACACAGTGAATTTTATATTTAAAAAATAAATAAAATCTACACTATTTGACTTTAAAAAGAAATGAAGCGATAGCTGCTGAGGTCTGTGAGGAAAAGGTTAATCTGCCAGATCTGTATTTGTAAATATTTCTCTTGTGAAGGCAGAGAATCAATAGCTCTTTTTACGTGCAGTGACCCTCTCTGAGTGAGAACTGAGCACCTTCTTAATCACTGCGTTTACAGGGAAAATGATTCCACTTCTTCAGCTTTGCCTCCAACTCATACCAACTTGTGGGCTGTGCAGTTGACCCTCTTCTGCACCTCTTCTCCATCCCCATCCATCTCTCCAAGTAAGAACAGTAGCTGGGTCTGATTCACAGCCAGCTTGGTTCCCACTTCCTCCCATCCTTGTTTTCTTCTCCCCAGTTTGGAAATTTTAATCAAAAACATCTTAGGTACTTTTGGATTACTTAATGATCTGAATATAAATCAAAGTTGACAGCTGGTCCCTCACCATCCATCTCTCCATGAAGAGCATTGAAAGTGTGCAGACCACATGAGCTTCCAGTGGAAAAGGCGTCCTCTGCATGCATTCGAACAACCTCACAATAAGACAAACCCTCTGCTCCATGTAGCTCCTACCCGGAGAGCTTAGACAGTTATACACGATGGAGAAGAACGAACGGGATGGCAAAATGCTGTAGATGAGACACTTTATGCCAGCTGTTTTCAGTGCACTCTTTGTTTGTTTGTTTGTTTGTTTGTTGTTTTTTGTTTTTCAAGACAGGGTTTCTCTGTGTAGCCCTGGCTGTCCTGGAGCTCACTCTGTAGACCAGGCTGGCCTCGAACTTTTCAGGCTGGCCTGGAACTCAGAAATCTGCCTGCCTTTGTCTCCCAAGTGCTGGGATTAAAGGTGTGTGCCACCACTGCCCGGCCAGTGCATTCTTTAGTTGTAAGAAAGTTGGATAAATCAAGCTCTCTGTGAGATTTCAGAAGTGAAAGGACTGGATTAAGGGAATTGGTTAAAGAATACCAAATGACCTTCTCTTTACCAGAAGTTGTGTGAAGTGTGAGTCTTAGCACCCTTATTTCTGCAAATTTTATGCACATGTCTAATGCAAAGAGAACAGGTAGACAAAAGTTGATATCACAACTTGAAACATATGTCTATCGTTATCTTTTGGGGATAGCAGACCCCATCGTGGTGTAAACTGAAGTTATGAATTGGTGTCATTTCACTAATGCCCCAATAGTGACGTCAAATTTCTCGAAGTTTTAGAATAAATATACAAACAGGGCAAAGCTTGGATATCAAGCCAAGGCAAAGAAGTAATGTCCTTTAATAAGAGAGACAAAACTTGGAGCTGAAAGAACTGCTATCAGTCGAAAGTGGAAGTCCCATTTCTTTGTTTATCCCACATCCCTCAGTACTTTAGCACTCACTCAGTGTGGTACCCAGGGCAGGATAGCATCACCTGGGGCCTGATAGACACTCCACCTCACTCTGGCCCCATTAAATTTGCATTTTAACAAGATTTCCCCAGAGATCTGTGTGTACATTAAAGTCTGTGGAATATTGCTTAATGGGTCCCTTCCTGTTTTTATATGTTAGCCGTAAAATTATTTTATCCTTTTAAACTTCCTCACCAGGAAATTAAAAACACAAATTTAACAAAAGGAGAGCACTTACAGCTCCCTGGCTGGCAGAGTTATTAGTGGAACCTTCTTTCTGCCTTAGATGCAGAAGATGGCACAGGTCACCCACAGGCCAAACGCAGGGGAGCCGGGTCAGCCCTGACACACAGGTATCCCCCTGTACCTCACCTTGCCCAGTGAAGGATTTCCCTAGAGTCCGCTGCCTTATTTTATACATTTTCTATCTTTTCATCTTAATTTTGTCAAAGAACCAAGTGATCTAAAATTACTATATTTAATTCTCTGAGATGCTTCAGTCCCTCAGAAGGACTAGGAACTTTGAATACCCCTGATCAATCCCTGCTACAACTGCTAACAAATTAAAAGATGGGGGAGGGCCCAAATATCCCATTACCAAAATTTCTTGGCGCCTTCTCCTGCCTGTTCAAATTTAAACAAGGATTGGTGGAATTTATCTTAAGCAGAATTGTCCTCCTTTTGCAAGGACCGTGAACAAATCTATGTTTGAGGGTTTGTTTGTGTTTGTGTTTGTGTTTTTATGGCACTGGACACTGGATTGACGTTCCTTGCAGAAAAGAGTTTAGAGGTAGAAACATAGATTCTAGGGAAAGAAGGGCAGGTGCTTATATATTTTGTTTTAAAAAATATGGGAAACCACCTGACCAGTTGTGAGTTTATATTCTCCAAGGACAAGGATTGGCACCTCCTCATGTTAGCTTCTCAAACTACCCCTTTGTAACAAGTACTTAGATATTTTTCAGGCATTTTAAAGAATCATTTGGAAATGCCACTTTCTTTCATTTGCTTTATTTTATTTGTTCTCTTGTGCAAGTACTAACCAGGCTCAGCCCTGCTCAGTTTCTGAGATCATGTAAGAATGAGGGAATTCAAAGCAGTCTGGCTATAGACTTTCTTTCTTTCTTCTGCAGACATATAATGTGTAACAGTATCTTCAGAGGCCAGTCTGCATGATAAACACTATATGACTCCTTAGAACTCTTCCTCTTGAACAGTGGACAAGAAGTCACCAAGCTCAGGATCCCCTGAAGTACTCACGAATGTGTATCTTATTCTAGATTCACTACATCCAGACACAGTACACTACATGTGGGAGATGCGTCTTAAAACTCACATTTCCAGCAAGTTCTTTTCCAGTACATGTAAACTACTGCTCATACTTTAAAGCTGGCTGAGGTCTAGACTCTGAGCATACTTCAGCCTGCAAAACATAGCCCAACAAAGTACCAACAGAGTCTAGATTGACAGTGTGAGCAAACCTGGGTAATCTTACCATCTAAGAGGCTTCACGCCCAGCTCAGGACATTTCTCCACACAGAGCCCTCGGAGAAGGAATTAACGCCTGTCAGAGGATACCTTGAGATGCTGAAAGACATCCCTGGTGATTTAAATCTCAGCACTGTGGATCTCCAATCCAGCCATTCTCCACCAATTTAAAAGGACCAGCTAGCTCCTACCCGAGAGAACAGATCAAACAGGGCAGGAAGAATGCAGAGGACGACCCTCTAGCTGATTCTCCTCTGACTGTAGAAGCCCCTGGGCTTTGCCTGGGTGACTGAAAGCACCTTCCCCCTAATACCTGCTTCATCTGTGTTTGTGTTCATCTTGCCGCTGGCTGATGATGCCTTAGGTTACTTTAGAAGCTGTGAGCATGAGAATTGTGTTCTGGTTTCTTAAATTTTACAGTAAGAAATGGGAGGATTAAAGGTTCTCATGGGGATGTAAATTAAAGCCCTCCGGTTAAACACACCTACTTTTTTTAAATTAGTAAATAACTTGTTTAGTATGATAAATAAGATATCAAGCAAAAAGAACTGAGAAAGTACATTCCAGGCTGGGATCATGGAGCAACCAAATGTAGCTACTGTATCCTTCAGATGTGTCTTCCTAAATTTAACTGTCATACAAACAAAAAACACATATCATTCAAAAATTTGGTATAAAAATGTAAAATATTTTCTCAGTAATATAAGTTACAAGCTAAAATGGTGAGAAATTCACAATTTCTAAAGTCACTGTATTTTTTTTTACATTTAATTTAATTTTTTGCTTTTTTTTTTTTTTTTTTTTTTGCTTATTCACTTTACATCCTGCTCACTAGCCCACTCCTGGTCACCCCTTTCCACAATCCTCCCCCCATCTCCCCTTCCCTAGTTCACTGTAATCTTAATATAAGTTGATGTCTTTTTCTGGTAGAAAGAGAACATTTATATGAATAATAGGGTAATAGAAAGTGACTGTTCATCATTTCAACGATGTGTGCTTTAAGTTAAGCTCAAAGGATGAGTAGATCAACCAATGTAAGCTTTAAGCAGCACGTACAGTGAGAGCTCCTTTTTGGGATTCCTCCTTTCTCATCAGTTCTCCGTTGAGACTTCAGCCTTCCAGCAGACTGTCCCACGAAACCCTCATCCGGACACCTACATATGGTGATCGACAGCCAGTAGTCTTAGGTTTCACTGAATGTGAGACATCCTCTTCTAGGTCCTGTATTTTTATAAAAATACACAAAGAATTAAGTTTCACTTCAAAGGAGTAATAAAAAGAATGTTACGTTTGGCCCAAGAACTAAATGATTTCCATCCTCGTGAAAAGCAGGCAGCCATAGGAATAGAACCAGAGGTTGTTTGCTTTGTGCCCTTGATAAGTAGCTGTGGGGTTGTTTTGCTTTATTCTGTTTTGTGCCTTACCCTAAAATGACTGGCTTTCACCCCACCAGCAACTCACAACTTGCTCAAGTCAGACTGAGACACCATGAACATGGTCAGAAGTGACCAGTGTGAGCCAGGAGTGCCGCGTAGCCGCCCTCACTTGCACGTCAACCTTCTGTTCTTTGAGCTCCAAACATCAGCATTCTGTGAAATACAGAATTATTCTATCTCCAGAAAAATGTCACCCTGATGAACATTTAATGTCCTGTGTTTTTTGATCAGAGTTAATTCGTTTTGAATATTTTTTTTTTCGAGACAGGGTTTCTCTGTATAGCCCTGGCTGTCCTAGAACTCACTCTGTAGACCAGGCTGGCCTCGAACTCAGAAATCCTTCTGTCTCTGCCTCCCGAGTGCTAGGATTAAAGGCATGTGCCACCACTGCCCGGCCATTTTGAATATTCTAAAGCACCTTTGTATGTTCATGGGACAAAAAGACAAAGAGGCAAATGGCTCTATGGGATGGGAGCTTTGTAACGGATGCTTTCTGGGTCAGGTGGAAGAGCGTAAACTGCTGCTTGAGCAGTCAACCAGCCACACAAAAACAAGACGGGCACATGCCACACCACATCTGCTCCCAGGACAGATGTGCCGCTACCTCTGAGCATATACTTAGGGAGTTACTGGGAACTCATTCCCCTTAATCTCCTAGAAGGTTAAGTGGGGGAGGACGGGTGACTGGATCAGCATTTCTTTAGTAGGATGATGGATGGTATAGTCTTTTCTTCAAGGGACATACAATATTCTGTTTCATTTCTTTTTGGTATAAGAAACTATCTTAGTCATTGCTGTGATAAAAAACAAAACAACAATAACAAAAAGCATGACCAAAAGCAACTTGAGAGGAAAAATGTTTATTTCATCTAACACTTCATATCACAGTCTATTAGTGGATGAAGTCCAGGCCAAAACTCAAGGCAGGAACCTGGAGGCAGGACTGAAACAGAGGCCACGGAGAAATATTGCTTACTGACTTTCTCCTCAGGGCTGGCTCACCCTGCCTTATTATACACCTCAAAACTACCTAGCCAGGGGTGACACCGCCCATAGCGGGCTGAGTTCTCCCACACCAGTATTTAATCTACAGGACAATACTATGGAGGCCTTTTCTCGATTGAGGATCTTTCTTTCCAGAGAACTCTAGCTTGTGTCAAGCTGACAAAACAAAAACAAAAACAACCAAACAAAGCAAACCAAACAAAAAACAAAACAAAACCAACCAAACAAACAAATAAAAAAACTTAAGCAGGACGAACACTACTGGGCAGTGTCTGAATTTCTTAGTACATTAGGAGTTAGAAATCTGTGACATTCTTATTTTACTATCTCAGTTTTTATTTGAAAATTCCAACAGTTTTCTAATGAGATATTTCCCTCATAACACACTTCACAAAAGAATGGCTGATAAATGCTTGATCCTTTTGACCAGTTTTCAAAGCAACAAATTGGTCCTTGTCTTCATAATGTAATCAAGTAGTTATATACATTTTTAATATAAAATATAGTTATGTGGCTAAGAACTTATGAGTTTAGCTGTATTTCAAGGGCTTCCCTATGATTCTTGTTCACATACAAACTGATCTGTTGGGAGCCCTTTCAATTTGGCTCCTAAAAAAGTGATTCTATAAGATTTCGCTATCTTAAATCTTAAAATGTTTAGGGCTCACTTTATATAAATTCCTGACCCAAATTTTTGAGTAATTTTTCCCCAATAAGTCTCTGTTTCTCTTAAAGAAAAGCTATGTTTTAAAACCATATCTAGATCCAAGGAATATTCTCTGTTACTTGTCCTTTTCAATGAGCAGATCTAAGGAATACACACTAGACACACAAATACATTTAAAATATTCTACTTCCCATTTTTGAGCCAGTAAGATGACTCAGTGAATATATAGACTTGCTGTCAAGACTGATGGCCAGAGTTTGAGCCTCAGATCTTACATGGTATGAGGAGAAAACTGACTTCCTCGTGTGCACCATGGCATGTGTGTATATCCTCCAAATAAATAGGTAATAAAAATCTTATTATATCCCTAAGCCCTTGATGAAATTTCTAATACAAATCTAGGATGAAGGTTTTTAACAGGCCCCCATGGGACAAAAAAAAATGGTTTTAATTATCTCAAATTTATATCATTTTCTTGTTCCATAAAACATTGTGGAAATTCTCCTAATTGGACCAAGTTTAGGTTCATGGAACTTTTCTAACTTCACAGACAGAGATTTATAATCTTTCTCTCTCTCTCTCTCTCTCTCTCTCTCTCTCTCTCTCTCTCTCTCTCTCTCTCTCTCTTTAAGTTCTGGCCAGTTATTCTCAGAACTATCAATTTAGAGAAAGAAAAAAAAAGTATGAGACATTGTTAGAACCAAAAAGAGCCCAAGGACACAAGACAGCTGAACATAACATGATGTCCCCTATGCAACATCTGAATAAATATAAAAGTATTCAAAAAAATTACATCTGTAATTCTTCAGTAAGATTTCCTGGCTCCTGACAACAAATGCTGGTGTGGCCATTGGGAAAGGAGAACTCTTCTTATTCACTGTTGTAGGAGAGCAAACTAGTACAACCAGTATGGAAATCCTTATGAAGGGTCCTCAAAGGGCTAAAAGGAGATCTCCTACATGGCCTAGCAATACCACTTTGGTGGTATAAATGAGAATGTCCTCCATAGGCTTGTATATTTGAATGTTTATTTTCCAGGTAGTGGACTATTTAAGAAAGATTAGGAAGATTGGGTAGAGGAAATTTAATCCAACAATATGTCTGCTCTGGCAAAGGATTACATCCAAAGACCTTCTAGGCCTGTGTTATCTAGCTGGAATGACATACTTTTAATCTCTCTGGCTGGAATAAGGATGTGCCCTCAGTACACACCTTAAACCCCAAATAATGAAGGTAAAATTTGCAGAAGGAACCAGTTGTGTTTGAAAGTGGCATCTAATTGAGGGGCAAAGTGATGAGCCAGAGAAGTATTTGACAAAATGAATCAAAGATAGGATATACTCAACTCTCTTGAGAATAGACAGAAGAGAGTTAACTTAAGGGCAGTGCAGAATGAGTCAGGAATGGACGGCAGTTCAGTGAGTGCCATTGAGTTGAGTTCAGGTGATAAAAGGGAATTCAGTTCAGTTCAGTTCAGTTCAGTTCATGGAGTTCAGAGACAGTTTTCCAAGCAGAGCAATTCAGTCAGAAGCCCAGAGAAGCCAGTTTGAAGCAGTCATCTTAAGGAGGACTTTGAGCAAGAACAACTGAGTTGAACCAGCCAGCCAGAGTTCAGAAAGAGCTAAAACGATTGAGTTTATTCAGCAGTAAGTCTCAGAGGCTGAAACATTCAGGACCTAGATTAGCAGACAGAGGCTAGAAGCTGAAGTCTTCAAGGTCTGGGCTTGCAGAGGATTAGATTGTATGGAGGCTAGAAAATTCCAGGTGTAGGCCTAGGGATAGTTAGATAGAAGCACTCTGGACTCAGCCCAAGCAATGTATTTACACAGCTTGGGTACAACCCCCATCTCATCCCATCATCTGAGGAAATAAAAGTGACATTTATATACATTTACAGCATGGCCTTGTTGGATGAGATGTGTTATTGGGGGTGAGCTTTGAGGTTTCAAAAGCCCATGCTAGGGCAAATCCTATTCCCTCTCTCTGCCTCCTGTTTTTTGGATCAGGTATAAGGTCTCGGCTACAGCTCCAATGCCTGTCTGCTGCCGTGCTTCCCACCATGATGGTATAGACTCACCCTCTGAAACTGTGAGCAACTCACCAATTAAATGCTTTCTTTCATAAATTGCCTTGGTCATGGTGTCTCTTCACAACAACATAGTAACTAAGACAATCACCATGGTCATATTCCCAAATGACTCTATACCTTGCTACAGAGGTACTTGTTCACCCATGTTCATTGCTGCTCTATTCACAAAATTCAGGACATGGAAACAGCCTAGACGAGTGAATAATGGACCTGTGGTTCATATACACAGTGGAATATTATTCGGTCCTAAAGAAAAAAAATTGTGGAATTCACAGGTAAATGGATAGAGCTGGACACAATCATTCTGAGTGAGGTAATCCAGACTCAGAAAGACAGACACTATATGACCTTGCTCACATGTGGATAATAACTTTGAATCTTTAGATATGTGTGTTTAAATTAGAATACACAAAGAAAGCAAGAAACTTGCAAAATATTTCTAAAATAGTTCCTGGCTCTGTGTTCTCACTCATCCGTTTTCCTCTCTCTTTTCTTCCCATTGGTATTGTTCCCTACTCAGAATACAACCTGCCCTGTCATTTGAACTTTTTCACAGGCTTTTTGCATTAGCAGTCACCTGGGTGCACAGGTTCCTGATGTCGGCTGCAATAATCAGACGGAGCTGCTGGGGTTTCTTCTTCCACCCTCAAATGTGCCCAGCCCCACCGCTGTCCCATCATGTTCTACACAGACGCATCTCAGTGCTCACAGATCATCCTGTGCCCTGCTTTCCTCCTATTCGTTGCCCGTGAAGATTTGCTATTTTTAACCTACTTTCTCTTTTTGGTTTGTTTGAATTTTCCTTATGATTTAGGATCCAAACTTTTCTAAAAGATGTTGTCTTAACAGCTTTATTTAGACATAATTAATAGACTCTACAACTGATAGTCTGCAGTTTTCTGGGTCCTTCAGGGAGACTCAAAAATCATGCTCAACATTTAAGACCCACTCTGTCAGACAATTGTCACTGTCAGATAGTTAAGCCAGAATCATTTTATGGTAGCAGAGTTAGCTAAGTTAACCCAAGACAAATTGGAATGTATAGTATATGGCAGAGATACAGACCTATATTTTTCATAGGTTTAGAAATGACACTCAAGGGCTTCCATATATACAGACTTTATAGTTATTGCATCATTATGATAGCATCACTAGAAAGGCATTTGAAATTCATCAACAGTAAAATCTCATTAATCTCACATTTTTTATTTATTGCTAAATTTTCTTCTAACTGATCATTCTTTGAGGAGCGAAAAGAAATGGAGAACTGCTATTTGGTGGGTAAGGGATTTCAGTTCTGCCAGAAGGAACAAGGTCAAGAGATTGGCTTACATTGCCTATATTTCAGTAGTATAATGAACTCTTAAAACTTTATCAGAAGATGGAGCTGGAGAGACGGCTCAGTGGTTGGGATCATGTGTATCCTGATAAATAACCTTTCCTAGGGTCTGCTCAGGTAAGCCCTTAAATAGCTAACTTGTTAGAAAGGATCCACCCAGCCTCCAACTTTTTTCTTCCTCAAAATGTAGGAGGTCTCAATATAAGTGTATGTAGATTTCATCTCTTCTATTGTGGCTAGGCTTTGGGTAAAGAGCTAAAAGTCAGACAGAAGAATGGTAATAAAACCTCACATCACCTAAAGCTAGACCATTAATCCTAAAGAAGGGCTCAATGCTTCATAATTTGTTCTAAAACTACAGTTAGACCCTGTAAGAATCCAACAGTGCCTCTTTCTCCCCAGAACATCCTAAGGATGAGAGGCCACCCTCAAAATGCCACCCTAACACAAATGGGCTCCCCTGCGCACCACTAGCCATGATTTGTTTTCTTAAGTGGAAAAAGTTTATTTTATTCCGTTGCTCCATCAAAATTATTTATCTCATTTATCACACAGTTCCTGTCTAACGTGTGTTGCCAGAACTAACATGCATGAAAATTATGTTAATGGGCTTTGGACTGGTTTGAATATATTTCATATAATCAAGAAACTAAACAAACACACTGTGTTCTGAAAGGTGTTCATTCTCCCAGGAAGAACCACTTGCTCTCCTAAGACACGTTTTTGGAGGAGAGTAATTGCCAAGGATCAAACCACCAGCCGGGCCCTCAGAAAGGACTTGTTTATTCAAAGAAGCAAACAGACTGAGGGGCTTGTCGTTGTAGCCGGCTTCACCAAGTGCTGTAGGTTTCCATTAACCAGTTGTGGTTTCATGGAGAAAGACTGGAAAGTGATTTGGAAAAGGCTCAACATGAAAAATAAATAAGAGGAAAACTGAATTTCATTTATTTTTTATTTTTTATTTTTTGAGAAGCTTGCTTGGAAGAATTGCCCACCGCTTAAGGACACCAGTGTGTGGGTAACACAGGGATGTCACTATGACACCAACCCGGTGGTCCGCAACAGAGCCCACTGACGTAGGCAAAACTCATACCATAAAGAGGTCTTTCTGCTACTTCTGAGAAAGGGGCATCTTGGGATTTACTACATGAAGCACACACATCATCATAAATCTGCTCACCAACAGGGTTTGTAGAAAAACTCCATTAAAGTTGCTTTTAAGAACTGATCTTTTGAGGAGCAGCCTTGCAATATTACTTTAAATATTTATACTTATGCTGATTTTAATAACAACTGCAAAAAGAAGTTTCCAGAGAGCTGGAAATTAGGCAGGTTTGGGGGATAAACAATCACCAGAGGGATTAAAAAAAAAAAGACACCTCATCACCAATGTCAAAGAACATAAATTAATTTGTGTTTTGTTGTTAGCACTGTAGTTTCCATTAATGGACTGATTTGGGCATTCAAATCTATGAGTCAAACTTAGAGGCCAAAATTCATGATCTCCAAAGGCTTTTACATGCCAACGTGCCGACACCACTGTGTCTGTGCCAGGGACAGGACAAGGAAGAAGAGCGGTGTTAAATACATCAGTGGACTTTTGAACATGTCTGGAATTCCATGTGATGTGGAAGGAAGAATCATTGGTCCCATGCTTTAAATCTGGCCTTTGAGCAGGCCAGTTTATTCCAGAGATATGCATAGAACCTAAGCCCAGGGAGAGAGAGCGCTCCATGCATGCCACAGCTACTAAGGCATTAGTCAGCAAAGTGGTGGTCTTATAAAAGTTCTCATTCTTAGCAATAGATTCGGTGGTCTTCAGAGAAACAAGGTTTACACAGAATTTAGAATTACAATACCTAGCAACAGCAAACTTCAACCTAGCAAACTTCGATACTGGTTCAAGCCTCAGGCGTACTCTAGCCCAAATGCACAATACACCACGTTACTCATTTGAAAGGATTACTCACCATTTAACTTTTTTAATACTGTAAAGTAGCTGGCTATGCAGTGCACACCTTTAATCCAAGCACTCAGGAAGCAAAGGCAGGCAGATCTCTATGAGTTTGAGGCCATCCTGATCTACAGAAAGGATTCCAGAACAACCAAGGCTACACAGAAAAAAAAAAAAATCTTGTCTTGAAAATAACAAAAAAATTTAAAAAAAATTAAAGTTAAATACATTTTAAAAACCAAAAAAATAAAAAAATAAAAAAATAAAAAAAATAAAAAAAGTTCAAAATCCGGTCGGGCGGTGGTGGCGCATGCCTTTAATCCCAGCACTTGGGAGGCAGAGGCAGGTGGATTTCTGAGTTCGAGGCCAGCCTGGTCTACAGAATGAGTTCCAGTACAGCCAGGGCTACACAGAGAAACCCTGTCTCGAAAACACACCCCACCAAAAAAAAATTGAACTCTATAAAATAAATTATAGCAAAATAGTATTTCTTGTCTATAGTAGCTTGTTTGAATTGTAGAAGTTGATTTTATTTTGACTATCGTATTGCGGTCTCAACTATTTAATTTTTTTTTTCAGTGCTGAGCATCAAACCCTATGTTTAGTACATGCTGTTGAAGTGCTGTACTAGGCTGGAGATGGCTCGGCGGTTAAAAGCATTAACTGCTCTTCCAGAGGACCTGAGTTCAATTCCCAGCAACCACATGGTGGCTCACAACCATCTGTAATGGAATCCAGTGCCTCCTTCTGGTGTGTCTAAAGACAGCAACAGTGTACTCATATACATAAAATAAATAAATCTTTAAAAAAAAAAGAAGTGATGTACCACCAAACTATATCCCCAGCCTATATTTATATCCCCAGCCTATATTTGATTGTGCTCTTAAAAAAAGAAAAGTCACCATTTAGCAGCAGTAACCATTAGCCTTATGTAAGCCTTGCTTTGTCTCATTCTTACACCAGCGGTGTGTTCATTCAGCAAATAGTACTGTATGGCACTGTATACTGCAGGCCTATCAGATGAATCCTGAGAAGTCAATCAATCAAACACATCCAGGATCGGGGGTCAACCACTGACACCAAAGCCCAGAAGTCACAAAACAAGAGCAAGAAGAACAGAAGGTGGCCAGGAAGGACAGACACAGGGTCCCTCTTGACTTCAAAGCAGCTTGATTTGACGGTCTCACAACAAGGACCAAACAAACAGAGAACCTTTTTTTAAAAATTAGAAATAAAAAGTTTAAAAAGTGTAGCCTTAAAAACCTGTTGTGGGGAGGGTTTGTTTGTGTGTTCGTTTGTTTTCAATATTTTTTGCTATTGTTTACTGGCTTTTTCAGAATATTCATTGATTTCTATTTTATGTGTGTAAGTGTTTTTGCCTGGAACTCCAATTCCAGGGGATTCAATGGCCTGTTCTGAGGAGTCAGGCACCAGGCCCACGTGGTACACATACACACATGGAGACAACTCATAGACTTGAAAATTTACATAAATAAATCTTTTCTAAATCGACTCACCTGCTCCTGGGTGATTGATACTGTAATTTATAGTACAGGAAAAATGTGAGCTACCTGGTCCAGTCGACAGATAGCAAATCAGCTTCGGAGAATATTTGTGGACAGAGCTGATAGGAAAGGAATGTCTGGGCTTGGTTTGATCTGTGAGTTGCTTAAATTGGTTCTGCCTTTTCCCACCACCAGCCTCACCACCCTGGGGAAAACCAAAGCTGTTCAGCTCCAACATGGAATAGCTCACATCAGTACCACTTTGAGGGGGGGCACCAAGGAGGAGAGAGGAAGGCAGGGGATTCGATGTGACTATGGGGGGTGAGGGGTTCTTCACAGACCATCCTGAGCAGCAGAAGAAGGTGGCAGGGAAGGCTACAAAAAGAGCTGCACAAACCCTACTCGGTGAGTTACTAATACAAGGGGACATGATGTGAGGGTGGCAAGGAGGGTGGGGTCAATCTTGGAGTTGTTACGAGGAGAAGTGAAGGGGTGCAGATGATGTAAATATACTGTATAAAATTCTCAAAGAAGGAGCGAAAACAATGTAATTTTAAAGAGACAAAAGTAATTGATTTCATACAAAAGAAAAAAAAAATTCCAAGGGTAGACCAGAGCCCAGCAGAGTTGAAATAGGGCAAGACATTTGGGGACTTAGGGACAAATCCTGGCATTTACGGTGTCAGAACAGGATCACTGAGAAGTTTGCCACCAGTGCAGGAAGGCAAACAGGTGCCTGGTGTTTAAGAGACCTGTTAATGTGCCTCAAAGGTTACATATTCAGGAAATCTCCCTGCAGAGTCCACAAACACCCTATAGTTGTGTTGACTCTTAATTTTTTCTTTAAGTTTACTTTCTTCTTCAGTATCATCTGATGGAATAATATCCACGAGATAACATGGGGTGTCTTGCTAGAGTAGTCAGCGGTGTCTCAACAGGACCTCGGTTGAGCTGGTAGAATGGTGGCTATATGTCATAACATGCCCCTGGCACCCTTCTATATGCCACCTCACCTGATTCTGTAAACGAGGAGACAACAGGCTCCAGACTGCGGGAGTAATTCTCCTCTAAGTCACTTCAAAGCCAGCACCACGAAAGCTGCTCATGTTAATGTTTACACCACACACAACAACATAGACCAAACAGGAAGTGTGAAACTTGGGGTGCCAGATGGCATCTTAAAGCCATGCCGTGGCATAAATCACCTCACTATGGTGAAAGAGAAAAAAAAATAACCTTCTTAGAGCAAATGCTGTGTGTAGCCCCTATGCTAACACGTATAAAATACCTCCCAAATGGACATGCCATTGACACAAAATCCAATAATGTAACCAAGCGGGGAAGCCGCTAATGCAAACACCTTCATATTCCCGAACGCTGCCAACCTGACATTAAATACCATTTCAAAGTAGTGTTGGCTCCGTTTTGACTTCCAGCCTTTGAGGAAGGTTGTTGGATCCCACTTAAAAGGATGACTCTCCTCTGAGGGGGAAGACCACAATACCACAAGAAACAAGAAAAAAAATGTAACCATCAATTATCTTACAACATTTAACTAAAGACGGGAGAGGTTTCATAATCGTGTGGCAGCTGGCTGGAGTTGTGGTGTGGCTTTTCCCTTTATCTGTTTATTTGCTTAAGGTACACGAGTTCAGGGTTCCCACCAGCACAGTTCCCTGGGCGACCAAGTGATTTGTAACTAGCACTGCCATGTGTCTGTAGAGACTCCTCTCCCTGGAGAATTCAGTGACTTCTCATCCACTGGTCAGGATCAAGAAATTTCTGTCTTCCTCTCGTGGTAAAATGTTTTATGGCTTTGGGAGGTTGGGCAAGGTCTGTTTCTTGTCCCCTGTTTGTCCCTAAACAAAAGCCTTCTTTTCCTTCAGAAAGCTGGGGATGCTGAGGTGGGATACTGGTCCTTCAGGAGCTAGGGATGCTGAGGTGGGATACTAGTCCTTCAGGAAGCTGGGGATGCTGAGGTGGAATACTGGTCCTTCAGGAAGCTAGGGATGCTGAGGTGGGATACTGGTCCTTCAGGAAACTAGGGATGCTGAGGTGGGATACCGGGGTGGAGGAGACTGGGAAATAGTTCTCATAATGAAAGAAGTAAAATGTAGCTATATTGTGACTAAGGGACTGGGATCCTAACAGGCTAGCAGGTGTCAAGGATCCATGGACAGACAAGCGAAGTTGGATGGTTTCATGGGAGATGGCTCTGTGAGTTGTGACCCTCTGACTCCTTTCTAGAATGTTACAGAAAAGGAGAGGGAAAGCTGCTAGCCATTCAGACAGACTCTGAAGTCAGACCACTGAACCACTGGCTGCATGGCCGTGGCTCTCTGAGCCTCATTTTCTTTGCTTCTAAATTAATAAGAATGATATTCACCTCATCAAATTTTGGTTGAATCAGATCGTAACATCATATGTAAAATAGTAGAAATACATGGTGCATAGGGTATGATGTTAAGTGCCTGCTGGAAGCACTCACTGCTGCTTACATTAGGAGTGAGAAAACTGTGGAGGTTAATCTACAGGTGATGCAATTAAGGCAATAGAGCTTGTCTTATTTGTTCGTAGTTAAGACTCTGTTTCCTGAGTTAGTGGTGCTGCTATCCCTCCTACAGGTAGGGTAGGTAACCCATATGGAGGGTAGTACCCGGACAGCTCAATTCATATTAACAATACAACTACACCAGCTCTACAGAGAGAATTCTCCCCCCTAAAGGCAGCGCAGAAAAAAAAAAATAATAGCTCCTGTCAAGGTCAATGGTGTTTAGCTTGCCTGCATATGGCATACAGACCCTGCCATCTATCAGTCAATAAACATATGGGGGTAGGAATGGAGGCGGTGTGTGTGTCTCTGAATCCAAATTTTACAAAGGATCTGAGCAGGCTTTGTATGTCTCTGCAATCTGTGTCAGTCAATAAAATTAGATCCTTACATCTCCCTTCCCTTCTGGGCATCTAATGAGTTACATATTCATTGTTTTAAGAAGCACACTTGAGCAACAATAGGGTTTGTGGGCAGAAAAAAGAACTTCTTGGGCCGGGCTCTGAGGCCATAAAAAAACGTGGTGATAGGATGTAACCTCAAACACTGGGGAAGCCTTCTGAACGAAGTGGGAGTCGGCTTGCTGAAAGAGTGCAGGATCCCATCTAAGGGAGCCGCTCTGCGCAGACAGATGTGGCTCGGTGGGTGTCTAAGCGGCAGATCCTTGACATTTGCAGATTCAGCTGTTTACAGTGGGGCCACGGTGGAGAAGGCTCTATGGCCTACGCCACGTCACCAGTCATAATTCTGCAGGTCTGGAGCTCATGTGAGATCACATATCCGGTGGTGGAATCTAGTAGCCCGTGTAGGAAGTCCAGCACATTGTCAAATTGAAAACTTTAGAGAATAAAAACAGATGTTATTAATAATTTCAACCTAAACTGAAGTCATCCTGAGAAAAAGAAAATATACAGTCACCTGCAAAGTCCAGTTTTGAGAACCTCTATTAGCATAAGCCATATTTCTAATTGTAAAAAAAAAAAATGATTCCTTAGGCTGGCGATGCGGCTCAGTTGGTAAAGCACTTGGCCAAGCAGGCGGGAAGCCCCTAAGTGGGAGCCTCAGCACCCAGAGGCACACCTCTAATCCCAGCACTTAGGTGATGGAGGCACAGAGATCAGAAGGAAAGTTCAAGGCCATTGTCATAGGGGTTTCAAGGCTAGGCTGAGCTGTGTGAGACTACCTTAAAAACATAGTTTTTATTAAAAAATAACAACCAAGTAAGACAACATTGTCTTTTAGTGCCGGGTGGTGGTGGCGCACAGCTTTAATCCCAGTACTCAGAAGGTAGAGGCAGGTGAATCTCTGCGCTCGAGGACAGCCTGGTCTACAGAGTGTGTTTCAGGATAGCCAGGCCTACACAGAGAAACCCTGTCTCAAATAAATAAATAAATAAATAAATAAATAAATAAATAAAAATAGGATTTTATTTGTTTGTTTGGTTGGTTGGTTTGGTTTTCTTCCCCCACCCCCACCCCACCCCCAGCCCCCTACACGGTCTTGCTGTGTAGCCCTGGCTGTCCTAGAACTCACCATGTATATACTACCCTGACTTTGAGCTCCTGGCTGAGATCCACCGGCCTCTAACATGTGGATTAAAGGCTTTTGTCACCACACCTGGCCCGAGACTTAAATTTTTTTTTAATTGTTTGGTTAACTTGTAAGAAGTCTTGCAGACAAAATGGACAATTGTAGGAAAGCCAGGAGACGGGAAAACCATTTCTGTCCCAGAAAAAGACTTTGTCTGTCTTGGTGACATCTTGAAAACTTTCCCGAGTTATCTCAAAGAACAAAAACCTGAAGGTTATGTGTTCTGAGCTTGTGTCTGTCCTACTAGACCGGGGCACTCATACGACAGAGGACCACCCAAGTCCAGCTCCAAACAGTAGCGCCAGGGTTCACTCTGATTTGATGACTCAAACAAATGGCCAGATGGGATGGTCAATGATAGTGTTTTCTTATGGTATTAACTGCTCAGGAAGAATAGTTATTTAATTTGGAAAATGTTAGAAGCTGGAGCACCACATAAAAATAGCCAGACTAAGGCCTCTGGCTAAGAGGAGACAGAAAAACAATTAACATGTGCCACACTCTCAGAATACACCAGGCCTCCTGCTGGACTCTAAATGCTCACTTTGGCTTAATCCTACAGCTCCACACCGGGTATAGTATCCCCATTTAGCAGCTTAGGAAATCGGACTGCTTTCGTAACTTGCTCCGGGAGTCGTTTATATTTTTAGCAAGTGTCTTTACACAATCATGGCAGGAAGCATGCTCAAAGTTGGCAGCAGAGAGGCAGCTTCCATGTCCTGTTCACCTGGGCGGTGAAGAGGTAGCAAGAGTCTGTGTCTCTTCTGAGAGACAACTTGGGTCCAATCCATTCACGCGCACTCACATAGAGAGATGGACGTTCAGCCCTCCCCTGATCATCACCTGTGAGTCGGTTGCTCCACGAAAGAGACCTGGAGGGATCTCTGAGCATCAGTGGCACAAACAGGATAGCGGTTTGCAAACATTTTACTGTCAGTAGGAAGAAACACGCCACCACCACAACTTTAGGTGCTTGCTCTCTTTAATGAAACATCCGTGTTGAAATAATCATTAAAATGAAAAGGAAGACATTGGCACCAAGGGTGTAAGGGGAGGAGGGAGTAACACAAGCCGCAGTGGAGGAGAGACCGAGAAGCGCTTCACTCCACGCACAATGAAGAAGTGTTGAGAACACGGGATCTGTTTAAAGCTAGCCGCCATCTGCCGGAGCTGACTTCTAGATGAACTTGCTTTGGGTTAGAAGGTGAACAGACTGAGGCTTCTGCTCTAGTAATTACCTATAATTACCATTTTGGATTTTTTTTTTTACATAAAAGAAGCTAGGTTATAGTTATGCAGCAATAATCCACTTAGGCACAGCTTTCTGCTAATTCTGCCTATGACAGAAGACAGGAGGGGGCAGGCAAGAATCCTACTCAGTCAGAGGCTTCAGAAAACCCCGGGTTCGTGTCACCACATGTCCATTAGATAAAGTGATCCGCATGTGTGAGCCTTTGGAAATGTAACAATGGCAGATTTCAGGGCGAATGGGGGTGGGAGGTAAAAACCTCAGCTTGATCGCCCTGGGTCTTTGTGTTCTGCTCGAAGCACTCTCAGAAGTAGGAAGTCGCTAAGGCTGACTTTCTTCTGGACGCACATCCACCCTGGACCACTCCTTTTGTGGAAATGGCCTTCCTTGTCTGCCCGGGCTCTCTGACAGACGCTCACTCACCCCTCAAGATCCACCTTGAGTGTGAACTCTGACGAGGACTTCTGGTTTTTAAGCTGGCTCCCTCTCCACGGTTCACTGACCACACACGGTGTGAAAATTCCACAGTGTTCTGCCTCCAGGGCTATATTTCTATTGGGGTGAAGGATTAGACTCGGGAGCCCTCTTCATCAGGCAAGAAAAGTGACAGTTGAGTGCTCTTCTCGAAATGTCACGGTTATTCCCAAGCTCAAAAGTCCCCAGTGGGTTTTTTCCCCGTAGAACAAAACCCACGCCCACTCTTGGGGGGGCGGTCTTCCGTGTTCGATAGGGTCTGTGCTCTGAGCACCTCTTGGGTTCCTCTCTCCACCATAGGGAATGAACTCACACTCCCTTCCGGACCAAGAACCAGGGTCTCCTCCTGGCATCTGTTTTGCTTTCAGGCCAGAACACACAGCCACACCAGTCCGGCCTAAGCCCTGTCCCCAGACAGCCCTTCCGGTAGCTCTCAGAGTGCTCAAGAGCATCTATTTTCTTTGCTTTGAAAAGTCTGTCTCTCTGCTGGGTTGTAAAGTCCTGGAGAGCAGAGAGGCCTTCCCTGCTGTGCTCACTGCCAAGCCTCAGCTCCCTTCGCAGGTGGAGACAGCGCCGGTAGGAAGAAGAGAACCGCATCCTGGAGGAGATACTGCCACAGAGAAATGGCATAGGACTGCCCCCCCACCCCCGTCCCCGCCCCGTCCCCCGGAAGCGGCTGTTCTGCGGATACATGACTCTTTTGTCGTCAGCTGCAGGAATAAGTCGGGACTGCACACAAAGAACAATCTGGTGACAAATGCGCATCCGTTCGCTCTGCGACTTCCCTGGTGTGGAGGCTTGTCGGTGTGCTGGAAGAACAGATGTTATCCAAATTGTCTGCGGGGGCCAGCCCGGCTCTGTTGGACATGTGGCCTGTTGACGAGAGAAAGGGCAGAACTCTCACCTCCTGAAAGGATCTCAGGACCTAAGATAAAAAGTGAAGCCTTGGGGGGGGGGGGGGG
>NW_022196898.1:78547431-78548866 GCF_008632895.1 Mastomys coucha
AGTTCGAGGCCAGCCTGGTCTACAGAGTGTGAGTTCCAGGACAGCCAGGGCTACACAGAGAAACCCTGCCTCGAAAAACAAAACAAAACAAAACAAAAGTGAAAGCGTTCAGCATAGCGAAAAGAAGCTGGAGAAGGCTAAATTTATAAATTACGAATCTCTGACCCAAACCTGAGGCACTGCGACAAACAGTATACCAATCCACATACTTGCCTCTGGTTTCTCCAATTGCTACCTAATATTCTTCTCAGTCCCTCCCCCTTCCTCCGCTCCTCCTCTTAGCCCCTTCTAAGACTGTATTTACTCATCCAGTATATAAAATAGCTCAGAGGCTGTCCCACAACGAATGCCACCATTTGGGGCCTTGACACTGACCGGGATGGAAATTAGCGATAACTGATCAATGGCTGCAGGGTTGGCACAACCGTCAGTGGAGTTCCCTGTGAGGAGGTCCCTATGGTAGCACCTCCTTTAGGATTCACCCAGCTTTCTCTGTGCGCTTAGACCAAGCTGAGAATCTGGAATCTAGGTAACTGCACTGCCTGTTCTAACCATCACCACCCATGCCATCTAGAGACAGAAAACTTGTGTGGACTCTTGGAGAGTCTGGGAGGGAGGGAAATCAGAAGCCTTTGTTCTGCTTCCGGTTTACGACTTCCTTCTTTGTGTATAAGAGAAGTTTATGGGGCCTTGGAGTCCTGTCGTTTTCTATCTTAGTAACCTAACTGATGCGGACAAGTTAGTGGACTTCCGGGCGCCCCGTATTCTCCTCTGATGCTTAATGTGCCTAGCCCAGGCTTGTATGTGGTCAGCAAGTAACAGTTCGACTCTCACCTATGACAAGCAGAGATGCTGTGGTTGATAGGAAATGTTCCTAGGCCGTTCCTCACGTCCCGAAGCATCCCTGGTGTCGTGGGAAAGCATCTCCAGGCTCTGTGATGAGGTCAAGGGCATCGAATCTGTCTCTAGCGGTCATGAGGGAAACGAAGGCTACCCATCGGTCAGTGCCGGGGTTAAAGTAAGGGGTTCAAGCTTCAGAACAAAAGTACCAGATTTTTGCCTTTATTGCTAGATGGAAATAACAACCCCAGGAATCCGATGCCTAAAGTATCACCTACCTTACAGGTAGCTGAAAGCATTAGATAAAACAATACAGTAGACGGAGGATATGCAGTCCTGGAGCTGTCTCAGTTTGTCAATAAATCTTAACCTTTACTCTGGCAAGATAGAGAGCCGTGTGTTTCCAACTTAGAAATGACAGTTAAATACATCTTTAGTTAAACCTATTGTCGGTGACTGTGGAAGGGTTTGGGTCAGAATGGCAGCAGGATATTCCTATCCTGCATATGCAAATAGGCTGGAAAGCTAGAGTGGGGGAGGGGAGGAATTCCACTGAATCTGGGAGTCTAGTGCCCACCACCCCCCCCCAGGGCAT
>NW_022196898.1:78548944-78589486 GCF_008632895.1 Mastomys coucha
CCCACCCCCGTGCCCTGGCTTAGGCACTATATGAAAAAAAACTGAAGATGCCACTGTATGGGATGATTGTGAGGATATTTTCAGATGATCATGTGAAAATACTTCTGGTCTAAGAAGTAATTCTTCTTTGCTTTACAGGATATGCAAGATGTTTCAGGTCTTTATTTACTAACTTCAAATATTTTTTAACCAGAAATCTAAAAAGAGGGTGTTTCTATGATAAACTATTGAATGCTATGTGTCTAATAAGGTATTTTTTTCCCCTGATCATCTCCCCTTCTTCCTCACCCTCTGATCTTCTCTTTCCCTGTCTCTCTCTGTTTCTCACCCTCCTTTAATTTACATTTTGTTGCAGAATCCGGATGTAAGCCTGAGCTCAAGGTGCCAGTCAGTGTAGAAGACCCCTTTCATTATGGCTGCTTTCTGTAGGAAGGGAATAGACACCTAGCAAAATGCACCCTACCACTCTGCCATAGATACTCAGTCCCAGATTTTTTTTTTTTTAACAAAAGCTCTTTTGGTATTCTATGCAAATGATCTTGACTGCAAGGTGGAAACATATTCAGCTGCCTCCTCAGAAAAAGTCAGGATTCTTAAAAGTCCTTGAATGAAAATCCACTTCCCTCTAGAGCTATACTTGATGTATTTTTAATATTGCTATTTTCCTTTATTGTTTCATAGTGATGCATTCTAATTTTTGTTTGTTTGTAGTTTATAATGAAGGGAGCCAAGGAAAAAATTAGTAAGGGTCTATTTAAAGAGTTAAATCATTTCCCTACAGCTTCCCTAAGCGGAACCGATGGTCTTAGTCTGACTTAGAGAGCAGGGGTAGAAAGGCTGCCAACATCTGTTTTGGTCAGAGTCAGATAAAAGAGACTAATTCATAGTGGGAACAACCCATGTGTGCTATTGTGTATTCCATTACCCTTTTCATTGCACACACACACACACACACACACACACACACACACACGATGTAGATGGGCAGATTAAATTCCATCTACAGTGTAACAGAGAGGCGAAAGGCTCAAAGAAGGTCCTTAATGAAATGTTTACCTATGAGGAACTAGAAGCACTGCTTACCAACAGTGCCAATGCCACACTGTACAGCCTGGGTTTCAGCCACTTAAGAGAACTGATATTAAAAATAATAAACAAACAGACCAAAGCAAGAATACCTTTTGAAGTCCCTGTAACAGGGGCTAGGGGCTGCTGTAAAGAACTGAAACCCAAGAATGATGTAAGACCCTCCCTTTTCCTTTTAGGTTTGATTTTCTCTCCATTTAAACTTGCTCAGTCTGCACATGGAGGAGTCTGATTGTTCTGGCAGCATGTGTATAGTAGAGGATTGCAAATTCAATCATCAATAGGAGGGAGAGGACCTCATCCCTGTGAAGGTTCTGTGCCCCAGTGTAGGGGAATGCCAGGGCCAGAAAGTGGGAGAGGGTGGGGTGGCAGGCATGGGGAAGTGGGAGGCAACAGGGGTTTGTTTTTTGTTGTTTTTGTTTGTTTCTTTGTTTTTTGGAGGGGAAACTGGGAAAGGAGAACTTTACATGTAAATAAAGAAAATATCTAATAAAATAAGTAAATAAAATAAAAAAATAAATAAACTTGCTCAGTAACCACAGAGAGTATATGAAGGAGTTGGGATCCCATCTTGTCATTGGAGGTAAAGATGCCATCTTTACCAAAGAGCCAGGAAACTCTCTGAGGCAAATAGGCATGGGTAGATTAAGAGCTTGATACCAGCCGGGCGGTGGTGGCGCACGCCTTTAATCCCAGCACTTGGGAGGCAGAAGCAGGCAGATCTCTGAGTTGGAGGCCAGCCTGGTCTACAGAGTGAGTTCTAGGATGGCCAGGGCTATATAGAGAAACCCTGTCTCAGAAAAACTGAGAGAGAGAGAGAGAGAGAGAGAGAGAGAGAGAGAGAGAGAGAGAGAGAGAGCTTGACACCAGAATGCTTTGCATTTTGCATTTGCATGTGACAGAGTATTCGGGGGAGGTTAGCAATGGGTGGGTGGGTGAGTGTGAGACCATGGGTTTAGTTCCATCATCTAGGCATGCATGTACCAAAAACCCCTCAACCCCCAAAGCCATCAACAAGCTTGTTTAGCCTAAAATCACTAAAGGCAAATGGTTCAGACTTAAAACCAATTCTTTTTTGACACAAATTTCTGTAAGATTCCTGACAGAAAGAAGGCTTATAACATCCTTTACCTAGTGAACAGGAAAATCTTGAGCCAATGCAGTCTACAAAGTGAAGTAAGTTTCCCAATTTGACAGCCTGTACTGCCCGGGAATAGCACTCTGCAAGGGGGCGGAGTTGGTGCTCTTTCACTTCTCAAGGTCAGAATTCTGTTCTCTTACGTACTAAGAACAAGCCCTTCCAAACTAACCCTGTTGTGTGGTCCCACCCCCTCCTCTCCTTCCATCTTTTTTACTCTCTTCCACCTCCATTGCCTTGGAGATTATCTGATCATGGTGGAGACATGCTTGTTCCAGAATACTGTAACTCAAGTTCACCATGAGCTGATAACTGTACAATGGGAACACAAAAATAGCACTTAGTACAGAAAGAGAGAGAGACAGAGAGACAGAGACAGAGGTAGACAGAGACAAAGACCCACACACAATGAAAGAAAGCATCACTTTTAATTAATTAGAATAAAAAAGACTGGGGTAATATGCAAGTCAGTCTATAAAAAACGACTTCCAGACAAGCATGAGGATCTGAGTTTGGATTCTCCAAGCAGAGCGGGACACATCTAGAGTCCTAGATTTGGGGAATGGGGCAGGAAGTAGATACAGATAGATCTGTGAAGCCCATTGACCAGCCAGTCAATTAGTGATCTCTGGGATCACTAAATAAAATATTCAAGCAATTAAGGAACATACCTAAAGCTGACCTCCGGCTTCCAGAGGTCACACATATGCACACTCACACAAATATGTGCATATAACACACACATACACACAAATATAAACAATAAAAATTAAAAAACCCAGCCAGGCAGTGGTGGCGCACGCTTTTGATCCCAGCACTTGGGAGGCAGAGGCAGGTGGATTTCTGAGTTCAAGGCCAGCCTGGTCTACAGAGTGAGTTGCAGGACAGCCAGGGCTAGATAGAAAAACCCTGTCTCGGAGAAAAAAAAAAAGAAAGAAAAAAAAATCAGTCATTTATGGTCCAGCATGGGAAGAAGCTGATCAGACATGGGGCGGGGCTGGCTGAAGACACTTGTTTCTGAGCAACTGTCTTGTTAGACAACAACTGTAGTCTTTGAGACTCTGCACACAGCACAAATGTTCTCTTTCTGAATTCTTCAAACATCTTAGCCTTCATTAGCCAGGATCCAACAAAATAGAATGCTACCACCACCCTGCAAAACATATTTGAAACTTCTTTTTCCTTTCACTTTCATGAAAAAGATGTAAACATGAAGGGGTTCATGGAGACCACAAATAAAACTGATGAGAATCAAATGTCTACACATAGACCCCTAGCCCGGCATACATTTAGGACAGTCTCTCAAGCTTTCAACAGTACAGTAAATGAAATGATACTCGAGAAATAGTGGTCATCCCTGTGTGGAATCTCAGTCCTGAGGCAGAACAGAGCCATGATAATGGGAGAAATATTGCCATGTCCTTTGCTTTTACTGGAGCAAGAAAAACTGCTACTGCCCTTCAGAAAGATTTTGACAGGACAGAATATTCTTTTTTTTCTTTGCATTCCAGATAATTGAATTTCTTTTTTCATCTGCCAAAGAATGTTAGAGCTCTGATCCTTCTAAGAAATCTGGGAGTAGTAGCCTGGAATTATTTATGATTTATGACTACTGTCATAAAGGATTTGAAGCCTGGGATTCAGAGAATTGATATGACCAATATGCTAGACACTGCCCTTGACTTTTTCTCCAAAGACATGTGCTTCATTTACCCCAACTGTAAAATGGAAACAAAGAGCCATGGAATGGTAGACTTAGAAAAAGCCTTTAGGACGAGGAACTGTATAACGTTTCGTAGAAAACCAAAATAACCTCGTCTGTGTCCTTCACCTTCATCAGCGGGTTTGCTGGACTTAGGAACACCTGGGAGAATGAGATACGGAGTTGAATGTATCTGCAAGGGTGCTTCAGAGAGGATGGATGGAGGGGAATGACAGACAGGGTGGTATAAACCCATGGCCCAAGGGTGCAAGAAAAGGAGAAGGAGAAAGACTATGAGCGTTCATCTCTTTCCACTTCCGGCTGGGATGGAAGAAGTCAGTTCCAGCAACCATGAATTTTGCCCTATGTCTTCCCCACCAGGGCAGAATGTGCATCCAAACTATGAACCAAAATCGGCCCATCTTCTCTTAAGCTGCTAGCCTTTTATTTGGTTACAGAGGTAAAGAAAGTACCTGATGCCCTGTTAACAAGTCTCTGCTTCCTCACTCAGCCAGAGGGAACTCTGGGTAAACGCATAGATCCTGCTGTAGCTTAGCTCATTTGTGAGACCTGTGACCGCTTGGACCTGGCCTGCATTAACCGTTGGTATTAATGGTTGCTTGTTACACGTTAGAATCACCTAAGAAGGAAGTCTCTCGAGAAGAACTGTCTGATTGCCAGGACTGATGGGGAAAGACCTAGCCCCAGTCGTGGGCGGCACCTTCAGGTAGCACGCTAGATAAAGAGATGTTCACCCCTTCGTGCTGAGTCAGTTTGCCTTGTTGTTGACGCTTCGGATTCATTTGCTGATATCAGAACCAGTATTTCCAGACAGGCTTCCAACCTAGACAAAAGGGCCAGTAGATCTCCAGGAAACTTCCAGGTTTTCCACAGGAGACTGGGACTACTTGTGGACCAAGCAACTTGCAGGTTCCCATCTTCTCCATTCAGATTCATCTATTGTTACTATGTAAACATAAACTGATATAATATACTCTTTATTACACACACACACACACACACACACACATTTTTAAATCCCATTGGTTCTGTTCCTCTAGAGAACCTGACTAATACATCTTGGAATTACAAAATACAAATCCTAGTTTTCCTCCCAGGATCATACAAGTCAACCCTTCATCAACCTTAACTACCAACCTTCTTTGCCACTATTCCTGAGCCCTAGGGCCTGGCAGTCTGGTGGAGTGTATGCCTTCACCAGCCATGACACTTACTACCCAGGTGCCTCTCAGAGACACATGATAGAAGGGGACAGGAAGTGGGATCTGGCTCACATGAACACATCCCAGACCTCTGAGCAGGGGCAGAACATACTGAGGGGAAGATTATCAACTAGGTCATCGGACGTGTATACTAGGAGATGAAATGTGGTTTCGGGAGTTCAGAGTGTTGGAGAAAACACCACAGGTAGTCAGTCTGGGTAAAGAAGCAGCCATTATACCAACTGTCATTCTTGTGTGTGTGTGTGCTGTTGTGTGATCAGGTCTAAACAGGGTTGAATGGAAAGATTATATAGACCCTGATATGTCTACAAAAATGTCTTAGAGTCAATAAACACCTTCAGAAGAGAGGAATGGAATAAAATTAGCACAACAACCAGCAACCTTCCTATACATCAGTGAGAAACACCTAATAGGAAACCAAGTCAGGGAAGCCACCTCATTCACAAGGGCCACCTCCCACTCCCAATGTAAAACAGCTGGACCTAGTGATGGAACTGAAGGACCAGCTGGACCTAGTGATGGAACTGAAGGACCTCTGCGATAAAAAACATTAACCGCCGATTGAGGGCTAAGGAAGCCACTAGACGTGAATGTGGCTCTCTTACTAAAAGCAGTGTACAGATTCATCATGGTAGCAATCAAAATTTCAGGGGTATTCTTAACCTAGAAGGAAGATATCAATTTCAATTTTTATACAGAGGTACAAAAGACCAAGGATAGTCAAACAAGCTAAGCAAAAAGAGCCAGGGGAGGTGTTACCAAACCAGATTTCAAGGACAGCAGACCTGCAGATCCTTGAGACAGCATAGAGGCCACAAAAGTGAGTCTATGGAACTGTAGCCACTTGGGAAGACAGTCCAAAAGCTGGTCAAGCACTGACTAGAACCGCTGTGTGACCCAGCCGTACCTCTACCGGGCGTTCACTTGAAGGACTTTACAGCCAACTGCAGACACACTTGCACTTTCCATATTCCTCAAGGCCGTTCACGGTAGAAACAGAATCAATCCAGACGCCAATCAACTGATGTGTGGATAAGGAGGAAATGGAGTAAATGGATAAATGGATAAAACTTGGGGGAGAACGATATGGAGTGTCACCGTAACTCGGGCCCTAAAGGACAAATGGCTCATGGTCTCTCATGTGTGTGTCTGACCTTCGAAATCTTTTGGCTTGTGGAGTACTTATGGAAGTCGGGAGACTAGAAAGGGGTGGTTTGGGGGGAGGGGCACGCATTGGGAAGCGGGGATAGTAGAATACAGGACAACCAAAAAAGCCACGTGGAAACCTATGTTGCAGTCCAACTTTAAAAAAAAAATAGACTTGGAGTGGAGAGTAGAACAGTTGATGTGTAGAAGCATCTAAGGGAGAAACTGGGATCAGGGGCATGGGATATGCTGCCTAGGTGGGTCGTTTTCTCTCTAGAAGATAGGGATTCTTAAATCTAAACAAAGCCTCCATCCCGGGTAGTCTCAGCCTCAGGCATGGATTATGTCCCTATAAGTTATTGGTCCCAAAGACACCAAAGGCACCAAACCAACTCCTGCTATTGCCATCGCTCTGTGTTCTGCATCGGAAAGTAGATGGTAAGATTCTACTACTGAAGACACCATACCCTTAGATTGCAGGGAATAAATCAATCAATCTAAAGCTGACTGGAGAACCTTATGCCCCGCTAGCAAGCTTTCACAGTGCCAGACTAAAAACATGTAGGTTACAAGGGGAGAAGCAACATCAGTGGGTTGATCCAGCATGGATCCCTTGCATACAGTCATCAGCCTGCCGGGTGAGATGTGTCCGCTGACTCGATCGTGGCACGACTGTCATTAGGGTGATCAGTTGCTTTTGGATTGGACTTGAGGCCTGATCCACAGGATGGAATTCATACCAGTTACTATAAACTTAGGCAAAAGCCCATGGGAGGTCAGGATCTAAGGGTATCCTACTGAGGCTAACTACTCATGCTGTTAAACTGCCTTCATTTAAGTTTATATATATGAATCTATGCTGCTCTCTCAGTGAGCTTCTTATTTTTCCCATCCTCTTCTTCCTCCTCTCTTCCTTCTCCTTCTCCCCCTCCTCTTCTTACTCCTCTCCCTCCTCCTCTTCTTACTTCTTCTCCTCTTTTTCCTCTTTCTCCTCCTCCTCTCCCCATTCTACTCCTCTCCTCCTCTTCCTCCTCCCCCTCCTCCTCTTCTTACTCCTTCCCTATCCTCCTCCTCCTCTTCCTCCTCCACTCTTCCTTCTCCTCTTCCTCCTCTTCTTCCTCCTCTCCCCATCCTACTCCTGTCCCCCTCCTCTTCCTCCTTCTCTTCCTCTTCCTCTTCTTTTTCTCCAGTAGACAGTGGTCAAAGGGCTGAGAATACGTGGACTCTGAGTGCCCAGCCTTACATGGGTCACCGTTGTCAAACTACCACTCCCCACCTCCGAGACTCAGGTAACATCATAGGAAAAGGAGAAAGAGTACAGGAGCTGGAGGATGAGCAGGAATGATATAAAGTGTTGTCATGGCTGCTGTACTCAGGAGCTTGAAGCAGCCATGGCTGCCTGCACACTGTCAAGTCAGTCCTATTCCAGCATGGCAGTAGGGAGGGCTTTAGAGGCCACTCCTGGATGAGGAAGGAGCTAGCGGCAGTTAATGGCTATTTAGGGGACAAAGAGTCATTTTTCTTTGGAGATGTGATCACTGGTAGGTTGTCCATGCTCCTGTCCCAGTTGGACTCAATCTAATATCAGTGGGATATTTAAAAAATAAAAAAGGACATAAAGGCGGGGGGGGGGAATTTAGGAGAAGTTTGGGGGAGGGACAGGTAAGAAAAGAGTGGGTAGATATGATCAAAGTATATTATATACAGGGATGAAAATGTCAAAGAACAAATTTTAAAAATATGTAGGGCTTAAGAGATGATTTGGTGGTTAAGAGCACTGACTGCTCTTCCAGAGGTCCTGAGTTCAATTCCCAGCGACCAAATGGTGGCTAACAACCATCTGTAATGGAATCCGATGCCCTCTTCTGTTGTATCTGAAGACAGCAACAATGTATACAATATATAAAATAAATAAATCTTTAAAATATATATATAAAAGAACAAATTTGCCCATCTTCCTTCTCCTTTTATTTTTCCTTATTTTAAATTTGTTACTTAAAAGCTTTTTTCAAGGGGTTGGAGAGATGGCTCAGCGGGTAAGAGCACTGACTGCACTTCTGAAGGTCTTGAGTTCAAGTCCCAGCAACCACATGGTGACTCACAACCACCCATAATGAAATCTGATACCCTCTCCTGTGTACTCATTTATAATGATAAATTAAATCTAAAAAAAACAAAACAAAACTTTTTTCAAGCAAATATTTTGATCATATATTCCCTTCCTCTAACTCTTCCCAGATCCTCTGGTACACACACACACACACACACACACACACACACACACACGCACATGAGTCTGTTTTGCGTTGGACAACTACTACTAAACTTCGGGCCTGCTCTGGAGTATGGTGGCTATTTCAACAGATCCACACCTGGACAAAATGCAGAATGAGAGCGTTTGGGTCACTCGGCCCTAAATGGGATGTCTTTATCAGCCCCCCCCACCCCCAAGCTCAAGTATCATGTGGAAGAAGAGGTAAAAGATTCTAAGAGTCAGAAGTGATGGATCTGTCTGAAGAAACAGCATCTTCCAGACATGACAGTACTGATGCACACATGAGCTCAGAGAGAAAGAAGGTAACAGCTCACCAAAGACCTGGACAGGTTCCAATTCCAACCAGACACAATCCCTGCACTGATGCACTGAGAACGGAAAGGACGCAAAGTCCCACCCCTAACCAAGGTGCAATTTGCAATTTAAAGCTGTACAGGTTTACACTTCCTTTTCTGAGGGTCCCAAGACCCATAGCAAGCAGACAAGCATCTTTTCTACGACACATGTGCCATTGGTTGTCCTGTCTTATACACAGGAGGAGCCTTCTTCCTGGGAAGTAAGTGGTTAATATGTGTATTCTCTCTCCCTCTCTTGCTCTCACTCTCCCTTTCCCTCTCTCCCATCCTCCCCACACACACACTGGTGTGTGTGTGTGTGTGTGTGTGTGTGTGTGTGTGTGTGTTCCCTTGGAGACCTGAAGAAGACATTTGAATCCCTAGTGTTGGTTGCATACAGTTGTGAGCTGCCCTATGTGGGTGCCAAGAGCAGGACTATAGTTCTCTGAAAGAAAGAAAAAGGGGGAAGCACTCTTAACCATGGAGCCATACCGGAAGCTCCTTGGACTTCTTCCTCCCTTCCTCCCTCCCTCCCTTCTTCTCCTCCTTCCTCCTTCCCTCCTTCCCTCCCTCCCTCCCTTCTTCTATCCCTCCTTCCCTCCCTTCCTTCTTCCCTCCCTCTCTCTTTCCCCTCCTTCCTTCCCCTCCCTCCCTCCCTTCCTTTCTTCCTTCCTTCTTCCTTCCTTTCTTCCTTCCTTCTTCATTCCTTTCTTCCTTCCTTCTTTCTTTGATGTTGTTTGTTTGGGGGCTTTTTTGTTGCTGGTGGTGGTTTGTTTGTTTTTGGATTTCAAGACAGGATTTCTCTGCCTAACTCAGGCCATTCTAGAACTCGATTTGCAGACCAGGCTGGCTCAAACTCACAGAGATCTACCTGCCTCTGCCTCCTGAGTGCTGAGATTAAAGGTGTGCACCATCATGCCCAGCTAATTCTTGGCTTTCTTTACTGGCAGCATTGTGGGAGCAAAATATTGACAATCAGCCCTCAGGGGGAAAAAAGTGTACCTAAGCATAGGCATCCACGAAATGAAATTTTTACTGATAACAGGCACATAGCTATAACTTACAAGAACATATTTGAGGTTCTATCTTGTACACTTTATACAGAAATCTCATTGCTCACAGATTTCCTGGACCTGAATCTAACTCTTGTGTCCTTAGTCAACCTAGGATGGCAATTAACAAACGAGTATAATCCCCATGTGAATTTTTTGCATATAACTTATATGCAACTGTAAGTTTATACAATTTAGTTTTTAATAATGGCTCACACATTGCTCAATGCTTAGCAATCTAAACTAGTCCAAAGTGGCTCCAGCACACAAGTGGAGAGAAAGTATCTCTGCTGAAAGTATAGAATTAGAGAAAAGATGACCATTTCAGTAGGTGTATATATAGTCATACTGTTACAAAGTCGTTTATTTAAAAAAACAAAAACAAAAAACAAAAAAACAAAAAAAACCCAACTTTTTAAAGCCCTTGTCCAGAGGGTAGATTTAGCCTTTCTATCCATGTGTGGAGGGTTAGACTCACTCTGCCTCCCTCACAGCCTTTACCCATACCCACCAACTCTGCCACAGTCAGCCGCTGCACAGAGGGAGCCATTCAAAATACCTCAGAAGAGTCCTACCTTATCCTGCCCAAGATAACTCTTTCCAGAGCCAATTTTTTAGTGTAATTTATTCCAAACCTTTGATGGGGGAAACGTGTACTCTTGAAGCTGTTCAGATGTGGAGCCAGTGGGATCTTGTGGGCTACACTGGCCTCTTTGGCTGCAGATGCTATGGCAAACCTCAATGCCTAGGGACACCATGTGGATTTATAAAGTTGCTTCAGGGACAGTGGATCCATACCCTGTAAATGAATGCATCATGCCTCTTTGTGCATGCTTTTTATTTGTCACATGTATTTTATAGATTGTACCCTTCATTTAAATGTTATATGATCCCCCCTTTAGTAAAGAGTGTGAATATTCAGTATAACTAAAAGACTGTCTTTGCTTCAACAAAACTGATCATAAAATTAGGGCCTGTCACAATTAGAAATTGATCACTACTCCAGTGGCTACTCTGACAGGGATGATCTTGTGTTTGAAACAGTTTGATCATGGTGAAAGAAGCATCGGGAGGATTTCTGACTTTTTGGATGGTTCTCTTGGACTGGTTGGAGAGAAGAAGCTAGGGAAATACGGCCTTCTGTCAATGACTGATTTCACTTCCACAAAAGCAGTACTGAGTGAATCAATCTTAAGACGTTAATTTGTCAGATACTCTATAAGGAAATTAGGCTGCGCTACTTTGCAGTATGAGCGTAGCTAAAGGGGCTCTCCACCTCATCAAGGAGACTGTCGTCCAGACCCTTTTGATGGGCTCCATATTATACGACAGGAGACTCCGTAAGGCCTAATGCTTGTAGCCTTTAACGCAGCGCTTAACCTGTCAAAGACAATGGAGACCACAGTAGAATGGACAGTTACACGTCTTACTGATTGAAGGCAATTGCTACCATTACTTAAACATTTCTTCCACTAAATTAAAACTATGTTTACCATTTCCTATTCGATGACAATTTTTAAATAAGAACTTCTTCTATTGATACTATTAAAGCTTTAGTAACCCTTGGATTAAATGTTCATATTCTAGAATTATTGTCAAGTTATATTCAAGAAATTAAATTGCTTTTGTATCACTTCTTTTCTGCCCCAAATCCATTTCCTTTCTTACCATTACATTATCCTTCCTTTCTTCTAGGAAGTCATCCCTCCTATGAATTCACATTGGAGGTGACTGCAACTTCAGATCAGAGCTGGGCATGTGACCCAGGTCTGGCCAAGAGGACGGTCTGCAGAGACTGACCTAACCTAGACCAAGCAGACACTCTCAAGACTTCCTAGAATAACTATGAGAAAGACGATCTCTCTACCAGTGTGCTGAGCCATAAAGGGGAAGCCTAGTGTGGACCACAACAAATGTCAGAGGGGAAGAGCTGGACCAAGACTGCGATCAGTATAGAAGAGCATAGAATGAGAAATAGGATGGACGAACTCCTGAGGACAGCTCCATCCGCATATCTGTACTGTGAGGAAAGGATCTCTCTGGGGCTGGAGAGGTGGCTTAAAGGTTAAGAGCACTGGTTGCTCTTCCAGAGGTCCTGAGTTCAAATCCCAGCAACCACATGGTGGCTCATAACCATCTGTAATGAAATCTGACACCTTCTTCTGGTGTGTCTGAAGAGAATGCCATATACTCATATACATTAAATAAATAAATAAATAAATAAATAAATAAATAAATAAGTCTTTAAAAAACAAGAAAGAAGGAGAGAAAGGAGGAAGAAAGAAAGAGGGAAAGAAAGAAGGAAAAGATCCCTCTGCCTTGTGGACTTTGAAATCCATAAAAATGCAATGTCGAGGGCTTCTGTCATGAACACCCAAGTGAGTCTATTCTATAAATTGTTCAGTGATGATTTTTAGAGAATATTCTCCTTGGTTACCTTTTAAATCCCCGTGAAAGTACACAAAACACAGCCATTTAAATCCTGTTACATATCCTGTCTTAGTTAGGGTTTCCATTGCTATGAAGAGACCAAGGCAGATCTTATAAAGGACATTTAATTGGGCCTAGCTTACAGGTTCAGAGGTTCAGTCCATTATCATTAAGACAGAAGCATGGCAGCACCTAGGCAGATATAGGGCTGGAGGTGCCGGAAGTTCTCCATCTTGACTGAAAGGTAAACAGGAGAAGACTGGCATCCTCAGGCAGCTAGGAGGAAGCTCTGTCAAGGTCCACCCCCACAGTGACACACTTCCTCCAACAAGGCCACACCTACTCCAGCAAGGTCATACTTTCTAAGAGTGCCACGCCCTGGGCCAAGCATATTCAAACCACCACATATCCCAATCATTAATATTGTGATCACAGCTTTAATTAAAATTTAAAGCTATGTTTAAAAAATTTTTTTTTCTGTTTCCCTTGACAGCCAAGAAGCTAAAGCAAGTATTTTTTGAAAATGCTCAGGTCTCAGAGTCCTTTAACTATATAGGACTTTGTGTAGTGGGTGAGTGCCACCAAGGAATGCAGAGCCCCAAGGATTTAAAGGGAAAGAAGCAGTATAGCAAAACATACGCAAGCCTACGAATGAAAACAGGACATTCTCGTGAGACTCCTCTCTTCAAAGTGAAGCTCTGAAAGAAAAATAATTGTCAAATGATTTAATCTCCCACTATCACAGAGAATATGGAAGGGACTGGACCCAGGTACCCTGAGGCTGTTAATCTACTTCTTGTACTCACCATCCATGGAAGCCACTGTGTCCAACGAGGGGGAGGGGAAACATGATGCTTAGTGAACACAGTCAGATAGTCTTTTGGCAAACTATCTACAACTCTCATTTTCGTTAGTATGTAATTAATATGTTGGGGTTTTTTTTGTGTGTGTGTGTGTGCTTTGTGAAATTTCACATACTTACAAGGAGAACTGATAAGATAAATAATTACATCCTGGGAATTTTATTCATGAGCTGTCTAAATTGTAAGAGGAAGGTTAAGGAGCCTGGGTCCTCTTCTGCCACTGCACCCTGTTCACCTTTGCTTTCCTGGGGAAGGCTGTGTGCTAACCACGATCTGTCTCTGCTCTCTACTACTATGCAGGGCAGCCATGGAGACAGGTGCTCTCCTCACCACGCACAGCATGAGTGCTAGAACAGATGCGCAAGCAAAAGGCAATCTCAGCAGCAAGCCAGAAGTGACTATGCCCAGTTAACCTCCATTAAAAATGGCACCTTAGCCTTGAAAATGATGTGTTGTTTTTTTTTTCCACAGTTCCTACAGAGGAAATTCATATGGAAAAGCAATAAAACAAACAGAGGTTGGAAAATATTCCGGGAGGCAAAGTTTTATGAGGTTAGACATCAAATCAAGAGGTTGGATTTCATTCCCTAGGTGATGGTGACACAGTCCAGATCTTTATTTTCTTTTTTAAAGATTTATTTATCATTATATCTAAGTACACTGTAGCTGTCTTCAGACAGCCCTGGAAGAGGGCGTCAGATCTCATTAGGGATGGTTGTGAGCCACCATGTGGTTGCTGGAATTTGAGCTCAGGACCTCTTGAAGAGCAGTTGGTGCTCTTAATCACTGAGCCATCTCTTCAACCCCCAGTCCAGATCTTTAAATATGTGTGCTTCAAACACCAAGCAAAAACTTAGGAAGAAAACTCAAGTCTCTAAGTGAAGAATTTCTTTTTTATTAATCAAAATTTTAATAGAAAGAACTTGCAAATAGAAACGTACCACACAGTTAGCCAGAGACCACAGTCTGTGCATGTAGGTGAATGTCCATACTGTTTGTGCACAGCAAAGGAAACAGTGGGCAAAGTCAACAGACAGACGTACCCCAGACAAGGGGCAATACTCAGAATCTTCAAAGAACTTCAGAAATTAGACCGTGGAGAAGTAAAATTACCAACCAGTAAGTGGATTAATGAAATAATTAGGGCTGGAGAGATGGCTCAGCTGCTAAGAGCACTGACTGCTCTTCCAGAGGTTCTGAGTTCAAATCCCAGCAACCACACGGTGGCTCACAACCATCTGTAACAAGATCTGATGCCCTCTTCTGGAGTGTCTGAAGACAACTACATTGTCCTGACATATAATAAAATAATAAATCTTTTAAGGAAAATGAAATAGACAGCTTAAAAATAAACTAATGAAACGCAAATAGCCAGTAACTATTTTGAAAAGTATTTACTATCTGTAGCCATTAGCAAAATGGTAATTTAAACTACATTAAGACCCAGGCAAATGGCTATCATCAAGAAATCTACAAATGTAAAGGATGTAGGAAAGAGGATCCCTTATCCACTGCTGGTGGGGTGCAAATTAATGCAGCCATTCTGGGAGTCTGTCTGAAGATTCCTGAAACATTTTTTTTAACTATTCCACCACTCTTTATAATTTACTGTAACTCTGTACTTAAGTCTTCCAAAAGGAGTTGGGGGTGTGGGGGGGCGGCAGCGGTGGGGCGGTGACAGCGAGGAACAGAAAACAACAACAAACCCCAAGCGGTGGAGTGTTTGAAAAATGAGACCTAGATGGCTTGGTGGAGCTGAGGTCACCGCCACCCTTCCTGAAACAATTTTAAATAGAACTACATGGTCCAGTCATTACATTCCTAGGCACAGATCACGAGGGCTCCACCTCTACCACGGTGATATTTACAATTCCATGTTATTGTCACTTTACTCATTATAGCAAGGGAATGGAACTAAGCCCATTGTCCAGCAGCAGAGGAATGGATAAGCAAAATCTGGTACCTAGAATGGAAGGCTATTCAGCTCTTAAAAAAATAAAATAAAAATTTTAAATGTATAGACCAAGGGATGGGCACAATGCATAATGTTAAATGAAGTCATACTATCTCAGAAAGAACAATAAACAGTATGTGGATCCTAGCTTCTAACATATACATAGCTATACATATATATGTAAATAAATGTATGTGTGGGGGTATAGGATAACTCATAGTAAGGAAAACAGGAAGTGTCAATGCTGAGTGATGAGAAAGGACAGAACGCAGGTACAGGCACATGAGTCATAAAAGAGAGGATGGAGTGCATTGCCTTTCTACTCTCAGTTCTGTCATAGATTTTTCATTTCTTTGTGGTGGACAAGTGCATGGAAATATAATTGAAAATAAAAGTGTAAAGTCCAAAACAAGCTCCCTGGCTATGGAATGGCTATTCTAACAGAAAATGACTAAGGGAAAGTGTTGGGGAGGAAAGAATGGGTGGGGAGCTACTGTAATTTATTCAGGTAAGGGAACCTTAGAACCTGAATTACAGAGAAGCCAGGGGGCATAAAAACGAAGGAAAGTGGTTCAGATTCCTCTGAATATAAATTAAAAATACTAATTCAAAAATGGTTGGGTATGGGAAATAAAGAGAGGCACTGGTGCTTCTTTTTTCACTAAAAATATTTTGGTTTTCTTACTTTTATTTATGGGGTGTGTGTGTGTGTGTGTGTGTGTGTGTGTGTGTGTGTGAGTGTATGAGAGAGACAGAGAGAGAAAGAGACAGAGAGACAAAGACAGAAAGACACACACACAGAGACAGAGAGAGAGAGAGACAGGGGAGAGAGAATCACATGTGTGCAGGTACCTGTGGAAGCCAGAAGAGGGAGCCGAATTCTTTGGAGCTGAGTTCAGGCTGTTGTGAGTCCCTGACATGGGTGCTGGGAGCTGCACTTGGTCCTTGGGAAGAGCAGCGAATGGCATCGACTACTGAGCCCTCTCTCCAGTCTCCCAGTATTTCTTAGTAGGATGATTGGAAGTTGGCAGGAGCAGTAATTAGAAAATTCAAGTAGAGAAACATGGCTGGAAATGAAAGGAAATGGTGTCCTTGGTGAGTGTGAGGTGCTGGTGACATGGTGCAAGAGATGTTGAAACACAATTAGTAATGAAAATGTCCGCGTCACGAGAGGTTAGGGCTGGAGGCAGCAATTCAAAGTCGTGAGATTTCTCAAGGAGCCACAACAGACGCGTGAATGGTTGTACATGGAAAGGGAAGCCAGAAGTAATTCAAAAAGCTGAGCTAGAAGTCCAAAGTCCTTAATGAAAGCATAAAAGGCTTTCAGAATAAAGGAGTGGCCCTTACTGCAGAAGAAGCAAAAAGGAATATCTGCCCATGCAAGGTTCATTTGTTCACTTACATTTAACTAAAACATGTAATTTTTTAAAAAAATGTCCATTTAAGTGTACGTTTGTGTTTTTAAAGGAGTTTTTATATCTTAGAAACAAGATCAATAACATACTAGTAGCAAAACCAAATATAAAACTCCAAGAATAAGAGCTACCACTTATATTGCTTTGTATGTAGGTATGAGCTGTGTTCATGCATATATAATCATGTGCATGTATGTACATATGTTCATGAACATGTGTGAGGGTCTGGATATCACAAGTCTGTGATGAGTTTCTTTTTCTGTTGTTCACCACACTTTTTTATGTACATGTGTGTGTATGATGTGTATGTATAAGAATTGGAGTTTATGTAGGCCTGTGTATATCTGTGTGATGCGTGTGCACATATGTGTGTGCACGCACATGAATGTGCATACAATGCACCTGCACATGTGCATGCAAGGGTGCACAGGCCTGAGGTTGACATCGGGATTCTTCTGTTATCATTCTCTACGTTGTCAATTGAAGTTAGATCTCTCAGTTAAACCCAGAGCTCCCTGATGTAGATGGGGCAACTTGCTCCAGGGATCCTGCTAACACCTTCTGAAGTTACAGGCTAGCCCACTCATTTGCTGGACTGCCTGGCAAGTGAGTTCTAGAAATCCTCTTGCTTCCACTTCCCAAGAGCTAGGATTCCAGGAGTCTGCGATCATGGTTAGTCTTTTGCATGAGCACTGAGAAGCCAAGTGCAGGTCTCCATGCTTACATAACTCATATCATTTTCTTAAATCAAAACACTCTAATATTATTTTTCTTTTTCTCATTTTTTTCCAAAATAAAGTAACATTCAGGACTCAGATTCTTTTGTCTTACACACTTTCCTTTTCATTTAAAAATAATATTTTAATCATCTTTGGTCATAGAACATTAACCCATGATTTGTAATTCTATACAGCTCTTCCTTGAAAAGAGATAATTATTTAAATAATGAGAGATAGTTATAAATCTTATTAGAAGAAGCAAGAGTGCCTTTCGTTTATTCTCGAAGTGTTCTGGAAGCTGAGTGATAGACAGGAACCCAACCCATGGAGAAGAAAACAGGAATGCTCATTTGATGCATGTTTCTTATTCTGATGGAGAGAAGTTGCAGTCTGGCAAGAAAGGTCCTCATGGGCAGAACAAGCTCTCTAGAGGAAGGAGTGAGAGGCAAGGTTCCAGAGTCAGGAACAGCTCCCAGGAATCTGCCAGCATCACCAGAAATGGAATTGTGGGAGACACTGGAAGAACGAAGCCTGGGCATGAAGGTGTGGATTCAGAGGAGGATGGCAAAGGTCTCCACACTGAGACCCAGCCCGAGTGAAGGGCCATGCTAACAGAAGAAACCTCCCAGGGTAGCATGGGCCTCTTTTTTGTCCTACCGTTCCAGAAGTCTTAGCCTTCAATGTACCCAAAGTTAGCTATTTAGTTTTCTTTTCTGGATCTTTTACTGTAAAGTCTATCTCATGTTGAAGTTCAATGGAAAAGATAAGGAAAATGGACTCCTGCCTTGTGAGTGGTCCCCTGTCCCAGGGCAGATCTGTCAAAGGTGTCTGAGGTGGCTAAAGGTTGAACTAGCTTAGACACCTTAAGAGTCCTCCTCAAGTCCCTCAGTGCTGGAGAGCAAGGGGGTTCTCCCTTCTCCCTCGGGCTGATTTGCAATTGAGTAAAAATGTGCTTTAAGAAAAAGGAATTGTCCCAAATCCAAGGATTACTGCCTATGTACACTCATTTCCTAAGATACCTGCAGCTGTTACTGTCTCTTAAGGCTTCTTTAGGATGGCAGATGTGGTTAAACTTGGAATGTTACCTCCGGGGTTGTGTATTCGACATCTGATCTCTTGCTGAATGGAGATGGGCCTTGACGTGGGGGGTAGAGCTGGGGGAAGTAGATCGTGGAGAGTGGACCCTACTTCAGTCCTCCCTGTGCTTCCTGACAGAGGTACAATGTGACCAATCATACAACATTCATGCCTTCCTTGCCAGAATGGGCTAGAACTCCCCACACTGACGACAAAATTGACCCACCCTCCCTCAAGTTGCTTCATGTCATGTGTTTGATCACACTAACAAGAAATGTTCTGACACAAAGCCCAAAACGCCAATAGGAAACACTGTATGTAGCGCCTCTCCCAGGCAAAACACTATAGAGCCATTCCCAGGCTCTCTCACCAGCACAGCATTGCTTGTAGTTGCCAACAACCAACCAAGCCAAATGATGCCCTGGCTCAGCCTGGACTCCAAGCTGCCCCCAACTATGGCAAAGACAGCCAGCAAAGTGCACTTCCTCTTCCTCTACCCTTTCTTTCTCTTTTCTTCTTTCTTCCATTCCGCTAACCTGATCGATGATTAGGTATACGATAAATTGACTGTATTTAAAGCATATATTTTGACGGCCTTTTATCTATGTATACGCTTCTAAAAAGCAACATCACAATCAAGATGACAGATATTTCCATCACCCCAGATGGGTCCTCATGTCCCTTTGCAGTCTGTCCTGTCCTTCACCTCCTCTCCCATCACTGCTCTGCTTTCTGTCGCTGTATGTCTGTTTGTATTTTCTAGAATTTTACACAGACAGAATCACCAGTGTCTAGTGTTTTCTGAAAGCGTTCCACACTGTCCTGTGTGTCAGTACCTAATTCCTTGTACCGGTGATCCACTCTCTGAATATACGACAGTTTGCTGAACTATGTCTCTCCTAAAGAGTTCAGATGAACAATTAAAGCGTCCCCGTTGTACACAAGTTCTTGTGTGGAAATCCCCTCTCCTTTCTCTTAAGTAAATTCCTGGAGGATAAATGTGAGGTCGCAGGGCTGACAGATATGAAGCAATTCCCACACTGTTTGTACAGACTTGGCATCCTCTGACTCTTAAATGCTTTGTAGCATTTTTAATTACACTCATCTGAACTTGAGCTTTTTTGTTATTGGAAACGTTTTAACTAGAAATCTAGTTATCTTAAAAACTATGTTTGTGCCTTAGGAATGTGGCTCATAGTTCAATGCTTGCCTGGTATGCACCACAACATAAAGAAGTGTTAAATGTGTAGGCCCATTAACCAGACCTGGTGACACAGGCCGATCAGCCTAATTACTCAGAAGGTCGAGACAGAATAATCACAAGTTCAAACCTCAGCTGGACTGCAGAGTAAGTTAAACACCAGGATGGCAACTTAGTGAGTTCCTGCCTTAAAATACAAAAAAAAACCAACAACAACAACAAAAAATGTTAAATTAAATTAAAACGGCTGAGCATAACACTTGGCAATCGAGTAGTTTTCTAGCATTTGTAAGTATATATGTCCAATCCACAGGTATGTATAGACAGGTAGATGATGTATATAATCACTTAACATTTTCCCAAGACTTACTGATGTTGTGTTTGTTTGTTTTTTCTTTTCTCTTTTCTTATTATTTTATTTTTAATTATTAATATTTTTAATTATTTTTATTTATTTTAAATAGCAAGCTTATTTGTGCTGTTTTCATACTTTTCTGATCTCGTGAGGTTTTATTTCGGTGTTTTCCTTGCCACAGTATGGCAATGGGCTCTAGCCTTTCCTGCAGTGTTCACCCTACAGTTGACCTCATCTAGAATGTTTTTCATTGGAAGCATTTTTTTTTTTTAACCTCTGGACAATCAGCTTTGGGCATTTCATGCTTTCTACATCTGCTCTTACCATCTTCATGTTTTCCTTTATTTCTTTGCACACGTGAGGAATGCACATGATACTCCTTTTAAGTATTGCTAGCTACTAATTTTTCTGAACTGTGTTATTTCCGGATCTATTTCTAGTGATCGATTTTTCTCATTACATTATGAATTTTCTACTTTCCATGGCTAATTGTGTGTATGTGTGTGTATGTGTGTATGTGTGTATGTGTGTATATGTATGTGTGTGTTTGTGTGTGTGTATGTGTGTGTATGTGTGTGTATGTGTGTGTATGTATGTGTGTGTATGTATGTGTGTATGTGTGTGTATATGTGTATGTGTGTGTATGTGTGTATGTGTGTGTATGTGTGTGTGTATGTGTGTGTTTGTATGTGTGTGTGTATGTGTGTATGTATGTGTATGTGTGTGTGTATGTGTGTGTGTATGTGTATATGTGTATGTGTGTGTGTATGTGTGTGTGTGTGTGTGTGTGTGTGTGTGTGTGTGTACAGACTTATGAAGACCAGCAGCTGTTATTGGCTGCCTTCCTTAGCTACTCTCTATCTGATTTCTTGAGACAAGAATCAGAAATATGAACTGTTTTTTCCTTTTTTGTTATTAGATATTTTCTTTATTTACATTTCAAATGTTATCCCCTTTCCCAGTCCCCCCACCAGAATCTCCCTATCCCATCCCTCCTCCCACTGCTTCTATGAGGGTATTCCCCAACCCACTCCTGCCTCCCTGCCCTGGCATTCCCCTACACTGGGGCATCTAGCCTTCACAGGACCAAGGGCGTCTTCTCCCATTGATGCCTGACTAGGCCATCCTCTGCTACATATGTGGCTGGAGCTATAGGTACCCCCTTGTGTATTCTTTGGTTGGTGGTTTAGTCCCTGGGAGCTTTGAAGGATCTGGTTGGTTGATATTGTTGTTCTTCCTATGGGGTTGCAAACCCTGTCAGCTCCTCCAGTTCTTTTTCTAGCTCCTCCTTTGGGGACCTCATGCTCAGGCCAATGGTTGGCTGTGGGCATATGCCTCTGTATTTGTCAGGCTCTGGCAAGAGCCTCTCAAGAGACAGCTATATCAGACTCCTTACAGCATGCACTTGTTGGCATCCACAATAGCGTCTGCGTTTAGTGGCTGTATATGGGATGGATCCCTGGGTGGGGCAGTCTCTAGATGGCCTGTCCTTCAGTTTCTGCTCAACACTTTGTCTCTGTATCTCCTCCGTGGGTGTTTTGTTCCCCCTTCTAAGAAGGATCTAAGCATCCACACTTTGGTCTTTCTTCTTGAGCTTCATGTGGTCTGTGAATTGTATCTTGGGTATTCCAAGCTTCTGGGCTAATATTCACTTATCAGTGAGTACATACCATGTGTGTTCTTTTGTGATTGGGTTACCTCACCTAGGATGATATTTTCTAGTTCCATCCATTTGCCTAAGAATTTCATGAAGTCATTGTTTTTTACAACTGAGTAGTACTCCATTGTGTAAATGTACCACATTTTCTGTATCCATTCCTCTGTTGAATGGATACATCTGGGCTTCTTCCAGCTTCTGGCTATTATAAATAAGGCTGCTGTAAACATAGTGGACCATGTGTCCTTGTTATATGTTGCGGCATCTTTTGGGTATATGTCCAGGAGTGGTATAGCTGGGTCCTCTGGTAATACTATGTCCAATTTTCTGAGAAACTGCCAGACTGATTTCCAGAGTGGTTGTACCAGCTTGAGAATCCCACAGCAATGAGGGAGTGTTCCTCTTTCTCTACATCTTTGACAGCATCTGCTGTCACCTAAGTTTTTGATCTTAGCCATTCTGACTGGTGTGAAGTGGAGTCTCAGGGGTGTTTTGCAGTTCCCTGATGACTAAGGATGTTGAACATCTCTTTAGGTGCTTCTCAGCTATTCAATATTCCTCATTTGAGAATTCTTTGTTTAGCTCTGTACCCACCCCCCCTTTTTTTTTTTTTTGGTTTTTCTAGGCAAGGTTTCTTTGTGTAGCCCTGGCTGTCCTGGAACTCACTCTGTAGACCAGGCTGGCCTCAAACTCAGGGATCCACCTGCTTCTGCCTCCCAAGTGCTGGGATTAAAGGCATGCGCCACCACTGCCGGGCTTTCTGTACCCCATTTTTAATAGGGTTATTTGATTCTCTTGAGTCTAACGTCTTGAGTTCTTTGTATATATTGAATATTAGCCCTCTATTGGTTATAGGATTGGTAAAGAATTTTTCCCAATCGGTTGGTTGCCATTTTATCCTATATCCACTGCCATTTGACAGTGTCCTTTGCCTTACAGAAGCTTTGTAATTTTATGAGGTCCCATTTGTCTATTGTTGATCTTAGAGCATTCAGATCAGGAAATTTTCCCCATATGAACTAGTAATTCTAAATTTCTACAAATTGTTCAGTCTGCCCAGAGCTGCAATGGACATACGCGAATTTGCTGTTCTTAATGTGAAACCTATTTCCATTTCCATGATTTAAGATTCAGAGTAACAATTAGTAGGTACTAATTCATCTTTTCAGATCCAAGGCCAATAATTCGATGTTTCTCCAGCGTTGTGTGTGTCTTCACAGGGCACAGGGGCCCTATAAACACACATGAGTACATACTTAGTATCCAGCTGTGTATCTGGAGTCAGGATTAAAATAAAATTTATGAGTAAACTTTGGCTCATAGCCATAAACAGGAAACAGCTACTTGTGAATTCACTAATTAGAATTCTGTTTACAAAAGCATTGTGAGGGATAGTATTGTTTGGACCAGTGAGATCCTGTTGTCAGGATGAAAATGCATCAGGTTGGCTGTTGCTAAGGACCCGCCTTGGATGCTCCATGCACTGTGAAGCTCTGGGCAGACTGAGCAGTTAATAGAGATTTAGGGTTAGCAGTCTAGACTTCTCACTCTGTCTCAGAAAATAAGAAGGAGACCAGCTGAGCCGATACATACCGGCTCAAACAAGGGGTCGGAGTACTCCCCATGTGCTGAGATGGCTTTACTCTGAAAGCTATTAAGTTCTTGATTAAACTGGAGCCTTTCCTGAAAAGTATCATAGCCCCTGGCCCGCTTCCTGTGACTACCAGCTGCTTACAGCCTTGACCTCGCCTGAAGTTTGGGCCCATCCTGTTTCTCTTCACACTGAAAAAACATATGCTGTATATATTTCAGTTGAAGAAAAACTATGCATTTTCAGACTTGTTACAAAATAATTTGCTATTCTGAATTCATAATTCTTGGTAGATAGTTATGAGTCTAACTATAAAATGTATATATGCTATAGCTTATATACATAAGGATCTCACTGAAAATGAGACAATGAAAAGAGAGATAAAGAAAATGTGCAGCCGGGCGGTGGTGGCGCACGTCTTTAATCCCAGCACTTGGGAGGCAGAGGCAGGTGGATTTCTGAGTTTGAGGCCAGCCTGGTCTACAGAGTGAGTTCCAGGACAGCCAAGGCTACACAGAGAAACCCTGTCTCAAAAAAAAAAAAAAAGAAAATGTGGTAGAGTTGTTCACTTTATGCAGGTTTCATCTCTGAAACACACGTGTGACAGCTCTGTCTCCATGCGTGCTCTCTTGTACTGAGCACCAGGCTATTGATGAGACAGTTACCAGAACTCAGATTCAAACAAGAAAAGCCCCCACAGACCCCAACAATCTTCCCCACTGGAGTCAGCCACCACACCTTGACTTACACGTGCCTAAGCCAGAGACGTTACCTAGGTAATTGTCAATTGTCGTCTGCCTCCATTGTTGTACTAAAAAGTAAGGGTTTCCCTGGCAGTCCAGGAGACACAGGACTGAGGGGTGCCCATGCCCACTCAGCTGGTCAGAGCTCTTTCCACTGGGAAAAAAGAAAAGAAATATGTTTATGTTGACCTGGCCAGATTTGAAGCTTCACACAATGCTGATGACATTGGCTAATAGTGTGTGTGTGTGTGTGTGTGTGTGTGTGTGTGTGTGTGTGTGTGTGTTTATGAGTTTATACACTTATGAAGACTCTAGTGACCCCACCCACCCAACTCATACTCTGCCCTGCCCTGTTCGGCTTTGTCAAGATTCACTCAATTCACTAAACAGTTTTATCTTTAACAGAAGCTGAACATAGCGGCATATTTTCTTAACATTTGCCTGGTAATTAATACAAGATGCATGAAGCTGATTTGCCACTCTTTGCTTTTGATGCTAGACTGTCAAGTCTAACAATGTGATCTAAACACAAGAATCCCACCCCCCTGCTCTGGAAGCCCATGGATTGCATGGCTTCAAGTCTCATAAATATATAATATACTATAAGGAATAACATAGGCCATTCTGTGTGTCTACTTATGCACCTGAACCATAATAAAACAGAACTTACTCAGTTTGCCTCTTTAGAAACCATGGCTTTATAATCCAGTTTTTAAGCTATAATTTATGTCTTTAGCTGCCCTTTTGCCAATACAGTAATATGCTTTGCCCCTGCAATGGCCTCACTTGGCACACGTAATTTACACATTGTGTTTTCTTCAACTGCTTATCCCTAGCAGAATACTTGGCTCAAGGCAGAAGGAAAGACATATACTTTAAGTCAATGGCCCCCATCTTCAGTAGTGTGGCTGACCATCTTGTATGTATTCTGACTCTGCCAGTCCCTGTGTGTGTGCTCACGAAGTCGCCTGCACATCTGGATCATATGCAGTATGGGTGCACGTGTGTGTGATGGACATCCCAATCTGAAGTACAAATCTGGATGAATTCTCAAGTGAATAAGCTGAGCTGCTCATCAACCAGTTCAACAACCATTTCCTTACATCTCCCATCAAAGATGACTGCTGCTCTTCTGACTTTTATCAATATGGATGAGCCCGCTCTTAAATTTTATGTAAATAAAATAAATGCAGCTTGGCAGTTATCTTTAATATAGAACAGATCACTCAGAAGCTCAGTTGCCTAAAACAGCCACCATTTTTGTTTGCTCACACTTCTCCAGGTCAGAATGCGTCTGGGGTTCAACTAGGCTGATCTGTCAGCTCTAACTTGTTTGTTCGCAGCCACTTGGAAACTTCAGTACTCTAAGAACTAGAGGGGCCAGATAAGTGCCTGGTGGTTTCTTCTGGCTATTGGTGAGTTCAGGGTCTCCACCTGAACAGCTTGGGCATTGTCTTGTAACATTCACATGCCATGAGGGAAAGAGCTGCAGCCTCTGAATGCTTGCCGGCCATTAGCACGGAGCGGTGTGCCCTGTCCGTGCAATCTCATTTAATGACGGTGCAGCAAGAGAGGCCTGGGTATTCCTATTTGGCAAAGCTGAGAGGGAGACTCCCAGATGGTTCCTGAGGTGATGAGCACCTGTCAAGTGGCAGGCTTGGGTTCACACGGGTGAGACCTGTTGTGTGGTATCAATAATGGCAAGGTAAGGTAACCGTCTTTAATATGGGCAACACTTGGAACTGCAGGAGCACAGCCCAGAACAGATTCATTGTGAAATGATACTAGGTAGCTGTGTGTGACTGTATATGAGTGTGCCGTTATCAGGGAAAGCCAGACGGGCAGGTGCTACAAACTCCTCCCACATGCCAGAAACACAAACCAAAGACCCCTAGCATGGCTATCAACCTTCTTTCAGGACAAACGTCCCCGGCTGCCTCTGGACTCAACTGGTGAATGGCACCTTCATCCCTCCAGGAGTGAGAGCCACTGTGTGCTGGTAATAATGGAGATTCAGGTAAGGTCTGTGGGCCCACTGCATGTGCTCTGCTGCATCCTGACAGTCTGATGGCTTCTTGGCCCTGGTTCACAGGCTTTCAGGCTCCTGGCCAGAGCTCTCAATGCTCTGTTGGAGTTCCCTCCCTCCTTCCTGGCTCACCACTGACTAGCTGCCTCCAGACAGAGCTGGGGATTAGATTGTCTCTCTCTCTTGTATATACTAACCCTGTAAGGACTTGTCTTTGCTCCACCATCTTCCCAGGGGTCACAGTTCAGCCCATTCTAACGCATGCATGGAGCAGGACTTAAATTTAAGAAGTATATTGTCTATATTTCCTAAGGTGTGGTGATCACTGGACAGCATTTGGTCTGCCTTATTGACTATCAAAACAATGTGCCTCTACAGACAAGCATTGATCATTCTATTCTTAATGGGGGTGCACACATATTCACACACATACAATCATATACATACACATTCACAAATATGCATAATACATACACACATACATATGCATACATGCACATATACACTCACAAATATGCATATACATATACACACACTTATATGTTTGTATACATACATTCACACATACATATACACATGAGTTCACACACATACACACTCATATATACACACACACACATACACATACACACAATCACACACATACACACTCATATATATATATATACACACACACACACACACACAACCACATAAACAAAGAAAGAGAGAGCGAGTTAATCAGTGACCTTGTCCTTTACAATATGTTGTAAAAACAGGCATTTTTCCATCAGCAAAGCTAATTTGTTTCCAGAGTCATCTAGGCTTTTCTTAAGAAAGGAAAGTATCGCTGGGTGGTGGTGGCACACACCTTTAATCCCAGCACTTGGGAGGCAGAGACAGGCAGATTTCTGAGTTCGAGGCCATGCTGGTCTATAGAGTGAGTTCCAGGACAGCCAGGGCTATACAGAAAAACCCTGTCTTTAAAAAAAAAAAAAAAAAAAAAAAAAGGAAAGTATCAGGGCTGCAGAGATGGCTCAGCAGTTAAGAGCACTGGCTGCTCTTCCAGAGGACCCAGGTTCAATTCCCGGTACCTACATGGCAGCTTACAACTGTCTGTAACTCCATTTCCAGGGGATCTGACACCCTCATACAGACATACGTGCAGGCTTCACCAACGCACGTGAAATAAAATAAGTTAATTAATGAAAAAAGAAGTAAAAGAAAGTGTGTATAAGTTCATAACCTTTGTCTGCTGTGATTTCTGCTGTCTCTAAGGTACTTTCCGGGCTGTGATTCACAGGGGCACTCTGAAGGTCACCCAGGCTGAAGAAAATCAACTGTCCTTCTCCCGAACACTACCTAAGAGTGCCAAAGACAGTCTGAAACCTTAGTTCTTAGAACATTTGCTCCTGGGTGAATGTGGGACACCCCTGCGAAAAAAAGCAATGCTACTTTGAACATGAGGCCTTTGTATACATGGGACCAGATGTACAATATAAGGAGTGTGGAAACCAGTCCTGGAAGTCTGAATGCTAGGTCTGACCAACAGCAAGGGAGTAGCTTTGTCCCCTTGAAACTAAAGGCTTTATATAACCTGTCATGGTTCTGCTGCGTGACTCACAGGAAAAAGTCCAGGAAAGAGTTCAAGGCAGCAGTTCATGCACGGTGAGCGCTTAGTAAAGACCACTGTGGTGGCTTAGTGAGGAGGAGGGTCATGTGCGTGAACACGGGGGTGGGGAGCAGTTGGTGGTACTGTTTGGGGAGACTTAGGAGGTATGATCTTACTGGAGGAAGTGTGTCCTGGGGTGAGCTTTGAGAGCAAAGGCTCTCTCTACTCGCAGTGCTTTCTCTCCGCTCTGTGCTGGCAGTTCAAGATGTGGACCCTCCCATCCTGCTCTAAGGACCACTGCTCAATCACTCTCACAGGCTGGTTGCTATGCCTCCTGCTGTGATGGACTCATCCCTCTGGAGCCACAGCTATAAGCTCTCACTTCTAAGTTGCTTTGATCATGGTGTTTTAGAACAACAAGACAGAAAAAGGCACTAATCGAGCTGCCTATTGTTACTTCAACAATGGCAGTCAGTATCTCTGCCTGCCCGCCGGCCGGCCTATCTGGGCCTCCCTCAACCCGCGGGAGAAACGGGGTCCTAGTCAGGTCGCCAAGGCGCAGGCGAAGAAATGATGGCAGAGACGACGCATGAAGTATAGGATCTAAATGTATTTCTTAGAAATGGCATCAGACTTTTACAGTCATTGCAAAAGAGAGATGGTAAATCTGGCAGCTCAACAGTTGAGGTACCTCTGAGGCTATCTGAAACATACTGGGTCTAAAGCAGCAGGTATCTCCTCTGAACTAGTGCTGTATCCCCTGGGCCCAAGTACTCTGGGCCCGGGGAATGCGGATGCATGAATCTGAGTCCTAGCCCATCTAAGTTCTAGTGTTAGTCCTTCTACGAGTCCAAGTCCTTCTTCCCCAGTCCTAGTGCTAGACTGAAGTCACGTAGGCAAGCGACCCCCACACCAAGGTCAGCAGGGTCTGGTAGCTAGGTGTGAAGCAGGAGGAAGAGGGGTGGAGCCCTCCCTGTTGAGGTATTCTTATGCTAATTCTCTGGTTCTTGCTGGAGGCAGGCAGAGGGGAATCCGGACCTAACACTTTCAGCTAATGTCCTAGAGTGAGAGAAACCCTTCAATTACTCTCTAGTATGTAAAACATTAAACAAGGATAGTTGGAAACATTGTGTCGGCCAGGAGACAATGCCCAATCTTAATCATTTACAAATCATTTCTTGGGGTACCTTTATGTCTAATTATGAGGCCGTGTTGATGATTGGAAAGACTAATACCAGCGACTAGTCTGAAATCCAGGAGGCACAGATCTCCTTTTGAAGTCTTATTGCCTCTTATCCTTTATCAGGATTTTATCCCCAATATTTTGGATGTGACTGGAGTAGATGAGTGTGCGTGGCAGCTGCCATAGCCTCTGACTGCCTCTTGCTCATCACCCTCATCTTTGCTGAGTTTGGTATACGTGGAGAGGTTCACCCTCTGACACTTCATCATACACTCATCCTGCTTCACTCAATCCCTTCCCTCCACAAAATGAACCTCCCTGGCTCTGGGCTGACAAGAATAACATTCATTCTCTCTATCCTTTCTCCTCCATAGCAGATTACCCCTGAAGATAACATTTCCTTTGTGTTTCTTTCTGGCTATCACCAGTGGTCCAGGGAAAGAGACCTCAGTCTTCACATGCTCACCCTTCTAAGGTCCAGATGCCAGATGTGGGTCTCTTAAAAGTATCATAATAGGTGAGCAAACTCCAGTCACAAGCGTGTTCCATCATTCCCCAACCTCTGAGCACAAGGCCCTTTCTCCGTCTTTATTGCTTCTATATCTCAAGTTTTTCAATTTATCTCAACTGCTCAGATATCTCAACACTGTTCTTACCGATATCCATAATAGTGAGGCCACACTAGGACATGCATGAAACCCTGTATGAGGTGCTAGGAATATAAGGGGAATGAGGTCTTATCCAACTCTGGATGAATTAGTAGTAGTCTAGTGGGAGGGTGGACCGATAATAATTCAAGAATGTACCTAGTGTCACCATGGAAACCGGTGCAGAAATCTCATTGCTTGTGTGTTAACTCTTCTGAGATTCATATCTCACACACCTTCAGTTATGTCAACATCCCACCACCTTGTCTACAAACAATCCTTAATTTAAATCCGGGTATCTGTAGTGGTGCCACGGTGGTGCACATCTTTAAGGCCAGCCCTCAGGAGGCAGAGGCAGGCACATCTTTGTGAGTTCAAGGCCAGCCTGGTCTATATAGTTCCAGGAGAGTCAAAACTATATAGCCGAGACACTGTCTTGAAAAGAAACAAGCAAACCCCCAAGAGAACAGTTATATTAGCTAGAATAGCTCTTTCATAATAACCCACCATTCCTACTAAATTGTGTCTCTGCCGTGATTTCCCTTCAGTTCCTAAAACAGTTCTTATTCTCACTACTCATGGGCCCTTTTTAAGCCTCTGTATGGTATGTAATGTTGCTGATTTTACTAGGCCACGACACTCATTCTTATGTACCTTCAAAATCCTAACCCAGGTCTTCATCTATATTCTCTATCAAGTGCCTCCCCCCAAAAGTACTAACTACTATTGTAGACACTAAATGTTGTTTTCTTTTTTTTATTATTATTATCATTTTATACACATTGCTTTTGCCTGCATGTATGTCTGTATGAGGGTGTCAGATGCCCTGGGACTGGAGCTACAGACAGCTGTGAGCTACCATATGGGAACTGAGAGTTGAACTCTGATCCTCTGGAAGAGAACCCAGTGCCTAACCACTGAGCCATCTCTGCAGCCCTGAGCATTGTTTGCAAATCTCAGAAATCCAGCTTCAGCTTTCGTATGCAGCCGTCTTTCCTTTAACAACCCTTAACCACTTCCCGCAAAGTGTCAGGTGCTTTTCTGTTTCTGTGGCAAAAATACTGTGACCAAAAGCAACTTAAGGAACAAAAGGTTTATTTTGGCTTATGGTTCCAGAGGGCTGAGATCCATCATGACAGGGGAAGCTATGGTAGGGTAGCAGCAGCAAGAAGTTGACTGACTACTTTCCATCCACATACAGGAGCAGAGAGAGACAGAGACAGAGACAGAGACAGAAGGAGAGAGAGAGAGAGAGAGAGAGAGAGAGAGAGAGAGAGAGAGAGAGAGAGAGAGAGAGAGAGAAAGGTGAAATGAAGCTATGAACCCTTAAAGCAAACTCCCAATAACGTACTTCTTCCAGGAAGGCTACTCCCCCTAAAGGTTCCACAACTTCCCCCAAACATTGCCCCTAACTGGGAACCAAGACTCAAATACAGAAACCTAAGGATTCTATTTCTCACTCAAATGGTGACTTAATTTTGAACTATTGTCTTTCCTCAGATATCATCACCATTTTGTCTGGGCAGCAGGTTTGGGATCGCTCCTCCAAATTTCCCCCATTCCTTTTCAAGATTCAAGGTTTCAGGAGAAACCTTTCCAAGGAGAGAAAAATGGATTCTCACTCTCCAAATTAAGCACTTTCCAAGTAACCTTGATCTCTGTCACCTCGCTCCAGTTGAACCAGTTCGTGTGACCCTCCCTCCTCCTTCCCTCCAGAAGGGCTCATCCCTATTAGCCTCTAAACCACTCTCCCTCCTTAAGGCCTAGAAGGCCCTCTGTGGAGCACACTGCCTCTCCAGCTGCACGTAACCCTCCTCTATGCCTGTCCCTGCAGATTACTGAAAGAGACCTCCACTTGCTGATTTCCACGACTCGGCCATCTTAAGCACAAGTGTGCAGTGTGGCCTTGGCCCGTGTGCCTAACAACAGTGCTTCAGCAAAGATCCAGAAGAATCTCAGGACATGACAAGAACCACTTGAAACTGAGGTGCAAGTAGAACAGTTAGGCCTTATCAGTAAAGAATTAAATTAAAAGCATAAGAATTAAATACTACAGTTCTCACAGGGGTGTGTTGTGTGTTTCAAAATGGGGGGAAATGTTCTTAATTGCTTTTCTGGAAGAGTTAAAAACACAGGAAGTAAGTTACAAATCATACAGTGCTTTTTCCTCTTCTTTAAAATACTCTTGTTTTCCTCTCTCTCTCTCTCTCTCTCTCTCTCTCTCTCTCTCTCTCTCTCTCTCTCCCCCCCTCCTCTCTTTCTGCTACTGCCCCCTCTCTCCCTCTCAATTAAACCTCTTACACATGGGGAAAAAAATACTCTTGTTTTGTTTTGAAGCAGAATGGCATATGTGGTGCTTTAAGTAATTGTCTTCCCTTATAATAGAACATTTTTTGTTTGCATAAACTGAACGGCATGAGACCTTCCCATTAAGGTAATGCTTAGTTGCTCTTCTTGTATTTACTGAATTCGTCCCAGGACCGGTTTTGAATTCACTATTTTTTTTTTAATTCAAAAAAGATACAAAATAAATAAAGGAGAGAATTACATCTAGAAGGAAGATACTATTATGGTTTGTGATCCCTGATCATCTCTAACCCCCAAGAACCAAAATGCAATCCAAATGGAGGAGACGAATAAAGTTCAACGTGGTTTCATGTTTGGGGGACTTTGAGGAGACTGGGCAAGTTGTTTCTGACCAAGCCTCTGCTGTGACTCACCTTTCCCACATGCTGCAATCACTCTCTCGGAAGTCAGTCTTGCCTTGCAAAGTATAGCCTTGATAGATCTGTACGAATGTCATCAACTAACTCCAGGCTCTTCGGCTTCTTAATGCAGAATTTGTCATAACTGGCTTAACAACACTCAGTTACAGTGGAAGAATCAACTGCGCTTCAGAAGCCATGGATGTGGCCTCCTTGCCCATAGCCCTGTGCCTCAGTATGAGGACATTACTGATTCTGACACCTCGTGCTATGGCCAATGACCTCTGGAGCCACCAACATTGTATTTCTATCACTTTAGGAGTATTTCTATTACTTTAAACAAAGGAAAAAGCTTTGATATTTAGTTACTTGGAGGACAGTATTGTTCCGACTGTGATGTTGTACCGTTCTTGGTTCACAGATTATATCCCAGAGAGTGCTCCCCATCCGGGTTTGTTCTTCATTAGGAGAACTTCATATTAATATCCATTCATTTTCATAGTTAGGCAGAAAAGAGTCTGCATGTTGCTTGAACAACCTAGAAAATATAAACCAGGGAACTATGTCCCAGTAGCCCCTCTGCCAGAAGAAAGCGAGGGTGAGAGAGAGACCTTCTCATTGTTCCGAGTGGAGAATTCAGAGATAGGAAACTAAGCTCACTCGTGTGTTTCAGCAGGAGTGTTTTCAACTAGGAACCTTGATTCTGTTACTGACACACTAATGCACCTCTCATGGCTGTTTCCTGGCAAACAAAGTACAAGGCCAAGGATAAAATGCCACCAATCCCATAATTAAGACTGTAATATATCTCATCCTTTGTCCAACACTGCGTATTTATGCAGTGCCACTCACACACCAAAGGGAGTTCTAGTTACCACTGTAGAAATTTCGACAATTATTTGTTCCAAAGCAAATACATTTCCTTTGATTTTGACAAAACCCTACAACGCAGAAGTGTATTGCAATGCTCTGATTAACCATGTGTTTACCAATACCCTAGAGGCGTTCACTCTTTCAAACACACTTGATTACATCATGCCGTTTCATCTCTCATCACTTGGCACGCACGCATGTTCTGACAAACATCAGCAGGAAAAGCAAGGAGTGAGACCGTGAGTCAAGGTTTTGTTTTATAGTCTGGTGGTGAAGGCTAATCATGACTTGGCGTAAATGAGACTTCATGCCTGGATTCAGGATTTCAAAGCATAGAAGGAAATGTTGACTGAGTCCAGGTCCCTGAGGTAACACGCACAGAACACAGAACGTTCACAGAATTTCCGTCATATATGACAGACCAGACAGGAGACTGCCATTCCGGAGTGTACTAATTGTTTCTATTGGCCATAATAACAATAACTTAACTTTCAATGAATTTTACTTTCTCTTGAAACCAAAACACCTCTCAGATATTTGAGTATAACTCTGCCTTAAGGAAGTTATTCTTCTTCACTTCAAAAGAGCACATTTGTTTTCTTAGATGACAACATTCTAGTCCCCTACACTTAATTAAATTATGGGTTGGGTGACATTATAAAATAGAAATATTTGCTCACTGTCTTACTTTTCCTGCTGCTGCGATAAGATTTCCTGATAAAAGTAACTCAAGGAAGGGTTGGGCTAGCTCAGTCTCAGGGTAGCCCATCTGCTCAGTCTGAGTAATCCATTATGGTAGGGAAATCAAGACGGTGGGACCTCAAAGAACCTGGTCACGTCGCGTGTGCAGTCAAGAAGAAGAGAGATGGTTTCTGGCACACAGAATCTTTTCTCCTTTTTATGCAGTCCAGAACCCCTGCCTAGGGAATGGTGCCTTCCACTTGTAGGGTGGGTTCCCCAGCCCCCACCAATTAGCTTAATCTAGATCACTACTCATACGTGTGTCCAGAGGCTAATCTCTCTCACAGATGTGCTGAAGGCTTGTCTCCTAGGTAATTCCAGTTACTCCTCAGGTTAACGATCAAGACTAACCATCACACTCACAAGCCACACAACTAAAATGTCCCAGCTAGGTGCAGTGGTGTCCATCTGTAACCCCAGCTACTCTGGGGACCAGGCTTCCTAGGGGGATTACTTGAGCCCAGGAGTTTGGGGACAGGTTGGGCAACATAATGAAACCATGTCTCACATTTTTTAAGAGTGAGGGTGCTGGAGAGGTGGTTCGATCAGTAAAAGCCCTGCTATGTGTGCTTGGGGACCAGAAACTCCTTTCAGAAGCTGGTTGTGGCTGCACATGGCTGTGACCCAAGTACTTGCGGAGGAAGAGGGTGGAGATGGGTGAATAGCCAGAGCTCCTTGCCCAGCTAGTCTGGCCAATTATTGATCACCAGATCTAGTGAGAGATCTTGTCTCAAAGGAGAAAGAGCTAGAGTGGAAGCCATCCAGGATGTGGTACCTCTGGGCCTTCTAAGGCATGCACACCCAAGCATGAGTACATGTGCGTGCAGTCTCCCGAGATTTTATTTTTCCTTCTGGTTACCCTTCTTTTTAATCAGTGAAAAATGGGTCACCAATTATGTGAGTTGTAAACTTCAGAGAAGCAATATGGAAGGACCCAAGGGTTCTGCACCCTCCCTTTTCTGCTTTGCTGCAATCCATTCCCACCAGCATGCATTAGCATTAATGGAACTGGCTACTACTAATTCATAAGCCACATATTTCTGTCTCTTGCTCCTTTGCCCCTCACCAGCCTGTTCCCTGATATCTCAGATGTCTTTAATCCCTTGTCATTTGGATTTCTCCAAACACGCCCATGTTCAGCCTACAGCTAATGACTCTATCAACATGCCTCTCTGTCCCTTCGTCGCCTTCACCTTCCCAGTGACCATCCCTAGCTGGCTTGACTACAACAGGACCAACAGGACCAGCAGATGAGACATCAGGATGGCAAGCTCCCAGTCCTGGCCTCTAGAGACTGGCCTCTGGAGACAGTCTGTGGCTTGTGTCTGTTTCTGCCACTTGGCAGCTGTGTGAGGTTATAGCGACTGACCTTGGTATCCATCCACATGAGAGCAATAAGGACACCTGCACTCGAGGCTCCTGAGGATAGCGATCAAGCAGCTTAAGCACATAGCGCGGACCTGGCGTACAGCCGGCAAGAATAAACAATAATTAACATTATTTTTCTTATTTCTAGCTAAGCCTATCTGGAGAAAATTGCATATTCATGCTTCTGGGCTCCATTATAAATGTATGAGCTCCATCCTCAGCTGGGCCCGCAAGTGTTTCTCATCTCTTCCATTTCCGTTCTCCATACCAGCTGTTTCAAACCCTTAACCACTTTCCTCAAGGGTCCTGCCAGCTCAGTGACTCCCTGGTTCTCAGCAGGTGGCTTAATCTCCTCTTTCACTGAAATAACAGGTGCCAGGGAGGAAGACAGACCTCCACGCCTGCCCTGAATCCTCCAATCAGCTCTCTTTGCGCCTCTCCTGTCCCACTTCAAAAAGTATTCCCTGATCACTAGACCACTGCCAAAATTATCTAGAAGTATTCATGGCATGCCTAACTAGAGGCCAGGCCTGTGTTCAGTGTAAAACCACCTACTAATTAGAAGTACTCTGACGGAGAAGTCTACAGACAAATCAAAATTCAGCACTAGGATTCAAGTCTCAAGTTTGGGATTAGCTGAGGCCAGCAACGGTTTACCAAGGTGGTGGCCTCCTGTAGGGGACCATACTTGTGCCAAAAGCTGAAGAAACAAGAATGGCCAAGTTGGGGAAGAGAATGAAGCATGAGAGGAAGAAAGTGGGATGTATAGAGAGTACAGGGATGCTCAAGAGCCTAGTGGTGAGCTTCCACCGCACAACAGATGGAAGACATCTATCACTGGGATAGAGCCGGTGCTCTAGACACTCAGCCTAAGACCCCGAGTGTAGGTAAGAAGGAGGAAGCCAGCCAGACCCGCAGGTATGCTCCTACCCAAAACATCTGGGATGATCCAGAAAATCTCTAGCCAGGGAGTGTCACAGTTCTTGTGATGAAGTACTGGTCAAAAAATGGCTTGGGAAGGAAAGAGGGTTTTTTTTTTTTTGTTTTTTGTTTTTTTTTTTTAATTTTTTATTTATTTATTATATGTAAGTACACTGTAGCTGTCTTCAGACACTCCAGAAGAGGGAGTCAGTTCTCATTACGGATTGGTTGTGAGCCACCATGTGGTTGCTGGGATTTGAACTCAGGACCTTTAAGGAAGAGCAGTCAGTGCTCTTAACCACTGAGCCATCTCTCCAGCCCCGGAAGGAAGGAGTTTATTTCGGCTTACACTTCCGTGTTACAGTCCATCACTGATGTACTGATGGGTTGTGTGAGGGAAAAGTCAACAATTGGTAGTGATGGGCTCACTACTACTGGCTTAGTTGTCTTCAGGCCTCCTACCTTGTCTTTTCAATCTATTATACTTGCTCATTGCTTTATTAGCTTGTGTCTATATTTCACCTTTATTTTTACATTTGTGTGTGTGTGTGTGCTCCCGTGTGTGCACATGTGCGCACCTGTGTGTACTTCTGAATGTCAGAGGACAATTTTCAGGTATCAATTCTCCCCTGCCATTTAGATCCCAAAATTAAACTCAAGCCATCAGACATTGGCAGTGCCTTTACCCAACGACTCATTCCCTGACCCTGTGATCGGTTTTCGTCTGTTTTTACTGGATTAACAAATATAACTGGATTTTATATTTCAGTCAAAAACTACTCAGAATCTGGATACTTGCACACAGCCAACCGGATGGTATCTTCAGCCACACTTTAACTTTTCTCCTTCCTCTCTAGACTCACTGATCTCCAATGACTCCGTTACAGACAGTCTGCTGTGTGTTGTGGTTGGTCTCTCCTGCTCTAGACATTTGCACTGCTTTAGAACTACTCCTCAGAGAGTGAGGAGCTTGACACTCACCATTAAGTTCTGTATATCTTGGTTTCCTCCTTGAATCTTTTATTCTGATTTATTTTTCATTTGGCTGGAGGACTTCCTTCAGTAATGTTTTAAAAGAAAGAAATCTATAGGCAGCCTGGTCTCTGTGTCCACAGCGGCATCTTAATTCAGCTGTAAGAGGGATTCCGAAGTCACAGCTCTTTTTTCCTTAAAATCTATCGTCTCTTATTCTTTTTTTTTTTGGTTTTTCGAGACAGGGTTTCTCTGTGTAGCCCTGGCTGTCTTGGAACTCATTCTGTAGACCAGGCTGTCCTCGAACTCAGAAATCCGCCTGCCTCTGCCTCCCAAGTGCTGGGATTAAAGGCGAGCGCCCCCACTGCCCAGCACATCTATCATTTCTTATGGTGTTTGCTGTGGAGGGGAAGAAAGAAGTCATATTTTAATCCGATAATCTTTCTCAGAAAGAAGTAACCTAATTTTTCTAACTTGAGTCTTGGATTATGAACTTTACAATAATCTGAAGTAAAAATATTGCTCTTGAGCAGTGGTTCTCAACCTTCCCAATGCTGTGACCTTTAATGCAGTTCCTCATGTTGTGGTGACCATGAAACCATAAAATTATTTCTGTTGCTTCTTCATAACTGTAATTTTGCTACTGTTATAAACCATAATGTAAATATACAGTATTTCTGATATGTAACCCCCCCAAGGGGGTCACAACACATATGTTGGGAACCACTGCTCTAAAAGAAACATTAATTTCTATAACAATGATTAAATTGTTTCAGAAAATGTATTAAATTGTTTCAGCCAATTTACTATACTAGATGAATAATGACTGACTTCTACCAAGTGTGTAATGCGTTCATCATTTTTCCTCATTGCGACAAAATTCCCAAAAAGCATAACTTAAAGCAAGGAAGATTTGGGATCAGTGCCTAAGGGTCCAGCCCGAGGCCTCTTGCTTCTGTTGTTCCTGCACTGTGGAGAGCTAGCCTGTTATGACGGAGACACAGTTGAGGGCATGTGGCCGGGCTCAACACCCTTCAAAGGAAACTTACCAGCAACTCACTTCTTCCAACTATGTCCCATCTCTTAATTGTCCACCCTCCCCAAATGCCATCAAGTGATGACCCCCATCGATGTTAACCCATGGGAGGTCAGAGCCCTCAGGACCCAATCATTCTACAAAGCCTTCAACATGGGGGACATGTCAAATTCAGCTTGTGACAAATTCAACTAGTGGGTTATGTTTATTTCGGTTTGGTTGGTTGGTTGGTTGGTTGCTTGCTTTTTTTTTTTTACAAGTAACAAAGCAATAAATGTGATAAATGTGATTTATCTATAAAATTCAAACAATAGGTTAGGAGAAGAAATTATTTTCCAATGGCAATAGTGTTTTTTTTGGTTTCTTTTTTAAGTTTTTAAAATTAACAGCTACAAAGTAAGCTGCCCAAGAGTTCTAGAGAAAAAAAAAAAGAGTTCTGGAGGGTCCCTAAAATGGAGCAAAAAGCCAACATTCCATCATATCCTATGGTGGTTTGAATGAAAATTACAACCCCCCTCCCCGCCCCCGCCCCCCGCCCCATAGGCTCATAGGGACTGGCACTGTTAGAAGATATGTCTTTGTGGGAGTAGGTGTGGCCTTATTGGAGGAAGTATGTCACTGGGCGTGAGCTTTGAGGTTTCAGATGCCTGCTTGAGCCAGGCCCAATATCTCTATCCTTCCTGCTGCCTGCTGATTCAGATGTAGAACTGTCAGCTAACTCTCCAGCTCCAGGTCTGCCTGTGTGTCACCCTGCTTCCTGCCATGACCATAATGGACCAAACCTCTGAACCATCATCAGTCAGCCCCAATTGAATGTTTTCCTTTATAAGCATTGCTGTGGTCATGGTGTCTCTTCACAGCCATAGAAACTCTAACTGAGTCACGACACACGCAATCAACACAGGAAGATGTGTCAGGTACTTTTTTTATACTATTTTCTTCAGAGCTTAACAAAACCTTGAAAAGTTACATTACTGCTTTTAGAAGAGAGAATTCTTCCCCGGGGGATTCAACATCCACTCAAGAACCCACCATGCGTGAGTAAAAGGTAGGATGAGAGTTTGAGCCCAAGACGAACTGTCAGCTCCATCGCACATCCTCTCCACGGTAGTGTTTGTGACATGTCTACATCTTCAAGGCTCTGGGCCCAGAGCCATGAGAGACATGAAGGACATAGGTGAGTGTCACCAAGTCCCCACTCTGAAGCTGTGATCCAGGTAGCACCTAGTTTACAGACTTATTTTTGGAAAAAGGAACGTCAGCAGTTTTCTTCTTGTTTGTAACATTTAATTAGGCCAAGAATCCATGAATCAGAAGAAAAATGTCCTAATCCAGGTGCATTTTCTACATTAGCATTTAGGGCAAATTGCCCAGAAATCCAATACTAATTTACCCCCAAGATCTCAGCCCAGAATTACTGTTGGAATTTTGGCAAATAGACTTCCCTGAGGGTAACAGTCAAATTAAGGAGTCTTCTTGAAGAAAAGGTGTTAACGTCTTGGGCAACAGTTCAAAGCCTGGTGTTCAAAGGTGGGGAAGGGTCCCCACCCAGGCAGTGCTCAGTGGCAAGTGAGGCGAGCTCGCCTATCTCCCTCCCCTAAGCTGCTTACGGCTGGGTTTAGCGCTGGAGTTCCATGTGCAGTGGTAAGGTAACAATCTTCAATTGGCATTCAAAGTTAGGGGAACTGTATTTTAACTAGACTGCAGAACCACTGTAGCAGGCTTGGGAAGCAAACCTTGCAGAGTCATTGAACCCAGCTGAATTCTCGGCTGGGTTCAATGCCACCATGGGCTGGGCAGCTTAGAGAAGAATTTCTACATCTCTTCCATTCTTACTCCAGAAGCCAAACCCGGGAGTTCTGCAACTGAGAGTTGCGGCATGTCAATCAGGGGAAGAAGCACAGCAGGAGCTGCTTTTTTGTTGTTTTTTTTTTCAAGACAGGGTTTCTCTGTGTAGCCCTGGCTGTCCTGGAACTCACTCTGTAGACCAGGCTGGCCTCGAACTCAGAGATCCACCTGCCTCTGCCTCCCAAGTGCTGGGATTAAAGGCATGCACCACCACCGCCCGGCGACAGGAGCTGCCTTTATAGGCAATCATTTTTATTAATTAAAACTTTAAAAAAAAAATTATTGGAGGTGGACCAGGGTTTGATTCCCAGCACTCACATGGTGGCTCACAACCAACTGTAACTCCAGACTCAGGAAATCTGATGCCCTCTGATGGCCTCCAAGGGCACCAAGTATGCATGTGGTGCATAGACATACATGCAAGCAAAAACTGATACACATTAAATAAATAAATAAGCTTCTTTATTATTACTATTATTATGTGTGTGTGAGAGAGATGCGTATGCCACAGTATGTGTGTTGTAGGTCAGAGGACAGCTCTCGGGAGTCAGTTCTCCCCTACCTGTGGGTCCCAGGGATCAAATCAGTTTGCCAGGCATGTGCACCAAGCACCTTTATCTTGGGTCCCATCTTGCTCATCCTGTAGAC
>NW_022196898.1:78589496-78590872 GCF_008632895.1 Mastomys coucha
CCAAGTGCTGGGATTAAAGGTATGTGCCACCACTGCCCGGCCATAAAATTATTTCTAACTGTAGTTTTACTACTATTATGAGTCATAATGTAAATATCTGTGTTTAACAATGGTCTTAGGTAACCAGATGGTGCTGGTGCACGCCTTTAATCCCAGCACTTAGGAGGCAGAGGCAGGCCGATTTCTGAGTTCGAGGCCAGCCTGATCTACAGAATGAGTTCCAGGACAGCCAGGAATACACAGAGAAACCCTGTCTCAATAAACTAAAACCAAACCAAAACAAAACAAAGAAACAAACAAACAAAAAAAAAAACTAAAACAAAACCAAAAACAATGGTCTTAGGTGACCCTTGTGAAAGGATCATTCAACCCCCAAAGGGTCTTGACCCACAGGTTGAGAACTACCATTATAAAATATTTTCAATGTGGCATGTGTACCAGTGAATGTTTACAATTCACTTAATCTTCAAATAATTCTAAGCCTATCATATGTGTTATATTAGAAATTTAAAAAAAAAATCTGAGGTGCACAGAAATCTAAGTGATTTATTAAAGGTTAACTGAAGCACGCACTAGCTACTGCTGTCCTTAATGTCACCTGTTTCATTGAAAGAATTAACTTACTACACTACTAGTCCCCTCAAGGTTAGCTAGGGACCTTTGTAGACCCTGTGCAGATCTGAAAGAAACAACATGAATGAAATTTAAATGTCCAGAAGGGATGAGGTAGAAATCAGTGGGAGAACATCAAGAGAAAGCTCTGACTGGGCAGATTTGCCCGAAATGCAGTCAGTGGCAGGGACATTAAGTCCCATCTTTTACCTGGTCAACCAAAGGCACCACACCTGCTTACCATCCAGGCTGCTTTAAGAAGTCGGTATGGCTCGGCCTGCAAATGCAATGGATTGTGAGGGAGGAGCTGAGAAGTAAGAAGCTAGATACTTTGAATAAACATAAAAGGAACAATCTTTAAGTTCATGGCTGAGTCCAACCTGGGGAAACAACTACTTATAATTTTCTATTTTGAGTAGAACTTCTACTATCAGAAGAAGTTAGTATTTCCCTTTTTTGTGTACTATATGAAAGAAATGCTCACTGCATATGTTGATATGTTTCAAATGTGTGATGGCAGGTTAGACCACCATTGATCCTCCTTCATTTCTCCCCCAGAGACCAAGTTGGAAAAGCTCTTCCTCCACTTTGTGCAGCCTCACCCCCAGGATAGGAGGTTCTATAAATTTGAAGGTGTCCTCACTGTCAGGCTCTTTGGCTAGCTGTGTCCCAATACCTTCAAGAGGAAGCAGTTCTGCATACACATACATAGATATACACACACACACACACACACACATACTTCACACTTTTTTTTTTAATCT
>NW_022196898.1:78590882-78594309 GCF_008632895.1 Mastomys coucha
CCTCTGCCTCCCAAGTGCTGGGATTAAAGGCGTGCGCCACCACCGCCCGGCTCTTTTTTTTTTAATCTTAAAACCAGAAATTCTCTTGTCATCTGAGACAGAGTCTTATGTAGCCCAAACTGGCTAGACATTTCCTATATAACCAAAGATAGCCTTGAAATTATGATCTTCCTGCCTCAGTCTTTGAAGTAGAAGTACAGGCATGTGCCCCTGTAGCTCTTTTTATTGTTTGGTTTGGTGTTTCTGTTGTTATTATTGTTTTTGTTTGCTTTTCTATGTGAAGCTGGGGATCGAACTAGGAGCTTCATGAATGCTACAACTGCCTTACTCAAACCAGAACTCAATTTTTTCCCCATAGATTTTTCACTTCACACTCAGACCTGTGTCTCTTAACTCCCCTGGAATTCCATTTGCTGTAGGCATTCATGATTAGTCTTTGAAACTTCCTTACCCTACCCTTACAGTCCTTAGAAACTGGTTTCCAGACTTCCTATGAAATAATGGATCCCCCAGTCCTCATCAGCTGTCATTTCCACATCCTTTTGCATGGAGAGGCCAAAGTACCCCCCTCTGCTTCCCATGAGGTCCCCTTAATGTTCTCTAAGGAGAGAAATGGCTAAAGGAGGCTCCATTGGCACTGCGAAATAGCCTGGGATAAAGTCACAAGGGAACTTACAGGAGGAGGAGTCAGCCCGTTTCTCATGAAGTCTGCTTTCTTCTGACAGTCTACAATGGTCGGTTGTCTGTACAGCCTTGCCTGGGCTGACATACTCAGTTACTAAACCAAACACGAAAGGCTTATCATGGGGGTGTATCACAGACCTGATGACATCTATAATCTACTTACTTTAACTAAAGATAGTCATCCTCAACAATGCGAGCAGACCTCACACTATCAGTGGAAAGGCCTTGGGAACAAAGCCTAGTCCTCGATAGGGGAAGACATCTCTCCTGTTCCCAGCTGCAGAGACTGCATCTCCTGCAGAGACTGCATCTCCTGCAGAGACTGCATCTCCTGCAGAGACTGCATCTCCTGCTGAAAGAACTCTGGTCCAAACGTTGTCGCTTGTTGTAAGGTTTTCTCATCAGCATCCTTATCAGGCTGGACCTAATTTATACCAACACATATTTCAAGACACTATGGAGCCACTGGGGAAGCAATAATACCCTCTCCCTGGCCAGGATAAAGGGTGTTCCTCCATTCCACTGGGAAATGATGCTTCAGGGGCCATAAAGCCGGATACCAGCACCAGATGTGTCCTTTGCCTTCCTCCCTGGGCAAACTCATTTTGCCATGGAGTCTGAGACTCTTCTCCTCTTGCTTAGTGTAGGATTGAGAGTGATTGTTTAGTGTTGGTCTATTTCTGTGCCTAGGCATAACTTGGTGAGTTAATTTCTAGAAAGGAATGCTTGCCTTCAAATTTAATTAACTTTCACAGTTTAATAGTATCTCAGGGCATTTATTTTGCATTTAAGATAGGGTGCACAGATTTGTATATATTATGGAAATATACTGTAGTTCTTATTTTGATAAGGAAATGTGGAAGCCCAAGCTATTCACCAGCTCTGATAAAGAGCAATGGGACATGCTTATGCACATACATGGGTGTTTGTTTGGTAGCATATAAAGAGGACGTTAACTTTCATAATATATATTTAATACCCCAAAGTGTGAGTACTAAGCCCTCCTAATCTAATTTATTTTAAGGACATGCACAGAAGGTTTAATCTAAATTGTTAAGAATGAAAAGGTTGTGCCTGGGCAGTGGTGATGCACGCCTTTAATCCCAGCACTTGGGAGGCAGAGGCAGGTGGATTTCTAAGTTCGAGGCCAGCCTGGTCTACAGAGTGAGTTCCAGGACAGCCAGGGCTACACAGAGAAACCCTGTCTCAAAAAAAATAAACAAACAAACAAAAAAATAGAAAGCATAAAAAAATAAAATGTCCAGTGGTAAAATATTAGTGAGCAATGGTATATTGATATAATTAAATATTATATTAGATTGATTGCTATTCTACATTGATTTGTGTGCCTAGTGCTGTTCTATAGAGGCTGTACTTAATATTAAATCACTGCGTTCTCACTACAACCCTGTTAGCTAGATCTTATCATTTCCTTTCACAAAGACTCAGAGGGATGGGGTAAACTGACTAATAGCCCATAGTGAGTGGGACAAGGAGCCAGGGTCTCCAGTGAGCATATGACTCTATTCTATGTCACGCTTTCAAGAAGCACGAAGCCTTCTAAAACATCCATATATCCAATTACATAGATACAGCACATAGGTCAGGAACTGAAAGTCCTTAGGACTGGGGAGGTGGCTTTGTTGGTGAGACGTTTGCCTTGAAAGCATGAAGACCTGGGTTTAGACTTCAAGCTCCCATGTAGAAAGCCAGGCACAGTATCACAGTACCTATAATAACCCCAGCTCCGTGGTGGCAGTCTAGCTGAACCAGTGAGCTCTGGGATCAACGAGAGACCCTGAATCAAAAGATAAAATGGAGATCAACAGAAAAAGATAACTGATGTAGACCTCTGACTTCCACATGCACATCATATGAACATATACATACATATATGTCACAGAGAGAGAAAGAGATAGGGGAGATGAAAAGTCCTACAGCTGAGCATCACTGATGGTCCATTTATCTTCTTGTTTGGAAATATGTATTGTTTGCTATAAGGAATATCTATTATGTTATAGTTTAAAAATCAAGACAATTAACAGCACTGTCACCATCTTAAGGCTAGCTAGTGATTACTCAATGCAGAGCATGCTCAGAGCTGCCACACAAGCCCACACATCCCAGAAGCATATAACCCAATAGCAGAGGGAGACCTGCCAATGTGTACAGGTTCTAGGCTCATTAGTTGCCCACCTTCTTGGTGAGCCAGTAGGTCACCAGGCTCTGCTGTGTGGCGGTATTCCCAGTGAGTTTTTCTGGGGTTGCTGACAGGAATATGGGTGAGGGGTAAACTTACAGGAGCAGAGATAACCAAAAAAACAACAGTGCCACCAAAGCCCACCCCTGCATCAGTAACTGAAAGCTAGAAACTTGAGAGGCAAATGCACAGCCTACAGATGGGCCAACAAGGTGGAGGTTGTCTCTTCTAGGCATGGCTGGGTCTCTGCTTCTTTAGGCAGCTTAGTTGGTTCACATCTCTTAGAGACAGCTCAGTTCGCCTGAGAGTGTCCCTCTAAAATCCTTAGTTTATATATGCTTGGGGAAGGAAGGTCTGTACATGGTCAGTTTCAGGGACTTCCTGAAGCCTTTTGCTTGTTTAGTTTCTAGGGTGGTTTGAATGAGAATAAGCCCCATATAGGCTCATGTGTTTGAATAATTGATCTTCAGATAATGGAACTGTTTGGGAAGGGAAAGATTAAGAGGTGTGGCTTTGTTTAAAAAAAAAAAAAAGCTGGGGTCT
>NW_022196898.1:78594643-78595685 GCF_008632895.1 Mastomys coucha
CATGAACCTTGTAATCTTGCTTCTTACATCTTACTTATTTCTATCTTACTACTTACATCTTACTACTTTTATTTTACTACTTACTTCTTACATCTTTCTACTTTCTTCTTACTTACTTACTCCTATTTCCTACTTACTCCTATTCCCTACATCTTACTTCTATTCCTATTCTTATCCTTTACATCTTACTTCTATTCTTATTCTTACTTCTATCTCCTACATCTTACTTACTCCTATTCTTACATACATCTTACTTCTTTATCTACATACTTACTCCTATCTATTACATCTTACTATCACTTACATATGTCTTACTTCTATTCTTACATCTTACTTCTATATCTCTACATACTTACTCCTATCTATATCCAGCCCCCAGCCCTTGTGGGTTAAATACTTTCCCTGGTCCCAATCAGCATCAGCTACGTGGCAAAGCATAATAGGCTGCGGGAATTCATGCCAGCTTGCATCACAAACTAGAGGCACTCAGCTTTTCCAACTAAGGGCTTGTTTATCTCAATGCTCTCTGCTCTGGCCGGAGACCAGGTGTTCAATATAGATGTAGGGTGGCAGCTGCGGCTCCCCACAATGCTGCCTGCAGAACAGGATGTAAGGCAGCTCTGCTCCACCTACTGAGCTGTGCCTGTCTACACCCCACTGTGATGATCACAATAATAATCCTCTAAAACTGTAAGCAAGCCCCCAATTAAGTGCTTTCTTTTGTAAGACCTGTTTTGGTCATGGTGTCTCCTCCCAGTTGAACAGTTCCTGGGTTTAGGAAACTTCCCTGCAGGGTCTGATGTTTCACTTCTCTTCAAACATCCTGTGTCTCAAGGGGCTTCCTTTTGGAAACAAAAGGTTTTAATCTCACAGCCTGCCTCAAAAAACAATAACACACACACACAACATCTTTAAATTACAACTGAGTGTACACACCTATAATTCCAGCTCTTGGGGGACTGAAGGAAGATTATAAAATTGAAGGCCAGCCTTGACTACATAGATAGAACCTATCAAAGAAAAGAAGAGAGAAGGGGAGGGG
>NW_022196898.1:78595695-78640646 GCF_008632895.1 Mastomys coucha
AGGTCTATAAAGAAATTATAGGCAAAGCGGAAGTACCGCATCCTACATGGTTTGGCTTTGACTTAACCGGGGCTTTGAGGCAGTAAAGAAAGAACAGACACACCTGCAGAAAAGCTGGAGTCCAGTGGGCAGCATTCATTCTGCTGCAGCAGCACCAACTGCAGAGAAGTGGGAACCTTGGTGCATTTATTATGCGCACCACAGGGAGCCGAGTTGGCAAGTTGGCTGGTCAGGTTGGGAGGTCTTTGTAGGTGGGTAGACTAACCCATCCCAGAGGAGGGAGCTGCAGCTGCTAGCTTTTGTTCACACTGATCAACTCCTATTTGGACCAGAGGAAGGCTTCGATAACTCCCGTGGGTCAGAGACATGGCTGTGGCCATATCAACAATATCATCAAAGATGACTTCATCAGCTCCTTACACATTCACCCCAGGCTTCCTTGGCTCATCACATAAAGGTAAACCAGTAAGGTAAAGGGGCTTGCTGATCAAGAACGGCCAGAACCCATGTAAAGGGGGAGGGAGGGAACCAGGCCTGTAAGATTGTCCTCTGACCTCCACACATGCTTGTGCAGACTCCTCCCATCAACACACATAAAATAATAATAATAATAATAATAATAATAATAATAATAATAATAATAATAATCAACAAAAATAAGGGGTTTTTTAAAAGTATGTGTTACTCTTAAGAGGGCAGGAGTAAAAACAAAGGCCATGAGTACCAGAAACAGCCAGGACTTCTCCCAGTTGCCTGAGTTCTTGAGGTTCAGTACAGCGGCTGCATCTCTCTAGTGTATTGCCATCCATCTCTTCCTGACTTCAAATTCTGTGATGTTTGTGATAAATCCACCAGAGAGGGAACATTTTACACGTTAAAAACAACAACGGACTGCCAACCAGGCCTCTCCAGTTCTCCCAGCCAGCCAGCACCTAAGTGCTTCCTAACATACCATTGTTTTCAAACTGTTGGATTTAAAAACAAACAAACAAACAAAACAAAACATAAATAGATGGTAGGACGCGTTTTAAAGTTGGCTTAATGTATCTCTGGGTAAAGGAGAAATAGAAGGCACTTAAATAGGTAGGACACCTTTCCCTGAACCCGCTTTATAAACCGCCATTCATCATGTTCCGTGATAATCTAGTTCTCCATTGTAACTGAATCCTAATTCCTTTTAACTTTCCTCATTCGGGTATGTTCTGCCTGCAGCCACTTCAGCGCCCCACGCCTTTCAAGCATGTTTAATGGGAAAGGTGAGGGTTTTCTACAGCTAATTACTTAATAGGTAACAAAACGCAGCTCTGCCAGGGAGGGCTCCAGATCCTTCCAGTGGCTGTGAGGCCACCCCCACCCAACTCGTGCCCCCCACCCCAGATCCTTCCAGCAGCTTGGAGGCTGCCTTCCCTCCACCACCACCCCCGCCCCGCCTCATGAGTGTCAGAGGGAGAGTGATATACTTCATCTCTTTTACTCACACACCAAAAGATCAGGTTTCCTTAGATTCCTTGGGAATTTCAGAAGATTAACTTTTAGATAGGAAACTTCATAAGCTGAGTAGGCTGAGGGGGGAAAAAAACATGTCACCCTCCAGCAGTTCCAGCAAGGGATGAAATTTTAAGTCGCATCATGTCTCACACTCATTTCTTAGTGCAAAATAAATCACTTGGACAGAGTGCAAGCCAATTTTTACTTTAAAAATGTTGTGTCCTAAGGCTGTCTTCTTGAACTTCAAAAGCACTCTTCGTAATTGCTCCACCTATCAAAGGAAACTCCACGTTTCACCTCCAATCTCCTTCAGCTTTGGTTATCAGCTTTAATTGTTAATAAACCACATTAATTTTAAACTGAGTATTCTGTTTGGGAATTCAATGTTTTTCAAACAGAATGTCCTGAATTGTATAAATAAACTTATTTTTGTAAAAGGCTAACGCTGTGCGAGGTCGTCTTCTTCTTCTTCTTCTTCTTCTTCTTCTTCTTCTTCTTCTTCTTCTTCTTCTTCTTCTTCTTCTCCTCCTCCTCCTCCTCCTCCTCCTCCTCCTCCTCCTTCTTCTTCTTCTTTTATCTGCTGCTTCATTTTAATTTTAGTTCTGTCATTCTAAGTCCCTGGACTGTTCATGACTCAGTTTGTGTGTGTGTGTGTGTGTGTGTGTGTAAGAGTTTGAGGTCCACGGGATGTCTTCCCCTCCCCTCTCTTTACTGAATCGGGAGTCAATATGTGGGCTAGACTGGCTGTCTGTCCTTTGAGCCCCAGAGTCCTCCCCATTCTGTACCTCAAATTCCAGGTGTGTGCCTCTGCTTTTATGGGAGTTCTTGGGGACCAAACCCCGGCTTTCCTCTGTGCACAGCAAGCACTTTACAGACCTAGCCAGTTCCCAAACCCCACAACTCATTTTGACAGGAATGGTTTTCTGAGAATGACCAGGGAAAGGTCAGGCGTTGACCTTGGTCTGCCTAACGCTGCCCTGCCACTCACTGTTGGTAAGCTGTCAGTCTTCTTGGGACCTCATGCATCTTTTGTTTTCATTTGGTTTACCTTGGGTCTTAAGGAAGTGGGAGATAAAAAAAAAAAACACAAAAAAACAACTTGTTAAACTCAGAATTCACGCTAGGTAACTCATTCAAATCAGTTTAGAACTTTCATGTCTTTAACCAGGGTCTTCTTCCTCAACCAGTTAGCTGGATAAGGCTTTGTTTTGCTTTGTTTTGCTTTGCTTTGTTTTGTTTTGTTTTGTTACCAATCTCCCCACACTCCAGGCTCTCATTGTATCTACTTGACAAAAGCATTTGCTTGAAAACTGTATTTTTTTTTCCAAGCCCAGACAATGTCCTCTCATGCTGACAAACATGAATGTTCTAGAAATAGAAACACACTTGGTTGTTTCCACTTTGGCATGAGGCTCTGAGTGGAGTTGCTGAGAGAGACCCCAGCACCTTGCTGGAGAGATTGCAGAGAATCTGACTCTCCCCCCTCCCACATCTGTGTGCTGACGTACCCTGAGGGTGCTCCCTCTCCTCTGCCAGGCCAGTGCCAGCCCCACCTCCTAGCACGGCTGGCACGCCTTCCTCTGTCTCCCACCCAGGAGCACCTGCCACCACCACCCCAGTGAGCCCCCATTAACCGCAAGCGTTTTCACTTGACAGGGCGATCAAACTGAGGTTGGGCAAGGTTGGTGGCCAAGCTCCCTCAGCTGAAGAGTGACAGCAGGCCAGCTCCAGGACTGTGCATACAGCAGTACTTCTCTCTTTAGTGCTGTTAGGTCCCTTACACAGTTGCCTCTATAGGGGTCCACTGCAGGTTTCAGTCAGAGGGGCCACATCTTATCCACTCTGTGTTGCCCAGAGAGCCTGCCATAGTGACAGTAAGGTGATCATTAATCACTTATGGAATAAATAGATTATTTCTAGTGTTTCCAACCCATGTCCCATGTGAATTGAGAGATGTGTCCTGGCTGACGCGGTGGCTCAGTGGGTAAGAGCACTGACTGCTCTTCCAAAGGTCCTAAGTTCGGATCCCAGCAACCACGTGGTGGCTCACAACCATCTGTGATGAGATCTGATGGAGATATGTGTCCTGCAAGCCAATGGCCAATGGTGGCCTCCAAGCAAAAGCCACAAAGCTGGTAGTCCTGGACTGTACATGGACAAGAGGCTAGAGCTGTCCATTCCTGAGCTGAGTGAACTGGCCAACATAATTGATCTTGGCAGCCAGGTAAACAATGGGCAAGTATTACCTCCCCCAGAAAATAATGGTCAGTATAGGGTCGGGGAGGTACTTAACATACCACAGGCATGAACTGAGGTCAGCTAAGCTAAGAAGGCTGCCCCCAAGTTGCTGGTAGGGAGAGAATGGTTGATACCATGCATCTCAATTCTTCAAGCCCACAAGGAAACAACAGGGGTTTAGAACGGGATAAGAATGAACTACAATAGTGCCTTCTGTGTTTGTTATGGATGAAGCAAGGATCGAGGTGCATACATACAATACTTTTATTCGTACATCCACAAAGATGGGCTGACAAAGTGACGGCGTCCACAGCTACTGTGGCTCAGGGTTTTTGGGAAGCCTGATTGGCCACTTGATAGACAATTGTGGCTGGAACGGAGGCAGAACTCTCCTGGGGATAGGAACTGGTTATACAGTCGGTTGCCAGATCAGCCTCACAATTCAGCCATACCTAAGCTGTCTCTCCCAAATAGATACCATAACCACCTATGGTCAAACACTCATTTGTCCCTTTAATCTACAGTTAACTAGAATAAGGATATTAGAGCTTTGTGAGATATGAATTTGATTCTGGAACTAGTATTTAGGGGAATTCACAGTCATCAGCCTACACTCTAGGCAAGATTGCTGGCCCATCCGTTAACCATACATCTTACATTCTGTCTGTTCTCCTCACAACTCAGCCGTTGATACCAGCTTCCAGGGCTTTGGGGTTCAGTCAGAAACTCCTTCTACACTCACGTATCTATGTTGCTTGGTTTATACTGAAACCTCTTAGTGAGAATGGCTGGGAGGAAGGGTGCGATCCCTGGGCAGAACTGGCATCTCACTGCCTGGGATATGACGGAATGTGTAGAATAATATAGATGTCCCCACATCTACCACCAAATGCTACCCCTCCTCATTATCTTAGGACCGAAATGTGGATCAGGTGGCTTCAGAAGTGGGCACCTGAAAAATGCAAGAAGCAAGCCAAAGGGATTTCTGATGAGGAAGAAAAATTATTCACTGACAGGTAATTTCTGAGATAGTTTGGTTGTCCTGGTGTGCATGCGTGTGTGTGTGTGTGTGTGTGTGTGTGTGTGTGTGATTACTGACTGCAACCAACTCTGACCTCTGCCCCTTTATCTCCATTTCTCCCATCGCCCCCAGTATCCACCTCAGGGCTGCTCCCCACATGGCCCAGCCCTAAGGAAGGGGATTCAGAAACTGTCTTCCAGAACTATGCTTCTGAATCTCCCTGACATTGCCAGCATCCACAGAAGGCCCCACGGCAGGACTCCAGTCAACACCAGGAGGAAACAGAATGCCATCCACTTAGATGGGGGATTAGTGTTCACCAGACACACTAAGGAACAGAAATTCCTTGGCCTCCTGCTGACTCATTGTGTGAGGGAGAAGTCCAGCAGATGCGCTAGCAATCTTCCTTGAACAATATGATAATCTAGCAGTGTCTATGTGGAGACAGAATTATCACTAATGGGATTTTACCACTGATGCAAACACAAATGTACATCCCTTTTCTGACCTTCATAAGATGGCCTGTTTCTGGCTGCGATAATGTACCAAGATGCACAAACATAGACACTTTCTTTTAGAAAACAAATCGCAATGCTAGAAGGAAGAAAAAAAAACCCAACATCATTTGGACAATGTGGGTTCACCTACTTTGGCTTTTAAACCATCTATAGCCAATAGCTTGGATTAAAAAAAAAAATGCTCGTGGAGGATCATGAAGTAAAGCAAAGAAATACAAACCTTGAGAAGGGAAGGACACTTTTTGACACGTATTCAGTTGTCTCCCTGTGGAAAACTTTGACAAAACCGTCACAACAGAGCAGACAGCTCAGTTCCTGGAACTAGCTTTCATGATGTCCTAACCTTCATTTTGCAGATAGAGACATCAAGGTCCAAAGAAATTGATAGTACAAGTTAGTGTTCAGCCAAGACACGTAGCAAGGCAGGCAACAGGAGAGAGAGAGAGAGAGAGAGAGAGAGAGAGAGACAGAGAATGAAAGCAGTTTGAAGAACCCAAGAGTGCTGGAGTTAAGCAAATCAGACCCACACCCTGTTTCACTCCTTTGGTTCCTAAGGACTCCTCCGATCTTCAGGCTCTCCGGATCACCCTGGGATGGTAGCGCTGGATAGAGCAGTGTCTCTCAACCTGTGGGTTGCAACCTCCTTGGGGTTGCATGTCAGATACTTGTATTACCATTCATAACGGCAGAAAAGTTGCAGTTATGAAGTAGCAACAAAAATAACTTTATGGCTAGGGACCCCATAACATGAGGAACTGTACTGAAGGGTCACAGCGTTAGGAAGGTTGAGAACCACTGCCCTAGAACAAGGATGAAGCTTCCAGAGAGGGCAAGGCGATTTGTCCTCTGAAGCTTCTCCCACTCTCCGTGGACCCATCTCACATTTTTTTAGAATTATTTATTTATTTTATGTAAATAAGTACACTGTCGCTATCTTCAGACACACCAGAAGAGGGCATCTCATCCCATGACAGATGGCTGTTAGCCATCATGTGGTTGCTGGGAATTGAACTCAGGACCTCTGGAAGAGCAGTCAGTGCCCTTACCCACTGAGCCATCTCTCCAGCCCACCACCTCACACTTCAAATGGGCATAACAATGCAGCACAAGGGACAGAGGTGGTTGGTTACATTTATGTAAACATGCATGCACACATTGCATGAAGAGTCAAGAGGCGTAGTTTATTAAAGCATATACAAGAGAAATATATGGCTGTTGATGTTTCGGTTGGGGGTTTGTTTTTTTAAGTGCCACGATGAAATCTTTGTTCAGAATGTTCTCATCCTCTCTGGTTTGGGGACACAGGTCGGTGGTGAGGATCTTTCTGGCACCCACCCGTCCTCCATAGAGCATGAGCAGCCCAGACCACCTCTTTACGTTGTTTACAACAATAAAGAGAGATTGGAAAGGTCGAAGCCAAAGCTGCTGAGTCTTAGGGGGTTGTTTGACTGTGTTTTTATAGGAATAGTGGCTTGCGCCTGTAGTATTAGAAATCAGAGGGCTGAAATAGGGAAATTACCATGAGTTTAGGCTACAGAATGAGACCCTGTCTTTGGAAAAAAAAATCAATATTATCACTTAAGAACTAGCTGCCCATTTACTACTGTGTGGTACCTGTAGCTTGAATTAACAGTTGGTCCCTGGTGTCAGTGCTGAATCAGGAAGCCACAGCTGCCTCTGCGCTGATTCTCAGGGCAGCTGGAGGCCTTAAGGGAGTCCCAGAGACTATTTGGATCCTAATGTATTCACTGTTGACTTATTTACGGACTTTACATCCCCCTAGTCCCTTTGGGATGTTTAATAATATATAAGAATAAGGTTTACTCTGTAAATTAAAGCAGCTACCACTGCCATCTTTACCAAAAGTAGCTCTAATCTGTGAATCTTTGAAAAAAAAAAAAAGGAGGGGGTATGTGCAAAAAGAGAGATGGGGTAGGGTGTCTGCACTGAGTATCTATTCAGCAGGATACCATAACTGAACACAGCTGGGAGAACGGCTCGCTGCAGCTTGAAAAAGCTACTCCATTCTCCGGCACATCTCTGGTGCAATTAACGAACCTGGTACGCAATTAAAATTCAGGTCAGCACACAGCAACAATGGGGCTCTTTGATGTGAGGGCAGCTTTGGCCATTCTTGTATACTCATTAAACAGGTTAATCAACTTAGTGCAGGATATAGGACAGGAGTAACCAAAAACTGTATTTAATTACCACTACCCCAAGAGTTTCAGCAGGAAGCTCTGTCCATGCGTCCGGACACGGCAGCTGCTGGTTCCGTCAACCTGGCAGAGGCGAAGGTTCCATTTCTGGAACTTTGTAATTTTTCAAGCAAGGACATCTAGGTATTATGCAAATCCTATCCATATTTATTATTCATTAAAATGCTACAAAGTGGACGATGGTATGCATATCTTTTTTTTTTTAATTTCCTTTGAGCATTCCCTGGTTCAGGCAGGCAACTCTAGATGAGGTTTATGTTGCCTGCTCTCTGCATCCTTCGCACTGAGTGAAGACGCTGTTTAGTGGTGATGTGATACTTTGTGCTCACTGGCCCTTGTTGTCCTAATAAACTTTCATAGGTCAAAGCAGCATGCCTGCTACAGCAGAAAAATCTGGACACCAAAGATTCAAGATGTGGACTTAAGGTACCATGACCTAGAACACCATTGACCAGGCCATCTTCTTTCTCTAAAACCTTTTATTAGTGTTTCTTGTAACATTAAAAAAAAAAAAAAAAAAAAAAAAAAAAGCGAAAACAACAACAACAAACTAAACATGCTACATATAATGTGAGGCTAATAAAGAAAGAAAGAATAAAAACTTTAAGAGAAGACTCTGAGCTGGGCGTAGCGCACGCCTTTAATCCCAGCACTTGGGAGGCAGAGGCAGGTGGATTTCTGAGTTTGAGGCCAGCCTGGTCTACAGAGTGAGTTCCAGAACAGTCAGGGGTATACAGAGAAACCCTGTCTCAAAAAATCAAAAAAAAAAAAGAAAGAAAGAAAAAAAGAAAAAGAGAGATGACTTTGTGGTTAAGAGCACTTCCTTTCCGGAGGCCCCCAGCTTGGTTCCCAGGACCCGCTTAAGAGACTTCGAACCACCTGTAACTCCAGCATCACAGAATCCAACACACCTACACACATGTGTCACAGAAACACACTCATATGGATAATTTAAAAAAAAAAATCTTTTTTTTACAAAGAAAAAAAAATCTCAAGTCTGTTGTGTCAGTTACTTAGGAGTTTGAAGCAGAGAGAATACTACAACATATAATAATTCATAGCAATAATATTACTATTATTACTATTTAGATTGTCCAGCTATGACACAGAAGGCCCTCTGTGGGCAGGGACAGAAGGTATGGGCATACTTATGGCTAAAAAAATAAGCCACAATTAGAGTGGAGAGTTGCCAGGCTCAGCAGGTATTGATGCAAGCCTAAAGGCCTTGATTGATCCCCAGAACCCACTCAGTAACAGGAGAGAGCTGGCTCCTGCATGCTGTCCTCTGGCCTCCACATCCACACCATGGCACGCGTGTGCCCTTGGGCTGCTTGGTTTCCTGTCAGAGTGACACCAGTTAGAGTCATTTAGGAAGAAGAATTCTCACCTGGGAAAATGCCTTGACCAGGTTCACCTGTGGGCAAGCCTGTGGCGCACTTTCTTGTTTGATAATTGATGCTGAAGGGCCTAACACACTGTGGGTGGTGTCAGTCCTGGGCTGGTGGTTCTGGGTGCTTTAAGAGAACAGGGCGAGAAAGCCATAAGGATCATACTAGTAAGTGGCACCCCTCCATGGGCTCAACATCAGCTCCTGCCTCCAGCTGCCTGCACCGCTGGAGTTCCTGTCCTGCCTCCCCTCAGAGATGGACTGTCACCTGGAAGTATAAGATGAAATAATCCCTTTCCTCCCCAAGCTGACTTTTGTCATGGTGCTTATCACAGGAATGGAAACTCTAATGAAGACAACCCCCCACCAGATAAGTAAATGTAATTTAAAAATCTTCTTAGAAATAAAAAATAAACCAAATAACTCTTGAATATTCAATAAGAAAGTGAACTAGATTCTTTGACTATTAAGCACTCAGCCTTTAATAAGAAATCTAAACAACACACAAACACAAACACCAAACACACATACACAACACACCATAACACACAAAACATACCACACCACACACACACACACACACACACACACACACACAAGGCTTAAAGAACATCATGGATGAAGGGGCCAGAAAAACTATAAGATTCCAGGGCAAACGAGATGACTCAGTAGGTAAGAGTCCTGGGTGCTATTCCAGAGGACCTGAGTTCCATTCCCAACACCCACAAGGCGGCTCACAACCATCTGTGCCTCCAGTTCCAGGAGATCCGGTGGATTCTTCTGCCTTCAGTGGCACACACATGGTACACAGACCCCTATGCAAGCAAAATACCCATGTGCAGAAAATAAAATTTAAAAAGGAAAAAAAGTAAGTTAGAGCCAGAGGATGAGGGGATGCAGCTATCAAATTTGCTACAGCTCTGATTACCTTTGCAAGACCTTTGGATGATCGAGCCACCAAGGTGAGGGAGCATTCCAGCAGGCAGTGGCTATAATAAATAAATAAATAAATAAATAAATAAATAAATAAATAAATAAATGGGGGGTCATGAAGGTGAGAGGGGATGCTTTAGAGGGGATCCAGTGAGTATGGAAAGAGAGGGGAAGGCGGAGGTCGGTAAGATCACAATACATTATACACCTTTGAAAGTGTCAATAATCTGCAGATTACTTTTGACATCTTTGGGGAAGACATACAGTTTTCTTACTGACTGATTCATCACTAGTTGTGTCACAAAACCTCTTTTCTCTGTTTACTGGCTCGGGGCTGTTAAAGACGCCCTGGATTCAGCGCGCACAGTCCCTGGGCCTGTCACTCCACAATCACCATGATCACTGATGCTAGCAGCTTTAGAGTGCGTGGTGAGGAATAAAAGAGAATCAATACTGAGGCCTGGAACAATGCGCACTGCGTATTTAAGAAATAATAGCTATCATTTATTAGAAACTGGATAAAAACTAGAGAGCCAGAATGTCTATTGGATGAAGGCATAGATGAAACGCGCCAGCTGGGACAAAACATCCAAAGGCTTTGACTCTGGCTGCTGTTTCTCCAGCACTTCCCATTGTGCTCAGAGTGCTGGGTCCTTAGTAGTGCGACCTGGTCCTTCAGGTCCCACACTTTCTCATGCTCTGGTTTTCGGTAGAACATACCACTGTGTGTCCAGTTGACCTCTGACCTATGCCACTGGGAAGAATACTTTTTTTTTTGGCATCCCTGCTCATGAAATAACAAAATAAACATCTCCAATGGTCGGTGGTACCCCAAAAAAAAACTGGTCCTCTCAGACAATTGTGTCTTCCCTTCAGGACACTCTACGGAGGTGGGTGCAGGGATGGTCTAGGTGTACTAGGGTGTCATTACTTCCCCAATTGCCCCGCTAACACTTCTGACTGACAGTAGAAGCCATCTGTGATCCCGTGTTTTTCCACCTCTCCACTTTGTTCCCAGAAATAACAACTCAGAGACGTCTTATATATGAATAAATGCTTAGGCCAATAGTTCTGGCTCTGTTCCCTGACGAGCTCATATCTTAATTACCCGTTTGTTTCATTCTAAGTCCTGTGTCACATGGCTGGTTACCTGGTCCTCTGTTTCATATGCCTGACTACCTTCTGCTGTGTCCGGGGGCGTATGTTTTTTCACCTGACTCTACTCCCAGAAATCCTCTCTCTGTACCGGAACTTCATCTCCCTATTTCCTGCCTAAGCTAATAGGCTAACAGCATTTTATTGAAGGTTGTGCTTCCATATAGTACAAGAGGTTCTCGCTGCAGCCTCCCTTTAAGGCAGGGTCTCCAAAGCCTGGCTTTTATCCCTTTTGTCCCTAGTGGTCCCTCCAAGCCTCTTCCCAGCTCCTTCCCAAGCTTCCTTCTCAGCTCCTGCAGCAGCAGTCCCTCTGTATCTTACAAAGACGCCTGCCTCCATTCTAGGTTCCCAGGGCAACCTGCCTTCCTCCTAGGTTCCCGGGGGCAGTGTTCTTGGCTCTCCACTGATGAATTCCCACTCTCCTGCTAAGTGATTTTAACCTCTCCTTGCCTAACCCCAGATCAGATCTTCTCTCTTGGTGTTCCCAAGGCACTCACCACTGAGTCCACTGTAATGATTCATTGAGCATCTGTCCTTCCTTATATAGAGGGTAAACACCATGTGGCCTCCGTCATGTCTGCTTAGGGCATGACTGTATCCTCGGCAGCTACTGCGGAGCTTCTCTCATTCCTGTTGACTGAAAGAATGGGTTAGTAAAGCAGAGGATAGCCTCTAAGGGAGTAATACATCATGGAGGCTGAATGTCCCCCAATGGTCCCAGTGGTCCCCATGGTGGTGCTACTGGGAGGCAAGGGGAGCTTATGGAGCGAGTCGAGTCTTTGTAAGCTTGGCCTTAAATGAGACTTCCAACACTTGCCCTTAGCTCCTCTGTTCTTTGCCTCCTGGATAGTTAGCTAAATGTCACAAACCCGGACCCTGATGAATGACCTCCCCTGAAACCCTCAATAACAGGGTTTGACTGATCACACAATGTGGAACCTCCCAAACTGTGAGCTAAAAATAACCTCTGCATTAATTATCCTAAGTACTTGCCATTGCAAGAGGAAGCTCACTGATGGAATAACAAGATTCAAAACTAAATCTCCAATACCAAGAATCATTCTCATGTACTTAAACAATTGTGGCTTTGAGGACAGGGGGAAAGAGAGACACAGGAAACTACCATGTACCTCAGTTGCTCATCTGCAGATCATGCTTCCTGGAAAAGCCCTGGGACGGGATTGTTGTGTGTGCCGAGGGGCTACTGCAAAGAAAGCACTGGGACGGCACACAGCAGAGAATGGCACTGTGCTGGGTACCGACAGCGGTTACTTGCTCTGGCTGGTTTTCCTGAATAGCGGAATGCTGTGCCACCCCATCAGAGGTATCCTGCTGAGCCAGATGTGGGCTGCAAAGGATATCTGTGGGCTGGGATTTCCAGGCCACGGCCCAGAGGGGCCATAGTGGGAAGGGCTAAGGCTGCTGCTCTGAGGTTTCAGGCACCAACGCCATGATACAGAGGAGAGAGTCCTATGGAAAGGCACATAAACCGTCAGAGCCTTTTCCAGCCCATCTGCAGAGGGCGGCCAAATGCGTGTTTCATCTCTATCCCCCAAGTCCCTAAGAATAACACATCAAAGAGCATGTTTGCATCCCTACAACAGATAACAGCTCTGCCACAAGCTTCGGGGTCCATACATGCTACAGATAGAATGAATTAATAATTCCACATGTTTATAAAATATGAATTAACCCAGGAAACACATAACTCCAAGTAAAACTCTTGCTTTTAAAAACAAAGAGGAGAAAAGCATTTTGAAAAATGAAAGTCGAGTGACTCCCCATTGGTGTGGCGTTCCTAGGCTGGCATTTGTCACATGGCATGAACTATCCCTATGTGACAGGTAGGTGCTGGTGCAGCAGGAGCGTCTGGCAATTGCAGGGGACCGGGGTTCAGACAAGTGATTTTTTAATTACGTTTTCTTAGTTGGCTATTTTGTTTTGTCAAAAGAGAAACAAGAAATAGGATCAGCGAGAAATGCAGACAGCCTAGTGCCTTTCTTTAAGCAGGGTAAATTACTCTTGAAAACCATGGCACATTTACCTCCATCTTTGTGTATAATATCCCGTTGTCTGTGAGGAAGCAGTCTCTTTGATGGTAAACAGCTCTTCTCTTGGAAACGTTGCCTGATCTTGCTCTGCTGCATTGAGTGGCTCCCTTAATAGCTGAACTGGTTTTTCTGGGGGCGGCAGGGAGGGGCAAGAAGAAGAAAAGAAAAGCATTGAATGAAATGGAATGTGTGTGTTAGACTCCTTTCTCTTCCATAATATTGTAACGGTAATTTATATTCACACTGGAAGATGTAAAGAGCCACATGCTAGCTTTACAGAGAGGTGCTGAAAATGTTAAACCGAGTACATATACAGGAGCATGACTCTGTCAACGAATAAATGAACTTAAATGTAAAACAGCATCATATTAAAGATATCACATCAAAGAAATCACTCCCCCCCAACCCCATTCTATTATAAAGCATGTACTGAATGCCCCTGGCCCGTTCCATGACAGTGTGTATATCTATAAGGATGTGGTGCGCACAGAGATTATTTGTGGCTGGGCTTAGGGATTAGTGTGCTGCTGAACTGGCCTGTGACGCTGAGAGTTACCACCAGTCGTTTCCACGTATCACGAAGAGAATCACCATTAGAGAAAGCAGCTTTAGAGTTTCAGATGGTGACTCTTTCTCTCTGGAAATTTTCTACTTGTGGCATAAATTAACACTACAGCTTTAACAAAAAATATCTACATGGGTCTGGAAAGATGGCTCTACTGTTAAATCACTTAAAGAGGACTGGAGTTCAGATCCTAGCACCTACGAGGCGGCTCGCAACCATCTGTAACACGAGTTCCAGGGAGGCCAGCAGCCTCTACTGGCCTTCATGGGCAGCAGGCACGCTTGTGGTACACACACATACAGGCGGACAAACATTCAGTCACACACATACAAAGAAACAAAGGCACACGACTGTCACATATAAATACATGCAGGCAAAACCTCCATATACATAAAATAAAAATAAAGTAATATTTTTTTTAAAAAAGAAAACAATGCACATCTGTATATAGAGATATATAGTATAGGATATTATAACCATGATAGGAAAAAGATTTATAAAAAGATGTCATCAGGATTACCCCCAGGTAAAAAAGAAATACATGAGCCAAGATGAAATGCTACTCTTCGTAAAGCCAGGGAACATTTATTTCCATATTGTAAAATGTATCAAGTTTTGCAGAGATAGTAGTATTGACTGAAAAACGTTAATTACAGTAAATCTCCCAGAAACACCTTGGGCTAGAACACCCCTCCTACTGCCCTTGCCAAATGTTCCCATGTAGACTAAAAAGTTTCCCTTTGGCAGTAGAGCCTAAAAAAAACCCCAGAGCTACCATCCATGGTCCATAGACATTCTCTGCAAGTGCTTCTTCCAACACACACTCGGGCACACACACACACACACACACACACACACACACACACACACACCCCTACAGACATGGAATAGATGAGAGGATCCACCCAGAACCAAGCTTGTGAGCGCCACCCAGACCAAAGCACCTGGTCTGCTGACAAAGCAGCTGCAGCCACACACAGAGAGCCTCACACAGAGGAAACCTGAGAGAAGGGAGGTAACTTTCGCTGCCCCTCCAGCACATTTGAGAAACCATGGATGTGTGTGTGTGTGTGTGTGTGTGTGTGTGTACACGTACGTACATGCAGAACTGTTTCCTCCTGAAGGTGTTGGGACACAGCTAACCAAAGACCCTGCAGGTGAGGAGACCTGCAAGAAATAACAAATAGAAACAAATTAGAAGTAGCAATGTGTGGACAGAGAAGCCAGAGCAGAGAGGGTGGGCTCCATGATAGACCAGAGAAACCAATGCGACCCAAACTCCTTCCTAAACCTGTCCTTTCACAAAACAGTACTTGGACTATCAGCCTCCAGGCTGTATGCCAAACAGATGCTAATAGAAAGCTGACCTGAGAAGACGAACCACTGGGAATGGACAGTATGGATGCTACAGCTTTTTATTAGAAATTTGTATTGTTTGATGGGCAGCATATAAATCATCTCTATTCTGCAGGGGATGAAACCAAAGGCAGCCATGTAACTTGTCCTGGTTTGCATAGCTGGAATGAACTGGGAATACAGCCCCATTTCTTTAACCATAACTGCTTATCTGTGCAAATTAGGCCAAGGTAAACAGATTAAAAACCCTGGAACCCTACCACTTAGAAGGCAGGGGGATTGGGAGTTTAAGGCCATCAGTTTTGTTTTTAAAGTTTTTGAGGCAGGGTATCCCTGTATAGCCCTATCTGGCCTAGAACTCACTGCGTAGACCATAGGGACTTAAACTCACAGAGATCTTCCTGCCTCTGGAGTACTGGACTTAAAGGTGCATACCATCTTAACACTTAACATGGAAATGGCTTCATCCAAATAATTTTAAGAATCTCATCAATAGCATTTGAAAACAGCCACCTCAAAGGCATGTAAAGCACATTGACGTCACACACACACACACACACACACACACACACACACATGTAGGGGATGGTAACAGAGCAGTACAAGCACAAGGCACAGGTATTGATACTCTGCAATCACAGGATTGAGTTCTGCGATTGTCAGGGGTTTTCCCAGTCATGTGGATGGGGACAAGTACAGTTAGCCTGGAGGTTGCAAAGAGCTGCCTCCCTGTGTAAGCTGATGACAGAGAAATTACCAACAATGACATGGTAACCTGACTCAACCCCGGAACAGAAAAGGGGCTTAGCCAGGCTGTGGTGGCACACACCTTTACGCCCAGTACTTCGGAGGCAGAGGCAGGCAGATTGCTGAGTTCAAGGCCAGCCTGGTCTACAGAGTGAGTTCTAGGACAGCCAGGGCTACACAGAGAAACCCTGTCTTGAAACAAACAAACAAACAAACAAACAAAACAAAAAAAGAAAAGGGGCTTGGGCATAAACAGGAACCAAACCTGTCGGATGTCTGAAGACCCCTGTGCCTAAATATAAATCAAATTCATGAGGTGATTTAGTATAGGATGCTAAGTTATCCAAGCATTAATTAGAAGTCGTGTTATTCAATATTGTACTGAGGTGAGTGACTGGAGATAGACCACTAAGAGTGCTGTCTTATTTAACCTTCTGCCAAAATAAATTTTAGATATATTTAAAACTGTGTAGACAAAGTAGATAAAATATGAAAAAATTAATAACTTATTTTGAAAAATTAAGCTTTCTTATGTATGACAGGAAATCTTTAAGTCATAAGAACTATGAAAAACAGTTTCTGCATGGAAAAAAATCTAAACAAAACAGATAAAAACAACAAGTTGGTAAGTATGCTGACCATTATAACTCAGGAAAAAATAGCATTTTTAATACAGAAAGAGCTTGGACAAATCAATAAGAAAGATATTTTTTATTATTTGTTTGTTTGTTTGTTGTTTGTTTTTAGAAACAGGGTTTCTCTGTGAAACAATCCTGGAACTCACTCTGTAGACCAGGCTGGCCTTGAACTCACTCTGTAGACCAGGCTGGTCTTGAACTCACAGAAATCTGCCTGCCTCTGCCTTTCGAGTGCTGGGATTAAAAGTATGCACCTGGCTAGTAGTGCAGTTTTTAAAATTGGTAAAGACCCTAACCATACATAATAGGAAATACAAAAGGCTTCCCATACTTATGCAAAGATGTACAACTCTTGCTTATAAAATAGTGCAATAAAAACGTTAAGCTGGTGTTTCACACTGGCGAAGATTGTGAAGTTTGATGTGTTATCAGGACAGACTCACTCTGAGGATGGTAGAAGCATAACTAGAAGTTGTGTGGAAAACAATTCAGTAACGTCATTTCAACTAAGAATACACATGCCCCTCCCATACACATGCCCCTCCCACACAATGCTCCTCCCCACATGCCCCTCCCACTCACATGTCCTTCCCACAGATGCTCTGCCCACACAATGCTCCGCCCGCACATGCCCCTCCTGAGTAGTTCAAACATTATTCACTCTTAAGCACATTCTCATAATCATAAAATTATGCAAACAGAATATTAATTGCCACATTCTTGGTGAGAGCAAAATTGTAAAAATTACCCAAGCATCTATTAAGAAGGTGGGTGACTGGGGCTGGTGAGATGGCTCAGCAGCTAAGAGCACTGACTGCTCTTCCAAAGGTCCTGAGTTCAAATCCCAGCAACCACATGGTGGCTCACAACCATCCAAAATGAGATCTGACGCCCTCTTCTGGTGTGTCTGAAGACAGCTACAGTGTACTTACATATAATAAATAAATAAATCTTTAAAAAAAAAAAGATAGGTGACAAAAAAAAAAACGGTAGGTGACATAAAGTAGGGGACAGTGCTACAAACATACAAACACACAGAACACAGTGGCTCTATAATGCCCAGGAGTGGAAGGCGGCTCTAGACTACATTTAAAACAGAAAGGCAAACAATAGAGGTTGGAGAGAGGGCTCAGCTATTAAGAAAGTTGCTACAAAAGGGGATCCAATGCCCTTTTCTGACTTCCAAAAGCTTACACGTGTGTGTGTGTGTGTGTGTGTGTGTGTGCGCGCGCGTACACACAGAAAAATACACAAACAAACCCATATATGCAAAAATGTGTATGAAGAGAATGAATATCACCATTTGGTGTATGTGAGTCTGAGTGATTTGTATGTCTGTGTTCTGTGTTTGTGTGTGTCTATGTGTATGTCTGTCTGTATATGTGTCTGTGTGTGTTCGTGTTATGTGTTTATAATTGGAGATAAAACCTGCGCAGGGATACTTCCTGGGGAGATAGATACAGAATAAGACTCGGTGACAGAATGTGTAAGTTTTCCCATTTGGTCTTATTTATATAGAGAAATGAGCATTCATTTCATTTGAAATGAAGAAACTAAACAACGTTAATTTTAAGGAACTCGATCAAAAGCCCTGGAACTACCCAAACTCATTTCTGGGAGGAGAAAAACTGAAAACAAATAGAGCCACCTGGGTCTGTAGGCCCTTAGCTGTGATCCTAAGCAGTCTCCGCCCGCCTGCTAGGAAAACATTGTGTTAAACCCCCAAAGCCTCCCAGCTCTGTTGTTAAGGTAATTGTGTTTACTGTTTTCCAAACAAAGTAATTTGAATCAGAAAAGTAAATGTGCTCCGTCTTCAGGTTCTTTGATGTCATCTTCCTCCTTGCTGGAGCCCGGGTGCAGGCCCTCAGCTCCACAGCGGGGCGGCCCTGGGCGGGACGCACAGATTCTATAAGCATTGCCATAGCTACGCCATTCCGCCTGAGATAATGATGTAAACCAAATAAGCTATAAGGAAAATCAAATTGGAAATGAAACGGTGGACCCTAGGAAACACAGGCTGGTTTTGCTGTTTCGGTTTTCCTTTGAACACGTGTGTGGTGATGACTTGGAGCGTAGTGAAATTGCAGGACGATTTTTAGTGTGGGTGAGAAATCTTGCCCGAAAATAACATCTGATAGCGGCGAAAGGTACGCCTGAGACTTCCAGAGCCGGGCTCTGACCCTCTAAGCCTATCAGATGATTTCCCTCCCTCATGACCCCTGCTCAACCTCGTATCAGCTCTAAATGTGATTTGGGGATTTTAGGTTCCTAAGACTTAGAAGCTGGTAACTGCTTAGTCATCCGGCCAGATCTCCAGGCAAAGGGCTGAGCCGCCGGTTGCATTAGTTGAACGGTCTGAGTCATCCTAACACGGCCTTCCAGAGAGTGGGTCACCTACCATCTCTGCTGCCCCCAAACCACCCACAGTCACCCCTTTCTAGTGACGTCACCTAAAGCTACCTCCCTCCTACCAGCCCCCACCTCCCGTCCTTTCAAGCTCTCCTTTCCCTGTTTTTCCTTGTAATGATAAATTTGGATGTGGAAACTATTTTAAGAAGAAAAGAAAATTAGAAAAAAAAAAGAGAGAGATTAAAAAGAAATTTGCTAAATTAGCCTTTGCTCATTTCATACCCAAAGTCTAAGCTTCCATAACGGTGTCTAAGCCCTTGGTGTCTTTTTTTTTCTTTTTCTTTTTTTTCCTCCCCCATTACTGTGTGTACTTGCTATAAAAACATTCCTTTAGACTTTAGAAATTCTAAATAAAACAAGAACAAAAGAGTGCTCCTTCTTTTTAACTCTCCACCCAAATGTTACCATTGTAAATCAAGGTAGCCAAGTAAATTAACCACTGGCATTTAAATGCTTGCTGTCCCAAATATTTATTCCTTCCCACTCCCCCAAATTTGTTTTATATAAAACAATGATCATAAAAACAATAAATATTCATTCTTTGTCTACTTAAAGTTTTAGATCAAAGCACTGTGCGGCCCAAATCCTCAACAGGATTTTGCCACAGGAAGCCGTCCACTTCCCCACAGCGACCTGACCAAATTTGGTCTCCATTTATCTCTACCCGCTGGCAGTGCTGGGTGTGGACGTGATAGTGTGCCGCACACGAGTGCAGGGTATTCATCACAGTAGGTAGTTCAGTCACCCCTGGGGTGGCAGGAGAGTTGAAATGGGGCACATGTGGTACCCAACAGACCTGTGTTCGAATCAAGGTGGTGTCACTGACGGTCACCTGCTCTTAGAAAGCTACAGTTCAGTCTAGTCTTGAGTAGGAGAAAGAAGTGTCCACTTCGGGGTGGGTTCAAGGACGTTGAGATGGCCTGGGTCTCTACAGGATTCAGTCGTGCTGTCTGGGAGGTTTCTGAGACAGTTGAGATGTGAGGGCCCAGGTGCAAGTAAGAGGTCCCAGGAACGGGTGAACGTAGGGGTCGTATCTAGACAGTCTCCTCTTCTACACGTTCCGGCCACCATGATGTTCTGGTTTACCGTAGGCCCAGAATCTACGGAGCCAAAGAAGATAGATGGGACTCCCTGAAACCCGGAGCAAAATAAATCATTCTTCCTTGAAACTTGTTTAATCTGACACTCTGGTGACACACACACACACAAAAGTAACCCAGTCTTGCACACACGACTCCCTGTTGTTTTTCTCTGTGTGTGTGTTTGCTTCCTTCAGCTAGAGTATACATTTCTGCCAGGAAAGCCCAGGTCATCACATTCTCTGTAGTCTCAGGTAGGTTCCACGCGTGCTTTTGGTAAACTATGTGAGTCAACTGCACCAAGTCTCACTCTTTTCTGGAACTCAACAAAACTGCTACTGTGTCCCGCTGACCCTTGTTCCTCAGCAAGAAGCTCCTTCCTTTCCCCACTATATAACTACTTCTCCTTAGCATCATTCAGACTGTCCTCCATAGTTTGTAATCATCAGATCTCACACAAAAACTGTGAGCATACCCAGGTGTGCGCGTGCGCGCGCACACACACACAGTGCCCAGTCTTAGAGTACTGTTAGCTGCTGAGAAATTTCCAGCAGGGAATTGTGTACACAGTTTTGGTATGGACAGGATTTCCAGAGTCTAGAGCTAAGGAGAGAGATGTTACTTAAAGATGTGGAGGAGAGAAGTGAGCAGGACTAAGAAGTTTCCGGGTGTGATGGAGGAGCATTCTGAAGATGGAATAGAATAGGGCTGGATGGCCAGACAGACAGAGGACACACAGAAGGGAAAATGTCTTAGACATTGTGTTGGTAACAGGGAAGCTTATTCGAGGAAGTAGGCATTGCTGGAGGTTGCCATCAAGTAGAGAGCTACCCCAGAATGAGTTTCATGTGTCGTTTGCATGTGTTACGTATGTATAATAATAATATGTATATTATTATGTGGGAACTGGAAGGAGACATAACACAATGCCAGCATAAATATTTCAGACTGATAGGGTTATGGGTGATTGATATTTTGTCCTTCTCCTGGAAAAGAGTAGAATAGCAGAGAAAGAAAGTGTACTCACCGTTTCAAGAGGGAACTTGGGAAAGCACACAAAACATTAATTCAAGATGCTCAAGAACTTAAACTCACGAGGGAGATATCAGCTTTATGAGGATGTGGCATAAGATAATAATACAGTACTACTATTGCTGCCTGCATTTGGAAAAGACAGCACGTGTAACATGGTGTGGAAACACTAACCCCCTCCCCATACACACACTCCCAAAACTCCCAGGATACAGCAGGGCCAACTCAGAATGCAATGGCAGCTGGTCTTCCAGATGTATACCACTGGTTCCATGATTATTTATTTATTTATTTATTTATTGCCAAATCCTTTCGCCATCAGCTCTATTTAACAAATGTTTTGTTTAAGCCAATTCCGCTTTAAAACACAATAGTACATAGAACATTATAATAAAAAGAAAGCTGCTAAGTAGATATAGTAGCGGGAAAGGAGTTCTAGCAAGATAGTGTGGGACTGGATACCGCTGGTCTGGTGGAGGCGGATATGAAGAAGCAGTCGGGGGAGTTAAAGAGTCACAGGTACACTGCTTAGTTGGGATCTCTAACAGGGCCTAAACTCTGAGATAAGAACACTTGTGCTAGCAGTCACTTAGTAAAAGTAATAAAGGATCTGAGAGGAGAGATCGGGAAAGACAAGATGGAGGTGATTGAGATGCCAGCTATCCCTGTGAGCAACAAGAGAGAGTCCTGTAGAGACTCTCGTGGAGCCAATATCAAACACAGCCCAGAGGCAGCCTGTATAGAGAGGGCCAAAGAGCAAGACACACCAACTGCTGTCAGCCATAAGCTGGAGGTTCAACTCTGGAACATTAACTCCTGGGCTCCCTTGCCTTAGAAGAGCAGGCCTCAGATTCAAGAGCCAGCAGCCACTGACAGGCTTAACAAAGATGGAGAAATGTGGATCGGGACTCTAACAGAGGCTTAACTCCAGGGCTAAACTGAGGCTCAAGACAGAAGGAAATGGCTTTTTCTCCTTATTCAAGTCAAAGGAATTTATTGCTGGGTCTGTAAACGTCTCAAAGGCTTCTTAGTACTACCAAGCTAAGGCTTCCTGACCCCAGAACCCTGCAGACAAGGGGAGGCCTGACACAGGTCAGCAGGAACAGAGCCTGTCCTGATGGGCCTGGCTTACTTCATCAGCACCAGGTGACCTTTTAAGATATTGTTAAGGAATAGACCCATCAAGCTAGTGTGGTGGCAAATGCCTCTGATCCCAGCACTGGAAGACTTAAAGCAAGGGGATTTTGCTATGAAAGTTTGAAGATGGCCATGGGCTACATAGCAAGTTCAAGGCCAGGCCGGGGGCTTGGGAAACTCATCATAAAGGTTTACTCAACAGTGTTTCTTTTCTTCTCTTTTTTATTATTGTGTGTGCTTGCATGTTCATGTGTGTGCATCTGGGTAGTCATTCTATAAGTACAGCCTGCAGTCTGTCTTTTCTTTTTCCTTTACAGGTCCTGGCTTAGACATCTCTTAGTAGGCTAGGCAGAGAGCCCCTGGATCCATCCCTCTCTGTCTCCCTGCATGCTAGGATTATAAGATCATGCTGCCACAGCTTTTCTTGAGTTCTGGGGACTGAACTGGGGTTTTTATGTTTGCAAGGCAAGAACTTTACCAACTGAACTCTCTCTCCAGCCTTCAATAAGACATTCTAAAAGATTCTAAGTCATTAAGATATAACTTTATTAACAACACAGACAAGTGAGAAAATAATTGCACTTTATTATTAATAATTAATGTGTGTGCATGATGTGTATGTATAAGTGTATGTATAAGTGCCCGAGTGACAACTCTCTCCTTCCTCTGTGGACTCTAGGTAGCAAACACAAGGTATCAGGATTGCTCACTTAGCAAGCACTTTTAAGGTGTCCTGCCTAACTAAATGTTCATATTTCTTAAGAAAAATTTCTAGGAGCCAGGCAGTGATGGCTCACACCTTTAATCCCAGCACTGGGGAAGCAGAAGCAAGTGGATCTCTGAGTTTGAAACCAGCCTGGTTTACAGAATGAGTTTGAGGATAGCCAGGGCTACTCAGAGAAACCCTGTCTAAAAGAGGAGGAGGAGGAGGAGGAGGAGGAGGAGGAGGAGGAGGAGGAGGAGGAGGAGGAAGAGAAAGAGGAGGAAGAGAAGGAAGAGGAGGAGGAGGAAAGAAAATTTTTTAGGATTTAAAAAATGATTTATGCGTGTCTGTCTGTGTTCATGTGTGCAGGTGCCAGAGGAGGCTTTTCGATTCACTGGAGAGCTAGAGTAACAGGCAGTTGTGAGCCACACAATGTGGGTACTGGGAACCAAAATCGGGAAAAGCAGCAACCACCATTAACTACTGAGTCACCTCTCCAGCACCCCCAACTGTACTTTTTACATTTTTTGAGATATGAAATAATTACAACATCCTCCTTCCTTTCTCTCCCCACAACCCACCCCATATATCCACCCTTGCTCTCTTTCGAATTCATGGCCTTTTTTTTATTAACTGTTATTGTATGCATACACACACACACACACACACACACACTCATTCCTAATATGAGCTGCTTAGCCTGTACAATGTTCCTTGTATGTATGTTTTCAGGGTTGACCACTTGGTATTGGAGAACCAAGTGCTGTTCTCTTCTCTGCGGGAAGACTATCTCTCCTGCTTACATTCATTCCTTCATTGCCTGTAGCAATGGCACTTTTTAAAAAGAATCTTCACCCTTCTCAGAAGGCCACCATGGTCCTTCTAGTAACACTATCCCTGGTGCCTTTAGAATGATTTATTGTTGGGATTTTTAGGGATCACAGTGTCCAAGAGTGTCTTGGTCCTGTTGCTATATTTATATACACATATTTGTGTAGCTATCCTTTCTGTCAGCAAACAATTATTCAACAAACTATGTCTCATTAGGTGTTGTGGGTACCTGATTTTACAGTAAAGATGGAAAGGACATCAACAACAACAAAAACGGTCTCTGACCGCCAGGGAACTGCCATCTGAAGGGTGAGATGGTCAATAAATGCATTAGTAATATATACGTGGGATGCCTGCTAGTGATAGGTGCTGTAATTAAAGTACTTATTAAAGGAACAGAGAATAAGAAGCAGTACCAGAGACTGGGGTGGGTGTGTTGTTTCCAAAGCATACGAGCAGTCAGGACCTGCCTGGGAGGGAAATTTGGCAAGGTCTGAGCGAAGTTAAGGAGATAGCCGAGTGAGGGTCTCAGAACAGGGAGGGGTATGGAAAGAGTGAAGATCTGGTGCAGGGGCATTCCTGAATGGGGGATGCAACAAACAAGCTCTCTTGAAGTACTTGTTGACAGACTGTACCTGGGGCGTGACAGACATGGAAAGATGAGGTAGAACTTCTGACCTAAGCAAACGCAATACAGACCTGTTGTGAGAGAGAGAGAGAGAGAGAGAGAGAGAGAGAGAGAGAGAGAGAGAGAGGACTATGCAGGACTATGCATGAGCTGACTAAGGAGACTAGAAGCTGCATTTGGACACAGAGAGGGCGGTTTTCTTGAAATAGGGTATTGCTATACATTCCAGGCTGGCCGGAAATTTGCTGTATACCAAATGGCAACTTAAAAGCTAGGATTACAGATTTGTGTCCTATTACGTATGTGGCTTAGAAGTTTAAACCTGTGAGCTTCCAGATAGTTATTGGACACTCGAGGGGGGCAGGAACCACCATCCGGAGAGAACCTGGGGAGCTTTTAGCACGCAGAGGCACCAGGGTAATGAGTGGGGGAAGAGAAGGGACAGGGAAAGGTGAGAAACAAGGGGACAGAATGCCCAAGACAGCAGGGAGGACCCCAAAGCTGTAGTATCCCAGGGGCAAGGCAGAAAGTGTTTAATAATCAGCTATGCCAAATGCTAGTGACAGGTTGGATGCTGGGAGCGCAGGTGACCAGTAGGCCAGCAGTCTGAGTGGAGAGGGTCAGCCTTAAGCACATTTAGACTGTGCTCAGGAAAAAAGAGAGACCTGCACACTGCTTTGCTATCTTCTTTTTGCCACTGATTGCCATTCTGCTTAAAACCTTTAAAGAAATGTCTAGCCGGGCAGTGATGGCGCACGCCTTTAATCCCAGCACTTGGGAGGCAGAGGCAGGAGGATTTCTGAGTTCGAGGCCAGCCTGGTCTACAGAGTGAGTTCCAGGACAGCCAGGGCTACACAGAGAAACCCTGCCTCAAAAAACCAAAAAATGTCTAGTTATTCAAGGGGGCAGGGAATATCGCCTTTAACAGATCTCCACTTAATTGTCTGCTTGGACGCCTCTTCTCACAGCACAGTATCCTATCTGAGCTGTTTAGTCAGGCAGGCACTGGAGCTGGGGACAGACTTCAGGAGCTGGCACATTTGAAATATGCCATTGGGTCATACTTCTGCCTTACATAAGTTATTTATTTATTTATTTATTTATTTTAGGTATATGAGTACACTGTAGCTTTCTTCAGGCACACCAGAAAAGGACATCGGATCCCATTACAGATGGTTGTGAGCCACCATGTGGTTTGCTGGGAACTGAACTTGGGACCTCTGGAAGAGCAGTCAGTGCTCTTAAGCACTGAGCCATCTCTCCAGCTCCATATCTATGTCTTTCATTTTGTGATATTGGGGTTTGAACCTAGGACCTCATGCATGCTGGGCAAGTGTTCATCACTGAGCTCTATTCAGCTTTTCCTTTCCTCTTTAAAACTTTCGAGTTGTGTTCTTTTTTTGGGGGGAGGGGATTTCCAAAACTGAGTTTCTCTGAATGGCCCTGTCTGTCCTGGAACTCACTCTGTAGACCAGGCTGGCCTCGAACTCAGAAATCTGCCTGCCTCTGCCTCCCAAGTGCTGGGATTAAAGGCATGCGCCATTGCTGGGACTGACCTTGGGCTCATTACCGAGCTCAGGCAAGCCTTAAACAGAGAGAGACTGCCAACCAGCACCACGAATCACTTAAACTTCTTGGCTCTCTACTTTTTATGAACTGGACTTTTGGTGTGACTCATTTTCAGCTGTTGCCAGCTTGCAGGTGGGGGACATTGGAGGTTGGCCCTCCATCCTTGTGCATGCCAGGCAGATGCTGCGCACTCAGCCACAACTCCAGCCTTCTGTTTTACTTTTTTAAAAAGATTTATTTACCTATTTTATGTATATGAGTACACTGTAGCTGTGCATATGGTTGTGAGCTACCATGTGGTTGCTGGAATTTGAACTCAGGACCCCTGCTCGCTAAGCACAGCTGGTTCTGGCCCAAAGATTGATTTATTATTATAGGTGAGTACGCTGTAGCTGTCTTCAGACACACTAGAAGAGGGCATCAGATCTCATTATGGATGGTTGTGAGCCACCATGTGGTTGCTGGGATTTGAACTCAGGACCTTTCAGAAGAGCAGTCAGTGTTCTTAACCTCTGAGCCATCTCACCAAGCCTTCTGTTTTACTTTTAACATAAAAGAAATATTGGCTCCATCCTCCAGCATGTTTATATCCTGTTTATCTGGCCTACGTGGTAAGCAGAGGACTTGTAGTAAATACATTAGTAAGTCTCTCCTTTTTCCCCCTGTACAGCAGAAGCTAGGAAGAGAGTGAGATCCCGCAGTCATCCTAAGTCCCTGAGCAGAACTCTTCCTTCGTTCCCAGTAGCAACAGAATGATGTGAGATCAAGTCATTCTGCCTGCGAGGTGGGGCTGGCAGTGCAATTACTAAGTCAAGGCACAATGTAAATTGAGTTACCAAAATGAAAGGAGAAATTGCTCCCTTTTCCTTTTAAATTAAATCTTGTGTCATGTTCCCGGTCAGATTTGAATACAATCCTGGCTTTTTAACTATATAAATTAGTCATAATGTTTGCAATGCAACTTTCATTTGATTACGGATTTCTCTTTCATCTCAAACAGGAAGACGCTATAAGGAAATACCCACCAGCCACCCCGATTAGCCTCAGAGTGAGGCAGAGTGTTATTCACAGCCTCCTGGTTCAAACTACAGTGAAATTGTTATTTTTTTCCTCTCTTTTAATAATAACAAATAAATAAAAGGGGTAGGAAGAGAAGTTATGGCTGAAGTAGAGTGACTTTCATGAAATGTTTCTTCCACAGTGCTGGGAACCCTAAGATAACAGCCTTGTATTCAAATATGAGAGGCAGAAAATGTAATTTACTCAAAGCATTAAGTGAAACAGAATAGAGGGTTATTATTTTTTTAAAATCATCCACAGTAAGCAAAATGTTCACAGTAACCAATGTACAAATACACTTGATGTTAGCTATTTTTTTTCAAATTTTAGTAACTGATAGATAGATAAATAAAATGTAGCAGTGATTTCCATTTAAAGATTATTTCTGTTGCTGTTGCTAGAATAAGGAGCTAATTATGAAGCATCACTCTTTTGTGGAAAGCAGACGCCCATCAACAAGGAGAGAAACATTACAAGGAGAGAAACAACAGAAAATACTTAGTTATATAACCTCTCACTTCTGCTTCATGTCTAGGATTATAACAGGACATATTGTTCATCTCTGTCCAATTGGTCCTTGTATGAAAGGGATAGTTTTTATCCTAATTTTCAGCTCCGATAACTGCGGATTTCTCTACCTTCCATGCAATGTGCTTCTCAGGTGGCTTTTTGGCAACCAGTTCACCTCTTGGGGCACCAAACCATCCTTCCTAACACTTCTAATTCCTTCCATTTTCGGGAGTCAAGCTATGAAAAATCTCATGGCACACCAGTGGAAACTGCTTATCAAGCGATTTCACACACCTTGCCAGCCACAGGGTCCACAGAGAAGCAGCAGGGGCGGAAGTGGATTGAAAGGCAGGGAGCAAGGCATGGTGCCAGCTCTGAAGGCCACACATGGAGGAAGTCCTTAACGCTGATACATCAGTGTTTTTATTTCTCTTGCAGCACGCAATGGTCTTTAAGACTCCTTGGTTAATTTTTTTTCTAACTTTCAACATGCTTCAGCTCCTTCCATAGACCCCTTCTGGACAATATATGTTGATCAGATTATTTAGGGATGGGCCTCTGAGATCCTATTCAATATTTAAGCTGCCTGTCTTTCCACTTGTTTGGGCCTGGAGGATCGTTGGCAGTGGAGGAAGTGAGATGGAGGAACGTCATGTCGTCGACATTTTGGGGGAGGGGTCAAACACTACCTCTTATCCGTATTTTTTAACATTTTCCGTAAAAGAAACTCAGGAAATACTCTTTGTTTTTAAGGAGTACATTTCTGTGCTGCAGCCGGAAGCCTTTTGCTGTTGCTGTGTTTAATGGATGGTACATGCGGACTAGAGGCGAGGGCAGCCAGCAGCTAAGCTCAGGTGGGCTGCAGCTTGAAGCGGTCCACTCTACTGCCACTATTCCGCATCCACCAGACCCATTTTTGTCCCCGAGATGCAGTTGCCTCTGTAAATCACCTCATCACTTGCTCCTAGAGGTTCCTTCCCTGAATTTCGTGTCTGCAGAGGCCAAGACTTCTTCTAACTGTTGGTATCTTGGATGCGCTGTCATTTTTTTTTTTTCCTCCACCGTGCTGAGGAACACTTGGCAATACATATTATCTCACTGAATTTACTTGGCTGGTGTTTCAACACTTCAGCTGCCAAGCCAAGAACCCGGTTTCCACTCTGTCTTCTCTATAAACTGTGTGATTAGCATACCTTCTAGGAAGGCAGACTTTACTCCCACAGGCTTTTTCAAATGGAGATGAGAAATTACAGAATTAAAAGGATGTAGTCAAAGCAACCAGAGGTTGGCTTCAGGGATGTCTTCCGGAATCACGTCTCCATTTTAATCTTGAATAGGAGTCTTTTATGGAACCTAGAGCTTACTGATTAGACAGGTCCTCATGCTTGTAGAGCAAGCACTTTACCCACTGAGCCACCTCCCCAGCCCAATATCTATATATTTCTTTTATTTATTATCATGCGTAAGCATACTGTAGCTGTCTTCAGACGCTTCAGAAGAGGGAGCCAGATCTCATTACGGATGGTTGTGAGCCACCATGTGATTGCTGGGATTTGAACTCAAGACCTTTGGAAGAGCAGTCAGTGCTCTTAACCACTGGGCCATCTCTCCAGCTCCCAATATCTATATTTCTTATAAAAGAATCTATAGGTTCTTTTAATATTGTTTTATTATTATTAGCCTATGGTGGTTTGAATGTCCCACTTAGGCTCACATATTTGAATGGTAGAGTTTGGGGATCCTTAGGAGAAATGGCCTTGCTGAGCAAAGTATGTCACTTATGGTGGGCTGTGAGCTCTTAAGGCCTCCCCCTCTCCCCATTTGCTCTCTCTGTTTGCTCTCATCTCTTGCAGTTCAAGATGTGAGCTTTCAGCTTGCTGTTCTATGCTGCAGCCATGCTGTCCCTGCTATTTGGAATCCTAAGCTAAAAATAAACTTCCATGAGTTACCTTGGTGTTTTACTACAGCATCAGAAAAGTGACCAATACTGTGTGTGTGTGTGTGTGTGTGTGTGTGTGTGTTCCAGATATTGGTCATCAGACTTATCTTTATAGCAAGCACTTGGAGGGTCACCTCACTGGCCCCTTTTAAGTCATTTTTTAGGTCCTAGTAGGGGACAACACACATATAGTTTTCTATATAAAGGAACAGCAAGGCCTTAGGAGGTGATTCTTCTCCCCCTCCTATTCCTCCTTCTCCTGTTCTTCTTCTTCTGTTTTCCCAGACATGTTCTGTGTTGTCCTCCAACTCACTCTTGTCTTCCACAGTCTCTGAGAGCTTGAATTTAAGTATACGCCACTAGGACTGGCATACTAGCCTTTTGATTTCCTCCAGAAACGGCCCTGCTTGCTTTTGCTTACCTTCACCTTCTTATTTCAGAGTTTACAAATCTAAATAGGAAGAAAATGGCTTATGAAGGTATTCTGGTGAAAAAACTACAGGTACAGACCAGAGGAAATTTCCTACCTTACCCACGCATACTAAGACACAGATGAGGAAGTGTAGCTGAATAATAACTCCGTAGAGGGAACAGATACCCCCCAGTTATAGATTTCCCGAGAAAACTTTGATCCCAAAGGACTCAGAGAGCTCTAAGTTTGGCAGTTTTACAGGGCAGAAGAAAAAAGTTATCCCAGAATATAAAATACAGAACACCTTCAGGTTCTATGCTGCTTCCCATTTAATGGTAAATTCATTATTTAGAGTGTGGAAGAAATGTCCAGTCTAACATCACAGCGAACCACAAACACTCATTACACATAGATTGTGGTTCAGACCTATTATAATACTTTCAAACAATTATTTCAAAAGCTGGGCATCAAGGTACATCCCTACAATCCCAGTGGGAGGTTGACACAGGAAACTCAGGAACTCAAGGTCAGGTCAGGTTACACAGTGAGACCCCATTTCAAAACAGAAGCGGAACCAAAAGTCTGTAAAAGATTAATACTACTCACAAGAACCTACGTGGCCTTCTAATGAAATACAAAGTCATGTAAATAATACATAAGAACATACCGGGGATCCAATTACAGGTAGAAATATTGTGTCTGTATTGAATATGCAAAGCTTTGCTTTTTAATGATTCCCTAATCAATACAACATAACAGCTACTTACACAGTCTAGAGATATTTAAGGTACATGGGAGCAACCAAGTTCACTTCTTGCCAGAAATCACATGATCCTATGCATAGATGCAGAAAAGGCCTTTGGTAAAGTTCAATATCCCGTCAATGATAAAAACTTGAAGGAAGTAGGAAAAGAAGGGATACACTCAACATAGTAAAAGCTATAACCAACAAATTTCTGGCCAGCGTTATACCTGATGAGGAAAACTGAAAAGCAGCCGCTCTGAAATCTTGAAGGGACCAGGGACACACTCTCCCCTCCTTGAAAATAGTCCTTGATGTCTTAGCCACACCAATAAGGCAAGGGAAAGACATAAAAAGGGAAATGGTAAGAAGTCAGATTATTCTGACTGCAGACCACCTGACTCTAAGATTATCAAGAGCAGGAGTAGCTCTGCTGAGTCCTCTACTTCAGGGAGTAGAGTACAGAGCCAATATATCAGAAATGGGTAGGCTTTCTAAATACTAGCAAACACACTGAGAAAGAAATCATGAGAGCAATTCCATTCAAGATGACAACAACAACAAAAACAAAAAACTACCTAGCAATAGGCCTAGCAAAGAATGTGTGTGTGTGTGTGTGTGTGTATGTGTGTGTGTGCCCCTTCCATTCACATTGTATTAAGGTATGACTCTGTATATTAAATTGTTAATTGCTGCACCTGCAGAGCTAAATCCTGACAGAGTCTGGGATTGTCATTACTCTGACCCATTACCGGCCTTTGGTTTTGTAAATCCTAAAGAAAAGTTCACACTGTCCTCTCTCCCTAGACTGTTTAAGAGGGATATCTATCTGATGCGTTTCCCTGCTGACTGGTTGTTATAAAGAGCTGACGGCTAATAGCTAGGAAGTGGAAAGTGGGACTTCCGGTTAGAGAAAGGTACTCTGAGAAGTAGAAAACAAAAACAAAAACAAAAACAAAAACGGTCTTTTTGCTAGGTAGGAGACGTGAGAGAAGAGAGCTGCGACTACAGGACTGACCGCCATAGCCATGTGGCTGGACCGTGCTAGATGGTTAGGAAACCGAAATGAGCTAAGGCAAAGCTCCGACACAGTGAAAGGTCTCCGTGTTTTTCTTTTTGGCTGGTGGGTCACCAGGGTCCTACAACAAATCTCTACAAAACTTCAAACACATCTAGTTGACAGTAGATGACAGAAAGACCTCCCATTCGGGGATTAGCAGATTAATAGTGTATGTGGAGGAGTAATGGGTATGTTACCAAAACTGATCTGTGAATTCAATCCCGTCCCTACTAAAATCCCACTGACATTCTTCACAGAAACAGAAAAATAATCATCGATTGATGTGATGCACAAATGACCTTGAGAACCAGAGCATTCCTGGCCAGAAAGGGCAGTAGTGGAGACATCCGGATACCTGACTCTTGAATTAGACTACCGAGCCATAGTACTGGCTCCACAGACAGACACATGGACCAATGGTAGAAAAGAAACTCATACAGCTACCACTACCTTTTTTCTTCTTTCTCTCTCTCTCTCTCTCTCTCTCTCTCTCTCTCCCTCCTTCTCTCTCTCTCTCTCTCTTCAAATGTGCTAGGAAACTATTCACATGCAGACAAATCAAACTACATCCATATTTCTCATGCCATACAAAAAATAACTTAAGATAACATGAAAGCTCTTATTTGGTGGTGGTGGTGGTGGGGTTGTTTCAAGATGGGGGTTTCTCTGTGTAGCTCTGGCTATCATGGAACTCTCTCTGTAGACCAGGCTGGCTTCAATCCCACAGAGACTCACCTGCCTCTGTTTCCGGAATGCTGGGATTAAATTTGTGGGCCACCACCTGCCCAGCCAGGTCAAAGCTCTTAATTCAAATTCAGAAACTGCTGGAGTAAATCATAGAAAAATATACTTCAAGATTGAGGCACAGTCGAGGACTTTTGGAAAAGAAGCCCAGTAGCTTGGGGACTAATGGCAAGACCTGAGGAACGGGATTGCACGGAACTAAGCCGCTTCTCTACAGCAGAGGACAACCCGGAGTGAAGACACGGTCTGCAGAATGGAGGGGAATCTTCGCCAGATCTACGTCTCACAGGGGATCAATATGGAAAATATCCCCAGAACTTGAACAACAAAACGAAACAAACAAATCCTAGATCATCCAGTCAGGAAACAGGCAAGTGAACTGAACAGGTAGCTCTCAAACAACGACGTAGAGATGGCAAATAAATTATATGAAAGGAAAATGTTCAACATCTTTGGCCACTGGGAAAATGCAAATCAAAACACAATGAGATTTTATCTCAGCTCAGTTAGAATGGATCTAAGCAAATGAACAAATAAACAAACAAACAAACCAGCAACAAATGCTGGCCAAGAAGAGGGGATGGGGGAGGATGAACTACTAAATGCTGCTGGTGGGAAATGAATTCATCCAACATCTTTGAAAATCAATATGGTGGACCCTCCTGGGCATACACTCTAAGGAATGTATATCAGCATACTACAAGGACACCTGTGCATCGGTGATTACTGAGGACTTTATGGATCAGCCCAGGGACCCACCATGACTGGATAAGGAAAATATTGCATACATCAATGATGTGAGCTTATTCTGCCATATTCAAGAACAGTTAATGTCATTTGTAAGAAAATAGATGGAACTGGATTTAATCATACTAAATAAAGTAAGCTAGATTCAAGAAGACAAGTATGTGCTTTCTTTCAAATACTGAATCTATTTGGGCAGAGGCAGGGGAGTAGCAGGGGGTGGGGGGGTGAGTGGGTGGTAGGGGCTGGACAGGAGAGGGCAATGAAGGTGCATATGAAAAAAGTCTATGATATTTTTCAGAGCATATGCCACGAGGAAGCCCATATCTTCATACAATGAATATCTGCTCACAGATTTTTTTTTTTTTAAAAAGATAAAGTAATACAGGAGAACACATAGTGTTAAGTTTCAAACTGGACAAAGGCTGAGGTATCAATTTAATATTTCAAAGCATACTTGGCCTCTAGATTCTCCCAGCATCCTTCAGTCTTTTCCCACTACTGAGTTTGGCTAGCGTTTCTGCCCTCTACCCTGAACTCTCCAGCCCAGGGGCTGGGCTGCCCTTCCCCCAGAGGCTCTTCCTTTTATGATGGAGACATTTTGGATACCTGCTCTTTTGTTCCTTTGGCCTCTTGGCTGCTGCACTTGGTTCCTCTCTCTCTCTCTCTCTCTCTCTCCCTCTCCCTCCCCCCCCTCTCTGTCTCTCTGTCTGTCTCTCTGTCTGTCTCTCTGTCTGTCTCTCTGTCTCTCTCTGTCTCTCTCTCTCTCTCTCTTTCTCTCTCTCGTTTTAGGTTATATGTAAACACAGCAACCAGCTGTGTTTTATACAAGGCCATGATCAACCTTGAGTTGAGCACCAGGTCCTGGAGGCTCCAGAACTAATCTCTCCTGAAAACAAAGGGGTAGACAAATTTTAGATATTTGATTTAAGTAAATTATATTACTAAAATAATTTAATGTGTTGTTTTTTAGATTTTTTTTTTAGTTTAAAATAACAAATATCCTTCATTGTATTTCCACTCATGGGAAGGATCAGAATGGTGAAACTGACTGCATGCTGGGTAATTTTATATTGCCTCTCTATATTCTGCGATGTTGAAGACACAGCAAAACAAAGTTCTCACCTCATAAAACACATGTTCCAAGGGGAGTCTAATAAGATAGTTAAAAAAAAAAACGATGCTAGAGAGAGAAGGCGGGGAGCAGAGAAATGAAGCCAGTGTTTCTCAACCTGTGGGTTGAGACCCCTTTCACAGGGGTCCCCCAAGACCATCAGAAAACAGATATTTACATCACGATTCATAACATTAGCAAAGTTACAGTTAGGAAGTAGCAACACAAGTGATTTTATGGCTGGAGGTCACCACAGCAGGAGGAACTGGATTTAAGGGGTGCAGCATTAGGAAGGTTGAGAATACTGGATAAGGCTCATAAAACCAGAACTGCAATCTGGGCGAAAGCAGGTTGGTGTGGCTGTTTTTTCAGACAAGGCCTAAGAAGATGTCATTGGAGCAGGAGGTGGGATGAAGCTGGGGAGGAAGGCCTGGCCTGAAGTGTCCACCCAGCTGCAAGCTTCTCCACAGAGGTTGCAGGAGCTGGACGTGGAGCCTGGGACTTGCACGAGGGCTCTGCACAGCTGGAGAACCGCTGGTTCAGGACAACAGGATTCAGAGGCAGCCACGAACTAGTTAATATAACTCCTATGCTAGGAGCTTAGGAGGCATGAAACAAAGGGCTTTATTGTGAAGCCTGGACAGACAAGCAGGGAACCCAGCAGAGTGGAAGCCGGAAGCCTAGCGGGGTGTCTACTACTACAGGTGTGCAAGGACAGTTTGCCCTACGAGTAGAAGTTTCATTGAGAACATTTTTTTTTCTCCCGTAATGCAAAGTCAAGCAGTCTAAGGGCTGAAGAACAAAGACCACGTTATCTCTTTAAGTCCAGCCCTAAAACACATTTGGGAGCCTGGAGAGTCATCTGAACTGGCAGTCAGAATTTACTGCCTAACTTGATAGGAGAGTAATTAATCTCTCTGCTTTGTCTTCTGCCAATTCAACCTAAGGGAAGTGGGCTTGAGATCTGGAACTGGCAGAGTGGGACTACAGGACCTTTTAAGTCAAATTCAGATAAGGCCATTTAGATTTATTCTGCCAAATAAATGCTTACTCGAGCCAAATGACAATGCTGTAGTCTAAACTATTTGTATTGGCACCTTCAGCCTTCTGTATTCTCTGCCCTAATTGATCATTCCAAGTTTTAAGTGAAGCTGTGCGCGACACAGTTAAAAGCTAGAAACAGTATTTTGCACAGACACACACTCACCCTTCCACACCCCCCACACTAGTAAAGACGATTTCATCCAGTGAGTCTGATTTTAATGGACAGAAGCACTTTAAAACAAAAGCTTTCTCCAGGTCAAAGTAGGCAGGCCGACTCCCTCCTTTGAGAAAGAAATGGAGATTTGGAACACTTACCCAGTTTCTAATAAAAACAAGCACATAATAAGTGCAAGGATTTCCCCCAAAAGTCATATTATGAAAAACTGGTGGCTCCATCCCAGGTTCACTGACTGACTTTGATGAGACCCCATGCTGAAAAAAAGTCCCATACCATGTAAGGCAGTGCCCGTGGAGATGCGTTTTCCAGGCTTTGGATGTAGAGCCTGTCAGTCAGGCTCCTTCCCAGAACACTATACTGTATAGATCACACACATCAAAGGCAGGCTGCAGTCTTGTGGGTGAAACTCCCATCAGTGTATGCTAGCAGTAACTGGGTGGACTGAGGACCTTGTTCTGCATTCGTCTCCCTAGGGTTCGGTTGGTCCCACTGCTACCTGCCCTTAGGTAAGAAGGCTGTGGCTTTGGCTTTGAGCTTCAAACCAGGGATTAGAAGCTTGCCCACTGTTGGCAGAGCCCTTTGAAGCTGCAGAATACAAAGTAAGGCTGACCATCTTACTTTACCAACATTCAAGAGGCCCCTTGGGTACCATGTCCATTGAGGAGACGGATTTACAGTCCAATGTAAATCCCCTTAGGCACCCCACCTCCTTCAGAGTTGCTTTGCTTGAAGACACCCAGGCTTGTTGTCCTTTTCAGTATTTTCAGTGCTTCCTTACTGACTGGCTGCTCAAACAAGACAAAGCAAGAGCCCCTGGTGCTTTGGTGAGACTCCTCTGGCCAAGATTAAATTTTAAAAAGTTTGTGTTTGTAAAAATATGAAAGGAGTCGGGTGGTGGTGGCGCATGCCTTTAATCCCAGCACTTGGGAGGCAGAGGCAGGAGGATTTCTGAGTTCGAGGCCAGCCTGATCTACAGAGTGAGTTCCAGGACAGCCAAGGCTACACAGAGAAACCCTGTCTCAAACAAACAAACAAACAAAAAAAACCCCAAAAAACAAAAAGAAAGATTGCTGTTGGACTGGTACCCACTTCTAATCTGTGGCTTTTGGAAGATGCCTCCTACATGCCAGTCAACCCAAATGGCTGTGGAGTGCCTTCAAGGGAGGCTCCTCAAAGCTGAAGGCTGTAGGCGGTGGCAGAAAGCTGAGCACCTCCGGATTCGGTTTCCTTCCGCCTGGAGGTCCCTAGCCAGGGCAAAAGAAACAGAAAAAACACTGGACATTCCCATTCTGTCTACACATTCATCAGTCTGTTCACAGGCCACCTTGTAGGTTTATACTGAAAAACTGAGGCCGGAAGACGGCTCTGTTGGCAGTTAGCGTCACACATGAGCTTATGGTCTTCACTACGATTGTCCTCTTTCCCTTTCACAAGTGGTCTTCGCCGCCATCTTCACCACACTGGGAACCTGGGATGCCTTGGCCTGGGACAACATTGTTATTCTAAAACACCAATTCTGGTGAGATTTAGGGTTCCTCAAAAACAACTCGGCCATCTTTTAGACTTCCTCCTGCCATTGTGCCACAATTCTTACTGCTATTTTTGGGAGTATGTTCTCCATGTGTGCGTTGTCCCTACATACGCACCTATGTACTCTGGGGTAATTAATTATGGTTTTGCAATTAACAGATTCTCCCCTTAAATATGCATCTTGCGTCCTAATATCTTGTGTTTTGCATATCTTCCCATATTCTCACAGACAGGTGGACTACTGCACACCCACTAGCAAAGAAAATGAATCTTATGAGAGGTTCAATGCCTTACAAAACTTCACCCATTGCAAGGGAGGCAGGGGCTGAGCCTGTCTTAGGCCGGGGATGTCAGACTCTGCATCACACTATTGGGCATTCCAGCATCCCCATCTCTGCAGGCAACATCATTCAAGAAGTGCTTCAGAGAAGACTTACAGACTTTTCACCATAGACACAAACCTTTCTGTGGAGTCTTGTGAATGAAACATAGGGGCAGACCTATCAACAAGATAATTTCAAATCTTCGAGACCAACAGGGAAAGCGATTAAAATTGGTATTCACATCGGTTTTCCTGAATCTAGTTTCTGTGAAAGGAATATGTAGTGTACTGTAACAGTGTACAGGGGTTAATAAGAACGTTGTGTAGAGGGATTAAAAGGCAGGATGCTCCAACAGCATGCGCGCACACGTGTTGTGTCAGCGCTCTCTCACACAAAATGTGGGCGCAGAAGAAAGTGTGAAGCTGGAAGAAGACAATATTTATGGCTAAAGAAATTCAGCCTCACATAACGGTAATTATGAACAAGATATTTTCCCAATAAAATTACTGCAAAACAAAATCTGGAGAATCTAAGTGCTTCCCTATGTTGCCATTATTTTATCCCATGTACTCGAGAGTGATTTCGAGAAGGGGGAAAAAAAAGGGGGGGTGGAGGGAGCTGAGAGAAAGGGCGCCATAGTGAGATGGCCTCTGCAGAGGGTTTGGTTTTGCTTTAGAAACTGGAATGTGTCCAGGCTTGATTTTTATTTTCAATTCACATTTCAGATCCAGCTCCCCAAACTCTTTGATCTTTCTCCCTGTCTCCTTACCCGGAAGAGAACCCTTGGCCTTCTCAGCTGGGAGCTGGGAGCACACGTGGAAAGACTGGCTGGGATCCATATTCTTGCCAAATTTAGTCACACAAAGGGGCCTGAGAGGGAAAAAAGAAAGGATGAAAGCCGCAGCCGCCGCGACTTCAAAGGCCGCGCCGCCGAGCTGGTCCCTGCGCAGGCGCCGCCCTCCGCCGATAAAAAGCGAGACCAGCGTGCGCGGGCGGCTCTTCCGCGCGCGTCCCGGCTCCAGGGCGGTCGGAGGGGGCTGGAGGGTCGACTGTGAGGGTACGAGGGGGCGTGCTTTCCACAAATCGGGGCCCACGCCACAATGAGGCGCGGGAGAAAAGTTTTGAGAAAGGAAGGAAAAGAATGTGATGCTCGGCCCCCCTAAACTAGCCGGTCCTCGGTTGCCACGTGTCTCCCAGAGCCGAAGTCCAAATGTGGCACCCCTAGTCCCGATGCCACGCAGGCTCTTCGGTGCGGGATCTCGACTTCCCGGTGCAGAGCCGAACCTCCGCACCCCTTTTAGTTCATTCTGTCTCCCTGCAATCATTCCCTGGTCCCCACCACTGTCTGTCCTCAGCCACCCTCAGGTCCGCACTGCTGTGGCGTTGGTGGGGGGGTCGACGTCCCACGGAGCAGAGTGGATGCTGCTCCCTCCACCCTGCGAGGTGGGCGCAAGGGGCTGACCGCGCCGCCGATCCCGTGCTCGAATCACCCGCCCGGGAGACCGCGCCGAGCTGCAGACGCCAACGGGCGCCGGCCGCGCGGAAACCGGGCGTCTGCAGGCGCCGGATTGGAGAAGGAGGGTTTCACGGTCCCACGAGTTTCCTGACCCTGGAGGAAGGGGCTTTGGGTTTGTTTTTCTTAAGGAGGAAAAAAAAAAAAAACCCCTGGGACACAAACTGCCACTTCCCTCGTCCCCCTTCTCCGAGACGTCGGTTAAACTGAAGATGCCCACAGATCTTAGCGTCCTGCTGAAGCTGGGATGGAAGACCGAGCTCTCGGTTCCGCCCCTGGAATCACATGAATTCGTTTTTCCAGTCCTTTCTCAGCTGTCTCTCGGAGCATCCTCTTCCGTAGGCCCCTCCACCTCCTCCTTTGGGATCCCACCTAGGTTGAAGCTGGCAGAGAGTCTAGGCCACACAAAGGGAAGACCTGGGGCCTGAGCTGGTGTTAGGACCTAGGGGGCGGAGAGGGCCGTGCGGGGGCACTGCGCTTCTCATCCCTGTAATTAAGGACTCTCCGGACTGTCTGCAGAGCACTCCACGTGGCTGCAAAATCTCTAAGGGAGGGAGGGTCTTCTTGTGTGGGTGTTGGTCACTTCCCCTGTTCCCTGCCCCCACACCCGCTCAGCGCACTGAGCTATGCTTACCCCGAGGCAGAACGGCTAACTCTGCTCCCTGCAGCCTGGGTTCCGGCCGGCCGGGGTTGGGCGCCTCGCCCCCACTACTCTCTCAGCCCTCCACCCACCAACCCTCAAAGGCACAGCACGGGCGACAGCGCCTCGTGCAAAAGGAAGTGTTGATATTAAACAAGTTCGCTCCCAAACTATACCCAAAGCCACCAGGAGGAGGGAAACCAACAGCAGCGCAGCCAGCCCCTAGCAATTGTTTCACGGTCGGAATTAAATCACATCAAAACGCCCCCCTGAAACCCACATCCTGAAGGAGCTAACCTACTACTGCCAACCTCTAGTGGTTCGCTAGAGTTCATGTGAACAACCTGCCTCTACATCCAAGGAAAGTGGGCGGCGAGGCTGCTGCTGAGCCGCACCCACCACATCCCAGACCTAGGATCCCACTCGCCCAACCCCAAGAAGCGAAGAAGCTGCTGCTTATGCTAATAACAGCCCCACAGGAATTAGGAGAGACTGCCCGGCGGCTGGATTGCTTTTGCCAGGAAGGCGAAGTCCAGAGACACCACTTCCTGGGGTTACTTCGCCCCTCCTGTGACTCCTTGGTATTCTGTTTTAAGAGAGTCTACTTCGCAGGGAAATGTCAACCTCCTTTACCGACAGATCTTTAAAACACGTGGGCGCATGGTTTTAAGGGTAGCCCTGTTTAAGATTTGCAACACTGCTTAAAGACAGCACACAGCGGAGACCACTCACGGCCGCTCCTGCAGTGCGAGGCCATTAGGTGATTTCGTTAGAACCAATGCTTCCAAAGAGCAAGGTACCAAACGCAGCCACCTATCCCAGCCCTTGTAGTAAAAAGCATTCTCACTAGGTATTGCTCCAGAAATTCCCATCTTGAGCTCCTAATCTCTGGGACACCTAGAGCCGAGCTCCGTATGACTCACATAGTCCGGATAATTAACGCGAAGGAGAAAATGGGAATTCGAATTAGTTGCAACACTTAAACAGGGAAGATGTAGACTCGTCATTTAATCTCCTCTTGGCTTTCAAAAATACCCTCTGGCTATCTTCTTGCCCCCTCCCCCCCTCCCGGATTTGATGAAAAGGACCCGTCTACTCCGACTTCTTTGATGAAGCTGCATCTTCCAGGGTTTTTTTGCTCAGTCAAATTGGCTCACTCGGAGGAGGAATTCTGACTTTGTTAAATTTGTTAGCAGGAGCTGTAAACGTCTGAAGCTGTGTCCCCTGCTCTTCACCTTATCACACTAATAGCACTGGTGGCTGCATAGCATCATTATAAAAATGGATTTATTCCCAACCTTCCTTCTATTCTCCCTGGCATCCTGAAAGAAAATGCCATTTTTGGCTCCTGTAAGGTATGGCCTTGACGATTATATAATTTTTAAAGAAAAGTTTTCGTTACTCTGACTTCCTTCACCAGCCCCCTATGTACCTAAATCTATCAGATTACATATGACCTACCACGTCCTACGCAGCCAACCGAACTAATCTACAGCATTGAGAACCACCTCCTAGCAAGCTCCCAAACTGGTAGTTATCAGTAAACAAAGTTTTAAATGCTGACTTAAAGAACTGTTAAAGTCTACAGTGCCGAATAGCCCACAATTTCACATTTAAAAGAGAGATCTTTTTTTTTCTAAGCGTTCTTATGTAATGTCCCTAACACGCGATTCGGTGGCGTTTTATTTTTCATTTAAGGAAGATGGAGATACAATTCTTCCTGTCTCCTGTTTACTGCTCCCAGGTTTTACAGATGGCTGCCGCATTGCTCTAATGATTTTGCCTGGATATTTGACTTGAGGGGAGGGGTTGAGAGCTAAATGACAAAATGTGTTCCCAAACTTAAGCCTCACTTACACAGTGATTTTCACAAAGCGTCGCCCTTAAAAGTTCTGTCCTTTAACAAAATGCACCAAAGAGACAGTCCGGACTGGAGAATTTTGGGGGTTTAATTCGTATTTACGTGCATCTTCAAGGGTCCCTTTCAGCGGAGTCTCCAGGATGCCTCCCTCTCCTAGGTTCTTTTCTCTCCTTTTGGGATGTATTTTCCTTTTCTACGAGATGAATCTCCAAAAACCCACGTTTATTCGGCGGCAAGGACACAATGAACGCGATAGTGTAAAAGCGATAATTAAGGCTCAGTCTTCATTCACTCCCTTCTTACTGATCCTTCCCCCCCTGGTAAGCCTGGAGATTTTATTTTCGCTAGGGTGGCGTGCCCTTGTCTCCGGAGAGTGTGTGATTCACGGTTAGTAGAGCCACAACTCTTCTTGCCTTTGCTGCGTCTCTTCTCTCTGGTTAGGTGAGCAATGTGTTACATTTTCTCCTTTTCCTTCTCCTAGTCCCTAATTCTCGCCTCATTCCCTCTGTCAGAGCATCTATCAACGTGGTGTCGACCACAGCGCCGGCGGCTTTCTCTTTCATCTTCCTCCCTTTGCCTGAGTGAGGGGGCTAGAGTGGGCGGCGGGAAGGAGGTGGAAGAGAGACTGGCAAAGGACGAGAAGTGAGGGGGAAGGAGCAAGAGAAGAAGAGATGCTCAGACGCTGAAGTTAAGCCATTCCCGTACAGTTTCTCGTCAATTTCACGTGGGCCGCACCGTTCTTTGGGGGTGGGTTATACACAGCACCCAGTCTATCTTCAGGTTGTATGTTTTTTTCCCTCCCAGGGATGAACAGGCGCGCACAAACACATACGCACCCCCACGGCGCCCCCCAAACTATGGCTCGTCCTTTGGGTGCTAGGAAATGAACTAGGGTTGGGGGTGGGGGGAGAACCTGGATCTCCTCCTCCTCCTTCTCCTAGCAGACTCCCTCCTCTCCACCCCTCCAGCCCGCAGCCAAGGAGAGCAGGAGGCGGGGGAGGGGCGGGGGAGGAGAAGCGACGCAAGTGAATAGCTTTGCAGCGCCGGCTAGGCGCGGTGCGGAGAAGCGGTGGGAAGGCGCAACCGCTCACCTGCGGGCCAGCGCGCACCGGAGGGACCGGGCTGCGCTCTCGTGGGCCCTGGCATTTCGGACTCGCCCGGAGGAGCCTTGCAAGCGGCCACGCTCCGGGTGTTCCCCGCCGGTCTGCCCGGAGGAGCCGAGGGGCCACCGGCAGCTCTTTGCTTTGACAGAGGGGAGGCGGGGAGAGAGGCGAGTAACAGCGCCAGCGAGCCAGGCAGAAACTCGAGCCGGGAACAAAGAGGGATCGGGCTCGAGTGTGTGTGTGCGTGTGTGTGTGCGAGTGTGTGTCTGTGTGTGTTTGTACGTGTGTGTATCGGCCCGAGCTGCGGGCTGGAACATTTGGGCCCGAAGCTCCTGCTGTGACTCCCCAAGACTCCGCCGTGCCAGCCACTGCCGATTCCCAGCGCTCATCAGCACAAACTTTATTCTTGGCAAACTTCTCTTTTTCTCCCCTCCTCCTCCGTCCCCTCCCCCTCCAGCAGATTAAATGCTCCTCCAGAAGGAAAACCGAAGCGAAAGGGAAGGAAAGAAGCTCTAGCGCGGACGTCTGCAGCTCCGAGTGGCTCTTTATTGTTTACTCTGAAGGAAGTGGACTTTTCGGTATTTTCTGATTCTCCTCGCACCTCCTCTGGGGCAAAGGGAGCCTCTTGGCCCAGTCCTCTTCTCAGCACCCCCCTCCCCAACACCGAAATCAGCATCCGAGGAATCCGTGGAGAGGTTTTGCACGGTGACGCGCCACGGGACCCTCGTTTGCACTTTGGAAAGTCGTGTCCCCTCCGGAATCGGTGTCCTCGGAGCACAGACCCCAGCAGCGAGTGCGGCGTGGGGTGGCCATCCAGCCCTGGCAGCCTAGCTTAGTGCACGCGGAGCGGCGCAGACGCTCCCAGAGGCGCCGGCAGCTGCCGCCCTCGCAGTCTGGTGCCCTTCGCCCCAGGGCCGGGCGCCGGCGTCCTTCTAAGTGGGAAAGCGCGGCAATCGCAGAGGCTCCTGCAGCTGCTCCAGCCGTGGGCCCCTCGCTTGCCCACCCACCCCGCTTCCATTCGCAGCCCTTCCGCACTCAGTCTTCCAACTCCCCCACCTCACATCGACCCCCCCCTTCCTGCTGTCTCGGAGTGCTCCCGCAGCGGAGCGGAGATTACACAGCCGCCGGGATGCCCCAACTTTCCGGAGGAGGCGGCGGGGGGGACCCGGAACTCTGCGCCACCGATGAGATGATCCCCTTCAAGGACGAGGGCGATCCCCAGAAGGAGAAGATCTTCGCCGAGATCAGTCACCCCGAAGAGGAGGGCGACTTAGCCGACATCAAGTCATCCTTGGTTAACGAGTCCGAAATCATCCCAGCCAGCAACGGGCATGAGGTGAGTGAGCAGCTGTCCGGAGAGGCGTGTCGGCTCCCGGGGACCCGGAGGGGAAGCAAGCAGGACCGCGCGGCCACGGTGGCCACACTGAGCCCTGGTCCCTCCGGGCTGGGTGGGGGGAATAACGGCCCCTAGTCCACGGTGCGCACGTGTGCGAGCAGCGGGCAGGGAAATTGATTCCAAGTGGTTCTATGGCTAACCGGTGGCAAATGGGCAGGAAACGCCGGCCTTTTACCCGACCGGTTTCGCCCTCCGACCTTTCGGCGGCTCGGAGGGACGCGATGAATTAAAACGGGGATGTCTAAACACAACTGCGAAGCCCATCGCGGGGTGGAAAACAAAGTGCACCCGCTAGCTCCTCTCGGTACAGTGCACAGAGGTGCGTTAAACCACGGAGGGCTCCAAGGAGCGAAGCCCCAGGCGGGGAGGAAGGAGAGGCGGGCGTGGGCCTTGCCGAAGGGGCCGTCCCAACCGCCGTGGAGCGGGGCGCGCGCCCTAACTGAGGGGGCGTTGCGGGGCCGGGTCCCCACGGCAGGAGAGGCTGCTGCCGGGAGCCGTGGGCGAGCCGATCCGAGCCAGCCAACGGCATCCACACCGCAGTCCTTCCGCCCGCAACCCCGGCATTCAAAGTGGAAAGAAAAGCGTTTATTTGGGGTTAGGCTGGGTTTGGGATCAGGGCCCTGGATCTCCGCAGAAGAAAGGCGAGCCCTCGGCGGAAGCCGGGCGGCGGCTAGGGAGGAGGGACGCGCTTTATCAGATCTCCGGGCCAGCTGAAGGCGACGGCGCTGGTAACCCGAGTAGAGTAAATAGAGACACGTGGGTGCCGGCGCGAGGGAGCAGAGAGCCGGGCCGCGCGCGAGCATCGGATGGGCGTAGATTCCCTCCACCCAAAAAAAAAGCCCACACCTTAGCGGCCACTCTGGCTCAGCAGCTGAGGAAACCTCACAGGGACATCCAGTAGAAAAGTTCTGATACTCAAATGATGTCCCCAACGTTTTTTCCTTCCAGAGAAACTTGGAGAGTATAGCCTTTTCCTTAAATGGCAGCCTTCTGCCCCCACCCCCACCCCAAAGAAAGGGTGGTTTCGGGGGCGGGGACATTTTGGGTTTAAAGAGTGCTTTTAAGAACACCTCAGAGTTACCTTCTCTGTCCCGATGGCAGGGGTGAGTACGCATCTGAGAAGGCGGGCGGGGGGGGGGCGCTGATTCCAAAATAGAAGGGACCCTCGCTATTCCCAAAGTCCTACAAAAAAAAAAAAAAATAGAGGAAGGGGGCGAGAATGCACTCAAAGTCAGTTTAAAAGGGTTTCCGTGTGTGCCAGAAGGACCACACATGTTCAAGGACTGAAATACCATCTAAACTCTGGGGTTGTTGTTGTTTTTTTTTTTTTTTTTT
>NW_022196898.1:78640656-78650090 GCF_008632895.1 Mastomys coucha
TTGGCCAGACTGTAGAGTAGCCCCGTTCTTTCTACTGGAGTAGTCTACACTTCAATCTCCCTCACATCTTTTTAGTTTGATGAGAAAAGCCTGCTTGGGAAATCGAAAACTACCAGGGCTGGGTGTTTGAACTGTTCATCTTTCCGCGGTGGAAGTGGAGCAGGCAGAGCCACGGAAGACGGTGAAGGGGTCATACCACCGTTTTGCACGTGGTTGAGTCGGGTCGGTGGTGCTTACCAAAACTGATATTAACTGGGCCACCTTTTAGATGTCTATAACCCGACTCTCAGTTTCCCTCCCATTAACCACAGACCAGTTCTACTCTGATGGCTTGATAGCACTCGGCCTGAAAGTTTCAGCTAGGACTCCTCTCAGGCAATTTCCCTAAGACCTCAGCAAAGTAGTTCTTTTGTTTACGTTACCAGATCTCATTTTCCGTCACAAAATGTTGTTTCTCGTGGCCTTTTAATCAGGTCTTGTCAAAGTCAACCAAAGCTGAAGAGGTTTGCACGTCCTAGAAGCTGGGCACCCAGCAAGTATTGATGCGTCGTTGGTAGAACAGAACATGTCATTTCTAAATTTACTTATTTTTTTGCCACCTTATTTTTGTTTCAGAGTACCTAATAATCATTCAAAAATACACAAGGAAAAGGTTTTTCCAGTCCTCAAGTCTAGTGTGTCCTTAATTTTAACTAAACGAGTAAACCGAGTTTAACCTAAATCTTTACCTTTAAATTAACAGCAGACCCATCTGTTACAAACTCTAAGGTGATCTTCTTTCTTTTGGGGGTGGCCATTCACGCCATTAGGTGGTCAGACAAGCACAGTCCTCTCAGGAGCCCTACCACGACAAGGCCAGAGAACACCCCGATGATGGTAAGCCGGATTCTCTTTCTCCCCACTTTACCACAGGGCACATGCAATGTGAATATCTTATTTTATTTTGATACTTCTATTTGAGTAGGGTGGAACCAGGTATGCAAGACTACCCACGTACTGTTTTACCAGAATGACCAGAAATTCCAAGCTTCTCTTGTGGTGCATATCACATCCTTAGGAACCATGTCTTGCATGAGTCTGGGCCTTTGGGTTTCTATTGGCTTTCAGATTCTTAGAGAAGGGATGATTCTAAAGAGTAGTTTTCATTTGCAAACTGCTGCCTGTGGGTTCTCAGTGCAGTGAAGGAAGGCAGTGGCAGTGTGTGGGCAGATGTATCATGGTCAGTAACTTAGCTTGTAAAATAGAAAAACTATTAGAAGCTACATATATCAAATGATAGACATTTCTCTCATTGTTGACTCTTGTCAATACTTTAAAAAAAATCACACACACATACAAACTTACATGCAAACATACACTCCCAAACACACACTTATTCTCTCTCTCTCTCTCCCTCCCTCTCTCTCTTTCTCTCTTCCTCTCCCTCCTTTTTTACTCATTTCATGTTTAATCAGATCACCATAGGGTTCACTTGCTCATCAGTTGGCATTTCTGGTCTCCTTCAATTACTTAACAATTGACCCGTCTAGAATGGAGTGTTTGTCCACTCGGTGTAGACCAGGTGGCAGGGAGAGAGCTCTAGATCACGCTTCCTTTTTGGCAACAAGTAGATATAGTAACTTGTACACAGTAAATTAAAGTAAATAAATAAAGTCCATATAGTAAATATAGTAAAGTATTTTAAAATACATTTTAAAATAAATACATTACTGTAAAGTAAATGAGTTACTTGTATATAGTAAACTAAAAATAAAGGAGCATTTCTTTGATAGACTGTAACTCTAGGGATGATTATTACTTCCAAAGGTTAACTCACTACAAATTTGGGTTTTAATCATACACTAGATCCATTTTTTTCTCTCTTAATAAAAGTCTAACATTTGGTCTAACATTCAGAGGCACAGGAGGAATTTTTGAACTTGTCTAAAAGAAGAATCCTTTAATGTATAGTAAATGTGTACGTGTGTTGGGGGTAGATGGCCTTATATATTAACATTTCAGTTTTTTAGTTTGTGTGTGTTCCCTTGTGTTTCTGTGTTTCACAGTCCAGTTTGTTAGCATTAGAACAAATTAGGTTAGATGAATAACACTTAGTTTTGTAAAAACGTCAGTCAGTAGTGGAAGTAAATTGAACCACATGTTTTTTTTTTTTAAGCATCTGGTTGGCTGTTAAAGCCATCGAGGAGCATAAATACTGTCACTCTAAAATAGAGCCTAGTAGTTCACTTACAGTATTTTATAAACAAATATTTTATGTAAAGTCTGGCCTGTCTTAGAAGCAGAAAATTTTCTGATGAAAAAGGGTGTGATATAAAAGCAAAGTTGATGCATCTTTGATTGTTCTCTGGCTTCTCCCAGGAAAGCACCCAGACGGAGGCCTGTACAGCAAGGGACCCTCCTACTCCAGTTACTCTGGCTACATCATGATGCCCAATATGAACAGCGACCCATACATGTCAAATGGATCCCTTTCTCCGCCCATCCCGAGGACAGTGAGTAACATGCTGATGTTGAAAATTATTTTCAGACGTGCAAATTAATTCGTGTTACAACAGAATGCTTATTTCCTCAAACACACTGCCAATGGCTTCCTTGTATGAATCTTAGCCATCCCGTCATTCCCTAAGAGCTATGCAAAGAACGGTGGCCAGAGAACAGTGCTGTCTTTCTGTCTCCCATTTGGATTTTTAGATTTGGGCTGACGGACTGAGATGAATTAAGTAGAGATTCACGAGTTATGAGATCAAATGGGGGCAAGTCGGCAGAGCTATGATTTTTTTTTTTATATACGTGCTGTGTTTCTGTGCTGATGATGATGGGATTGGGGGAGTGGATTTCATCTTTCAGTTAACTAAGGACCAGGCAGCTTTCAAAGTCCTAAATAGCTGTTTAGAGTGAGAACTACTGAGGCTCATTTGGATCTAGACATTGAGAATGTGATTTTGGCTTTTGAAAATGTCTTGCTTTATTACATTAGCTATTGTTTTAAAGGGGAAGCACAGAGGAACCATTTTCACTTGGTTGTCAAATGGGGAAATATCTGAAGATCATGTAATGAAAGTTGTTGCTATTTCGTTCGTTATTTTACTTAAAGTTGTAAGAAGAAATGCAGTGTCCTACAACTGCATTATGCTGGCGTGTACAACATCATGGATGTCACGTGTGTCTTTTGGTCCGCTGTCTCTTTAACTGGGGGTAAGATGGCACCTGTGTCTAGAGAACGAGTGGGCGGTAACTTGTAGAAGATGTGCACGTGATCACACTGGCGAACACACCTAGTATACCCCCACTTTTTGGAGAAGCTGCTGGGGCGGTCATAATTAGTTGTCTGTTCCCAGTCCCACGTCTCCACCACCCAAGCCTAGTGAAAAACACACAGGAATGAGTCTCCCTGATGGGTGTTTGGGTTGGGGTGAATCTCAATGCTTCTACAAACTGAGAAGTCCCTCAGAAAACCTTGGGGGAAGGGGTGTCACCAATGCCTCATGGCAGTCTGAGAGCTGGTAGGGCCACCAAAGAGGCTGACAGGAAACGGCTGGCAATCAAGTGGAGTGAGAGCTTGTGGGTTATCTCAGTGGTATAAACCCTTGATGGTTAAAATGATAGGTGTATGTGAAGGAGGTGGGCCTTGTGATTGCAGACTTACTGTGATAATTCTTCTGCCAGGTGGATATTTAAACTAAGGCAGGGACCATGTTTTTTTCTCGTTTTCATAAAGCAGTTGGTCTGGGACTCATGGGGATCAAATATTGGAGATTTTTGTGATGTTGGTTACAAGGAACTTCCCTCTCCCCGTTATTTTAAAACATTTCAAGTATTTAGTGATATTTAATGCCTGTGTAGTGTGAAGAATCTTCTACCTAAAATGTGAATGAACTAATAAAGCAATTATAATCTATTTAGAGATTAACCTCCCTCCTCCCTTAAACACACACACTGAAAGTGCTTCTGGGTTTTAAAACTTGTAGAGAATTTGTTGAGCCAGATAGAGAAACATATCTGATTTTTTTTTTTTAAGTTGTGCAGGTTTTTTATTTGTTAGTTTTGTTTGTTTGTTTTTTACGGGCTGCATTTTGGATAAGGAACAGTTGAAGATTTCTATGAAAAGACTAAAAGATCAACAGATAGTCTTTTCCAATCAAGTTAGAGTTCTGGTAACAGAAAATCACTTCCCACACTGTTTATGTTTTATCCACAGGTACAATGTGTACTGGATTGTGGTTTATTTCATAGAAAGACTAGATGCTTCTCTCTTCAGAGAAGAAATTTGGGAACGTAGTGTAATAATCTTCCTCGTATTTACACAAATACAAATATTGAAAATAATTCTTTCCCCTTTAAGCTAGTACTCTGTGTTTGGTCTCTGTGGCCTTTTCTCCTTATTCCTCCAGTGAATCCATTTTGGTGTGCGCACGCATGTGTCTATGTACCTTATAGCTCAGCACCATTTTGAAATGTCAGAGTGAAAGGTATTTTCTGGTATGTATGTATTGAACTGTTGACATCTATGAATCAGTCACTCATCGCTTGGGGAAGATTTGTGGGCTGAGCAAATGTCACTAGGTGTAGACTCTGTCCAGAGAGCCTTTCCTCTCTTCTGTTGTCTGTGCTGAATGCCCTTCCATGTGAAAATGTATCCATGTTAGGTATGTTTTATTGAGAGACCCCTGCAGTTTGCACAGTTCCAGGAGCCTTTCCGTTTTAACCACAAGGCTATGTCAATTCTTTTCAGAGTCCAACTGAAGTGAGTTACAATCTTTGGTTTTTAATACCCAACAGCTGTTGGTAATGTTTCTGAGATCAAACACACTTTAACCGGAAGGCGGCCTCTCTTCTTGGGCCTAACCACACTTCTCTCTTCCTCCTTCCTTCTGTCCCTGGTAGGACTGTTTGTGTCACTGACATCAGCGATGGTAAACTTTCTTAGATGGTGTCAGGAGCTGGTGGACCATTTGTGTTTGAGTCTCAGAGTGGGAGCAGCCTGGTGACTTGAATTTGCATTACAAACAATTCCTGGTTTATTGCATCTGCTGCTTGTGAGATGGAGGGAGAAACATCTGTGGGAGGGTGAGGTACCAACAGGGCCCCTCTCCTTTCTGTGACTTAACTGCTGTTCTGAGATTCCAGCTGTGGCCAAGTGGCACACCCAGGGAGGCCTCTTCTGAAATGTCCCTATAACCATATGCCATTGCTCCCGTTTTAAGCCAGGTACCTTATTCAGGAGAACTCCCTTCATCCATCCACCTTCCCTTCTGCAAGGACATTTTAATTGGGACCTCCTTTTAAAACTGGAACCTTTAAGGGATATCTATACCAGGTATCTCATGAACGAGTTTCTCCTGGAATCTTAAATACCAGTTTTCAGTTCAAATAAACAAAGCAGCTATGGCGACCTCCTTTGTGTCATTGTAAGTTCTTCAAGCACAGGGTGAGGAGCTGTGCAAGCCTGTTACTATTTCAGAGCCAGGACGCCAAGAGTTTATCAAAAAGCACACTCCCAAACATTTCTTTCTCTGAAGCTTATGTCCAAAAGTAAGGCCAGATGCTGAGGTATAAAAACAACAAAAACCAAAATACCAGTGCTTTGTGTCCCAGGCGTAGTGGGAGAGCCTGAGTGTTCAGGCACAGTGTGAATTAGCCTCGAGATCAGCTGTTTTCACATAGGAAACTTCCCTTTGGTGTAAGATCATCCTGTAGTTAATCACCCTGGGTGTCAAACTTCCATTTGTCCCTCCTGCAGCCCAAATGGTTAACACCTTACAAGAGAAGCCTTCTAGATCTCCTCTGAAGCCTGGGAGAGTCAGGAAGCTGCCTGATGGCCCCCGACCACAGTACCTCTGAATCATGAGAACTTCGAACTTTCTGGTTCTCTGTGATCTTCCTCAGAGAGATCTTGTGGGTAGCTGCCCTGTAAATTGTTATTTTTAAAAGTAGGAATAGCTGTCGAAATGGTATAGGCTTTTAGTTATTTAGGATAGTTCTATTGTGCTAACTGGTGTATTCTTTTAGGGGATAAGCATTTGAAATTCCGATGAACAGACTTATGTCTAATAGATCTCCCATTCCTGACTTTTGTATTAAGTTTACAAACAACTAAGATTTGATTTTTGTCATGTGTTCACTTCTGGGACAAAGGAACTGAGGTAGATTTGCCTAACTATGAAGTTTCTGAATACCAATATGCCAGTGTTATCTGGCTTTGAAATAAATGTTAAAAATAAGTAAACAAAAAGATGGTAGCCCAGGGGTAGTAGGCCTGTGGCTTCCACCTTGTGTGAGTAGCCTGAGGGAGGGGGCCTGTGGCTTACACCTGTGTGAGTAGCCTGAGGGAGGAGGCCTGTGGCTTATACCTGTGTGAGGAGCCTGAGGGAGGAGGCCTGTGGCTTACACCTGTGTGAGGAGCCTGAGGGAGGAGGCCTGTGGCTTACACCTGTGTGAGGAGCCTGAGGGAGGAGGCCTGTGGCTTCTACCTGTGTGAGGAGCCTGAGGGAGGAGGCTGTGGCTTACATCTGTGTGAGGAGCCTGAGGGAGGAGGCTGTGGCTTACACCTGAGGGAGGAGCCTGAGGGAGGAGGCTTTTTGTGCTACAAGGAGCTACCTGATTTGATTTCTTGATGAATTAATTTTAATTTTCTGATTCCAGATGTTTCATTTCTCACAGCTAAGTATGCTGGCCCTTCCCTCTTTACCCTCAAGCATACGATATATTTTCCAAGTGTATTTTGTGTAATATTTGCATGTGGCTTTCAGGAGAAGGTGTGGGGAAATTCCTCTTTAGAGTCTCTGCTTATTCTATCTGGTCCTTCCTCTCACTACACCACCACAAAGCCGGGGAAGACTCATGATTGACAAGAATTTGGAGCAGTTACCATTCCTCCCCGCAGATATCTCCAATCTCTAATGATTTTGCTTGCTGTAGTACGCCAGGGAGCAATGCTCTTAGGAGTGGACACCATGTGCACTGACCACTGAGCCTCGCTTAGTCTTTTGAATTGACCCTTGCAGGGTTCTTGTTTGCTTGTTTCAGAAAGACATGAGAGCAGCCCCAAATACAGTAATTTTCACTAACTCAAGACCACTACCACAAACTGGGAACAAATCTTTTGATGTCCTCTGGCTGGTTTTGATTGTTTGAGACAGGGCATTACTATATAGGGCCTCAAATTCACCAGGAATACAACTGCCTCTGCTCCCCCAGTGCTGGGATTGAAGGCGTGACAACCAGCTGAATCCTGCTGTTTGAGAGCGATTCTGCAGCCTCACACGTCTTGGCTTTTCTTCTCACCAGCCTCCTTGTTCTAGCTCGGTCTTCAGCATACACCTTTAGATGATTTGCAGAGCTGGACACTCGGCAAGCGTACCCGCTGAGAGTACCCGCAGCTGTAGAGATTTTAAAAGTAACTCTGCTAATTCTGTAGGCAGACCCATTTATTTATTTACTGAAAATTTTTAAGCAATCAGATCCACTCTCTTTTTTTTTTCTTCCTGACTCCTTTGTTTCCCATTTACATAGTATGGGTAAGATCAGGATTTTACAGATTGGTCTCCCTCTGATTTTGGAGAATGACTTGGGAGTTTAAAAATAAGACATTCTAGTGCTGTCTGTGACTAGCAGGAAAAGCACATGCACACTATTTCCAAGTACACAGGGCACACAGCAGCTAGCATGTCCCAGGAGATGCTGTCATAGGCCTGAAGGTTGGGTTTCTAATGGAGGCACATATACAGCCAGTATTTAAGCTACTGCAACAGGCAGGTCCAGTCACCGCCCTGATAGACAAGAACTAGCTCTGCTCAGGCCACTCCAGGGAGCCTACTTCATTTAGAAAAAGGCTGGGGATGTAGCTCATTTGGCAGAGTGCTTGCCCAGCTTGAATGAAGTCCTGGGTTCAGGGCTCTGTGCCACAAAACTACTGTGGTTACATACATGTCTGTAAACCCAGGAGACTTGGGAGATGGAGGCAGGAGGATTGGAAATTCAAGCTAATCCTCGCCTACATAGGAACTTAACGAACAGCCTGAGCTATGAGAAACCCCATGTCCAATTAAGAAAAGCTGGACTGGAGGGCAGGGGCAAGGACAATGCATAGTAGCCATAGATTTTTTTTTTTTAAATAACTGTTAAACATATACCCTCGGGGGCTGGAGAGATAGCTCAGCGGTTAAGAGCACTGACTGTTCTCCCAGAGGTCCTGAGTTCAATTCCCAGCAACCACATGGTGGCTCTCAACTATCTGTAATGGGATCCGACGCCCTCTTCTGGAGTGTCTGAAGAGTGACAGTGTACTCATACACATCAAATAAATAAATCTTTAAAAAATATATGTGCACACTACACATACACACACACACACACACACACACACACACACACACACGGAACCAAACAACTTGTACTCATAGCTGCTTAGAAGGCTTGAAGCAGGAAGATTGAGTTTAGGAATTCAAGGCCAGCCTGAGCCAGCATAACAAGGTGTGTGTGTGTGTGTGTGTGTGTGTCTGTGTGTGTGTCTGTGTCTGTGTCTGAGTTAGTGTCTGTGTGTACATTAACTCATGTTGCTTTTTAAATACTGCAACTTAAATTTTTTAAATTTAATTTTATTCATGTGTATGTGTGGTCTGCTTAGTGCATACAAATGAATTCTGGTGAGTGTACGCCATGATGAGCATTGTGTGTAGAGGTCAGAGGACAACCTTAGGGAGTTACTTGTTCCCTCCTTCCACCGTGGACCCCAGGGCTTGAACTCAGGTCGTCAGGTGTGCACAGCAAGTACGTCCACCTGCTGAGTGAGCCATCTCACACCAGTCAATTTTTAAAGAAATCATAATATAGGAATCATTGTTTCCTTATAACCCTGCAAATCATCTTAAAGATGTAAATAATCCAATATGTAAAATTTGGAGGCCTAATGTCCCAAAATGAGTTAAAGCCCAACAGCAAACCCTGGAAATGAATAGGAGTGGAGAACCAGGACTCTTAATCAGAGGCTGTGCAGTAGGGTGAGAACCTCTAACTCAGCCTCTGGCCACCCAGCAAAGTAGACATTTTCTTTTTCTTATTTTTGCAATTGTCTACAGGCAATGAGTCTCTCGAAGCTCTATTGCTGGGCATTGTGACTTCTTCTGCTTCCTCTATAGCACCTGGTGACAGTTTTGCAGAAATCACATTTTGATCTCCCTCAGTGATTAGGTACTGAGGTGATATAATATTTGGTTCAGTAGAGATGGATTAGCCAGGCCTGGTGGCAAAGGCCTGTGATTCATGTTACTCAGGGGGTTGAGGTAGGGAACTTGCAAGTTTCAAGACAACCTGGAAAAAACTCTGTAAGATCCTGTCTCAAAAAAGAAGGGACAAAGCTGGGCAGTGGGTGGCCCACGCCTTTAATCCCAGCACTTGGGAGGCAGAGGCAGGTGGATTTCTGAGTTCAAGGTCAG
>NW_022196898.1:78650162-78671434 GCF_008632895.1 Mastomys coucha
AAAAAAAAAAAAAAAAAAAAAAAAGAAAAAAAAAAAAGGGAAAAGAGGGCTAGAAATGGTTAGGAATGGTCCATGGTTGATGCTTGCCCAGTATGTGAGAGGCCCTGGGCTCAGTACCCAGGATGACAATATGAGTGAATGGAGGAGCCTGTTGCTACGCAACCCTGGGAAAGATAAGACTGGAGAGGCTGATGTGGGGAGGATCTGTGACGGGACAAGAGGAATGATTGCCTCTAGGGTTTTTCCACTTGGGAAAAAATTACTGTTAGCCTCTGAACCCAACAAAAAATTTAAAATCTGCTCAATTTTTTAAACTTTTAAACTTTAAAATTTTTTTTTATTTTTTTATTACGTGTAAGTGTGTGTGTCTGCATGCAGGTCCGCACACGTGAGACCAGAGGTATCAGGGCCCCTGCACCTTTAGTCACAGATGGTATTCGAGCCACCTGATCTATAGGTGCCAGGAACAGAACTTGGGTCCTCTACAACAGTAAGTGCTCTTAACCGCCCAGCCATCTCTCCATTCCCTAATCCACTAAGCTTTGTCATAAACACTGTCAACCGTGATGGTAGCTGATCACTTGGTCATGAGGTCATCCGGGCCTGAGGTAGTTACATCAGCCTAGAACAGAAGGGATGCCCCCAGTCACCTTGCCTAATCAATAAAAGTGCCAACAGGGACTGTATATGTCCTTGTATCTACTTTTATCACTCTCTATCAAACCAAGCTTCTTATGAAATACAGAATCTGAAAGTATCTAAGTAACCCTGTCCTGTAGTACCATATTTATTCTCTTATATGTTGTTAGGGGCCATTAGCTGTGCTCAGTGAAAGTGTGTATCTCCTAGAATGTTTTGTCTCAGGAAACAGCTGAAACCAGCTCATTGGAAGAATAAAAAGGATGGGACCAGGCCTTAGGAAGAGGGGTCTCTCCTCTTCTCTAGATCCTTGAAACCTAGGACAAATGCAGATGATGGAAATAGAAACATGCTGGGTTTTGTTTTGTTTTTTGTCTTCCCCAAAGTATACTTGAGATGAAAGTATAGCTGTATAAAAACAAAAACCATCCAGAAAACAAAATCTAAGTGTCTTCTAGCATCATGTCACTAATACTTTGCCATTTACGCTACTTCCTTTCTGCTAGGAAGGTTTTCACTAACAGTGAGGGAATTGCTAGATATTAGAAGTGTTGTATAATCTTTGTGATACGTGTGGCTGAGGGGCCCTGATGGACACAAGCTGTGTGCCATGCACTGATGACATGGAGAACCTAATTTTGTTAGGACAGCTGTTGATGGAGGGAGGGCCTGGGGTAGATGTCTGCAGTCTGTTGCCCCCTTCTGGAGGTATTTCTCCTTCCCCAGCCTTTGTTCCCTCCTTTACAGCACCCTTCAGTGTGGCTGGCCTGCTGCCTGCCTTGCTGTGCCCATGTGGGGTTCTGGTAGCATGGTTTCCTAGCCATGGGCGTAGGATAGGAGTGAATGGTGTGAGCCGGTGCCCAGATTCCCTTCTGGTAGGACTTGTGCAGCAGTGACAGGTGCATGGCAGGACCGAGGGCTCTGGAGGAAGGAAGGACACATGACTCTCCCCTGCCGTGGTGCTGGCTCAGAACCTAGACCCTGGTGAAAGCCTTACCCTAACCTTTGGGAAAAAGTTACCTTACAAAGATTTGGGGAGTCAGGGGCATCTTCTCCTTGGGGCGTTTCTCTTGGGCTCTCTATCTTTCCTGGGTGTAGGGAGAACCTCGTTCTCTCCTTTGACATCTCTCCCCCCCCCTAAGGAAATGAGATGTGTAAGGGACAAGGCTTTCAGATTTTTGCTGACATCTCATATCCTTCCAGCATTTGATAGGGAGTTATCAAATAACCTGTACTTCCTTGCACAGCATAGGAGAGAGTATATTTTGAGTTAGAAGGGGTTTTCCCCTTAACCCTTTAGATTCTGGATTTCTTTCCCCTTTTGCAGAATTACATGGAGAGGAACTTGAAACCATAAGAATGCAAGGACAAGGACCAGGTTACATTTCTTTGTTACATTTTCTTCTGGCTTAACTCTATCTCTCTTGGTACCCCAAAATAAAAAAAAAAAATCAGGCCCAAGGGACAGGTTAGCTGGGTATAAAGGGAAAAAACCCAGTGTGTGGGAAATTCCAGTTTCTCTGATTTCTCTTGCAATAAGGCACTTTCTACCATTGATCACCTTGTCCTTGGAGACTAGCTCTGATGACTTGGGTCATAGAAAAGATAGTGTAGGAGATGAGGGTTTGGCTTGATGCTAGACACAGCAAGGACAATGGCTTGACTTCCAACCAGTACTAAAGAGAGATTTAAAAAAAAAAAAGGAAAGGAAAAGGCACTGTAATTTTATTGTATCTTAGATGTATTAGACTTTAAATTTAGATTATTAAAGTCTGAGACAAAAAAAAAACAAAAAAACCCAAAAGTACCAACAGCAAAAAAAAGTTTACTGCCTACCACCTTTTGGCAAACCACTCAGCTTGCCTGTAGTATTAAGGAAGAGAATAAATCTCTCAAACATTGCTCACTGTGTTTGTATGCTCATTTTTATGAATGTATTAGAATCCTTAGACTAATATTTACCTTTATTTTGCTTTAGGCTATTATATTACTGTTTTATGCTTTAAGTGAAAATGGAGAACAATTGTATTTTAAAATAATACTGCCTCTTAGCTTAGTTTACTGTTCCCATGAGTAACATGGGTTAAGATTGCTGTGTTAAAAAGTCAAGCCCGACCTAAGGAGGGAAAGAACCCGCCCTAGGTCAGTAGATTGTACAGGGTCCTTTCCTAGGTAAAGATAATAGATGAACAGTTAGGGTCTTTCTTGGTATAGACTTGTTTATTGTCACTAAAAATAGTCACATTTGCGTCAAAGGATTAAAAAAGTGGTATCAGACCAAGCTACTTGGTTTGGTTCGAAATTTCTTTTCAAAATAACTTTTTTTTTTTTTATGAAGATAAAAGAAACGTTTTAACTAAAAAGCCTTCCTGTGTAGCCCTTGAGACTTCTTTCTTTGCACATGCATTAAGGCAGTGAGGCTTGGGCTCCCTAAATCCATGTCAGGCCCATGGCCTACAAACTCAAGCTCTCATCATTCAACACTGATGAGGCCCAGGCAGAGGTGCTGGCTGTACTTGCACCATGTCTTCTCCCATGGTGCCTTGCTCTCCTGACCCCAGAGCAAACCCCACACTGTTCAGCATCATTTGGAAGTTTTCTTGCAGTCTGGAATCTCTGCCCTGGAGCCCTCACCTCTTCATTTCTGTCCTACAGCTACTTTCCCAGGCATGCATCCTAACCTTGCTCCAAAACCTTGTCTTGGCGCAGTGTCCCTGAAATACCCAGCTCATCTTCTTGTCCATACTTAAAAAAGTCCAAGGTAGAAGATGCCACCTCCTCCATTAATCATCTGACTGTTTCCCTTCCAACTAGGAGGGTCTTGCGTTCCTGTGTGGTGCTATTGGATCTTCGTGGTTCTTTATATGTTTTAAAAATGAGTTTATTTTTTTTTAAAACCTTGTGCATGTTTGAATATCTGGGTTATGTTCCTGTGTGTGTGTGTGTGTGTATGTGTGTGTGTGTGTGTGTGTGTGTGTGTGTGTGTGTGTGTTGGTACCTGAAGAGGCCAGAGGTGCTGAAACCTCCTAGAGGTGAAGTTACAGGCAATAGTGAGCCACCTAACATGGGTGCTGGGAACTGAACCCATTGCAAAAGCAATAAGCACTCTTAACCTCCAAGTCCCCTGTGTATATGTTTTGTATAAATTATGAACTTCATGTTGATTTTTTTTTTAACTGTGAATCCCTTTGAGGATAGGAAGCAGGTTTTAATCTTCTGTTACCCACAGGTTTCTATACTGCACACCATGGTGCAGGTTATTCATCAGATGATTAATGGAATAGGTTAGGAATTTTAAACTTCAGGAGTAAAGGGTACGGATACCAGATACCAGTCCATATTTAAATGAGAACTCTTAGAAGAAGTATAGATTTGTGCTGAATCATAAAGCTAAGATTGAGTTTAGGAATTTTCATACCATCAGACAATATTCCTCAAGCTGATGCTACACCATCAGTTTTGATTGAGTACATGGTCCGTGCCAGAAGTGTTCTCCACCCCATCCACATGAGGTCGTCCTCAGCACCCACCCCAGGCAGGCGATGAGGGAACTGGCTCATCTCTCACTGTGGCTGCTCCCTGTCTTTACTCTCATCACCACTGCTAGCCAGAAGATGCTGGAGGAGATGTAAGACAGTGGATCTGTCACTAGAAATGATTCATAGAGAGATTTGTGATGATAAGCAAGATGCTGTGTGAAAGTGTGACCTTTCCCGCATTATCTTTGGTGGTGAGAGTTGTTACAGCGTGGGTGGACAAGAAGCAAGAGGGGGGGTATGGGGAGGGGAGGAGATAGAAGAAGTTGGGGAGTGTTGTAGCTTGAAGGCCATGAGGAGGCGTTAACTAAATGTGGCTTTAGAATGAGGAGTAGGTTTGTAGGACATATATTCATGAGTTTTACTTAGGCATATTCTATGTCTTCATTTTTATGTCAAGAAAAGAAAACAACAACAGCAACAAAACAGATCTAGAACCAAGTCTGTGTGACGAGCATCCTTTTGGTCCATCCTTAAGTATAAGATAGTGGTGCCTCACAAAGTCTCCTGGCCATTTATGTGTGCTCATGAGAAATAAACACGCTGCCCAGGGATGAAGCAAGAAGAAGAGTTGGTGGGATGAAACATTTTCTACTGGCTAATGCGTAGACTTTGTGCGTGCTTTGTGTCAAATCCTCCCTACAAAGCTGAGGAGCTTGGAATGGCACTCCTGTGTTTCCCACGAAGGACCTGTGGCACAGGGAGGTTACTTGGTTGTCTGTAGAGCTAAAGTTCAGCAAGCCAGAAAGTCAGAGACAGGTGTCTCTGACTCTAGAGACAGGGCTCAACCCTTAAGCTAATGCTCTACATGAAGGGGCCTTTCCAGGAATTCCAGTAAACTTCTTTGAGAACTGAGAATGACTATTATGCTTTGGAATAATGTAAATGGCTAGCCTTTAGGGATGGTTTAACTAGGAGATGCTAAGAATGTTTGAAGATTGTCATCTGGCCCATTTTACACATAACCATGCCATTGCCCTGTATGGTTTTGAAAATTCCCTGGGAACATTTGTTGCTTTAGTATTTCACATAATCACTTTTCTTTTGCTTATTATGTTAAAGGAGATCTTTGTTGTTCATTTCTAAAGTGGCCCCCCAGTACTAATACTAAGTAAGTTAATCAAACAGCTGTGCTCCTGGACATTTTACAGTGTTTGCTTGGTAAATGAATCCTGTAGGAGCCAGGCCTTTACATACAAAACTCTTGTAAAGAGTGGTTTTTTTTTTTTTTTTTTTTTTTTGGCCCAGCCAGTGATTGTGCTGTAGGATGTACTTCACCTCCAGCAGTTACTGCTGGGTTTTTTGGTGTCAGCACATTAAGGTAAATAAGAGAATTTAAGTTACTAGCAATGGGAATCATGATTGTTCCCAAGACACTGCAACAGTGGCTACTTTAAGAAGTGAAGAGACCTTTTTAAAGGAGGTATTTATTAGGACCAGTATTTTCCTCTCAAAAGGAAATTTCCTCCTCTTCCTTCTTCTCTTCCTTCACTTTCCTCTCCCTTTCCCTCCCTCTCCTCTTCCTCCTTGTTTGTCTCGAGTGCATGTGTGTGCGCGCACACACACACACACACATGTATGTATATATAAAGTCAGGGGAAACCCATAATAGAACAGAAAAATAAAGAAAAAGTCCCTAGATTTCTGCCATTCAGACATAACAGTTTCACTTACGTCTACCTGTGTCTTAGTAGCTACTCATGAACTCATAGGATACTCTACTAATCATTTTGTTTTTATTCAAAATTCCATGTGCTTATTTTCCTATGTGAATAAATATAGACCCATAACTCAGCTCTGCGTGCTGAATGTCACCTAGTTATGACTATTTTCATCTTACATTTTTGGCTGTTAGGGGATTTGATTAGTTTTAACTAACGCCTCAATGAAGCCATGTCAAAATGAATTTAGAACCTATTTTTGTCCATGTCGGTTACTGCTTCCTATCTTTGTTGATTTAGTAACTATTAACAATGTAAATGGTTTTATGTGTTCGTTTTTGTTTTCATTTTAACTCAGGGTTTTTTTTTATGTACGTAGCCCAGGCTGGCACAGATTAATAAATAGTCTTCCTGCCCCGGCTTCTTGACATATTGGCATTATAGACTTAGGTTCCCACCTCTGATTCCCTCAAGTACTCTGAATAAATGATTCAAAGCTACTTCATGCAAAATGTATGCCATCTCTCCATTTCTTGACTGTTGCACAACTGAGGTCTACCGTATTATGCAGACAGGTAGGGCCTTAACAAGAGAAATGCCCCCAGTCCTTCGTTGGTTCTCTCTTTACATCTTATCTCAGGAGAGCCGGGCTGGGAAAGATCCTTTGACCTTGGTAGCATGGGACAGTAACTGGAAACACTTGAATCAACCCAACAGTTTGGGGTTGGGCAGGTTTTCTGGCGGAAGGAAGACAGGTACCAAAGAGTGTTGATGTTTTAAGAGCTTCCATTTTTCACCCCATATTCATCGAAGGGCATCCTCTAGGGGCTCAGAGTTCAGCACTGGGCAGAAATCGTGTTTATCACGGATGGATCTGGAGAAGCAGCGGGAAGCAGAGACACACCTGTGGACCAGGCATGTGGCAGCCTGCTACCCCAGGCTTGTGGGACTGACTATGTGTTGCTACCTCAGGCTTGTGGGACTGACTATGTGTGTTGCTCTTTACCTGAATTCAGGACAGCAAGATTAATTGGAAGTATGGTCAAAAGTACTTGATTCACTTGTTGACATGATTTTGTAGATAATGAGTTTGAGGCAAAGCAGATTGGTATTGATTGTTGTTACTAAAAGGACATGCGTGGGAATGGAGAGTTACCTTAGCAGTTACAAGCAATGCTGTTTTTCCAGAGGGCCTGGGTTGGATTCCCAGAACCACATGGTACCTCACGACCATTATAGCTCCAGTTTCAAAAGATCTAATGTCCTCTTCTGGCCTTTGGGCACCAGGCATATGTGTGGTTACACACAAGCAAAGCACCCATACATGTTATGGGCATTTTAAGGGCACACATCTTAACCTAAGATGATTTAAGAAAGCAACTCAGGCGTATTTATAGAGCCTTTGAACAAGTTTATTACTGCAAGTTAGCTGGGACCCACTCCTAGTTTTCTGGTTTTTGGGTTTTTTTTTGATGGCACCCTGTGGTGGTATCCAACCTGACTAGCTAGAGCTGAGTATTCAAAGCCTCAGGAGGGAAAACAGGTGTCCCTCCCTTACTGTGACTTCCATGGGGACTCACAGCTAGCTAGGCATCTTCAGTGCTTGGTCCCGAACCAGCTCCAGGCACTTGACTGTTCTATGAGCATCTAAGCTGTGTGTTTCCATTTCCTCATCACGAATACAAAAACGTTTGATGTCCTAAAGATGGTTGGGGATAGTGGAAAAAATTACTGCTTAAAAATGGTATAACTTACTGTTGATATTTAAAAAAAAGAAGAGAAAAGAAAGAAGACTTGGACTTGATCAGGATCCATGCCAAGCAATCACAGTACTTCTGGGGATAAAGTGCCAGCTTTGGTCTGTGGACTAGAGAGAGAGAGGTCTGAAGGTGTTTGATTTTTATGTCTTCCCTACTGTTTAGTGAATAATATGAAGTTGAGATGGAGAGATGGCTCAACAGTCCAAAGCACTGGCTGCTCCTGCAGAGGACTGGGTTTGGTTCCTAGCACCACATGGAGGCTCACAACTCTCTATGACTAAGGTTCCAGGAGATGTGATGCCCTCTTCTGGCCTTCCTGGGCACCAGGCAGGCACATGGTACACAGACAAACTCGCAGGCAAAACACTCATAAAAGTTATTTTTAAGTAAGTGTGAAGCTAACAGTAAAGTTGAAGAATGCAAAGATTAAACTAATGAGGCTCCACGAGGGGTGTATCTATCCAACTGTAGTAATTACAGATTCTGTGTCTCAAAGAAAACCTCTCTTAACCTGTCGGGGACTCTGGAAACAGCAGACACCCCAGGAATGGTGGAGAAGCTCTGGCATCCACGGGGCTGAGGAGGAGACATGTCATCATGCAGGCATATCTGAGCTGTTTTATTTTCATTCTTGTTGATTATTTTAGTAGTCCTTAGATGAACTCAATGATGTCTTTGCAGTATGAAACTTAAATAATAGCTGCTTAAGAAAGTCATTTCAAAGTCTTTTTAAACTTTTTCAAATTCTGCTAACTCATGGTGGGAAAGAAGGACCAGTGTGGGGTGGGGCTGGCTGGACACTGTGGTGTCTTTTTTTTTTTTTAATTTTATTTATTTTCATGTTCATTGGTGTTTTACGTGCATGTATGTGTATCTGTGTGAGGGTGTCAGCCTTTGGAACTGCAGTTACAGACAGTTGTGAGCTACCACATGGGTGCTGGGAATTGATTGTGCCCAGGTCCTCCGGAAAAGCCAGTGCTCTTAACCTGCTGAGCCATCTCTCCAGCACCCACTGTGTGTCTTGAATCTCTTCTTTCTTTGAGCTGTCTTCTTATCTGGAAGGGGGTTTCAGCATAGGGCTGTTCCAGTGACGAAGGAAGGCACAATCCAGCCCAAATGCTCGCTGTTGTAAAAGCCCCCTGAATTCTTGGGTACCTGATATTTAAACCAGCTGTAGGAATGAAACCCATCTGTTTTGTCTCCCCACCCCCGTCACATTATTTCATCTGTGTTTTGTGAGATGGAGGTTTTCTATGCTCTGGAGGGGAAACCCGAAGTCTGCTGGGAGGAGGAAAGCAGAGGTGTGTGGAGCGGGGTATGGACCATCTGCATTAGTGGCAAGTCTTAGGAGAGAAGTGCAGGCAACCACATCAGGCAAGACACCTGTGGCTATCCTGTTTCCATCTAACCATTGGATGGAAAGGTTCCCTGAACGCTCTTCCTGCCCACCTCAGGCCAGTGCCAGAGTTCCCAGGCATTGCCCTGTGCTTTGGGACAACACTTTAGTATTTTGCTGTCAGGGTATCTCCATCCCAGGGTACTTTTACTCTTGGAGAACATGCCCAGGAGAATTTTCCCTTGTGGCTCTCCCTTATTTTTATTTTTAATTTAATAGATTTGTTTCTTTTTAATAAGAAGACGAAGAATTTCTTTAATTGGTTGAATCAGTAGATTGTTTTTTTTTTTGTTTTTTTTTTTTTAGGTTTCTTTTTAATTGCTTTATTTTTTATTGAGTTGCTCACACAACAAAGGTTTTACCCATTTGAAGTACACCATTTTGGGGGGTCTGGGGAGGGTTTAGTGTACTCAGAGTTTCAAAGCCATCCACACAGTTACAGAACATTCTCACCACCTCAGAAAGTAACCAGTACTTCAGCATACCCCCTGCCCCCCAATTCTGCCTCCTTCCACAACCAGCCCAGGCCTGAGCTCTGATGTGTTTTATATCAAAAGACTGCCCTGCTTGGGGCATGTCACAAAATAGAATTATATACAAATGGTGTGTGCAAATCTTTTGTGATTTTTCTTTCTTCTTTTGCTCCCCTCCCCTCATCCCCCCACAAAACAGGGTCTTGTGACAGTAGTCCAGCCTGGTTTCAAACTTTAAATCCTCCTGCCTCAACCTCCCAAGTGCCAGGACTCTGCGCTGTGCCTGACACTGGTCAGTTAACATGTTTTGTGAAGGCTGAGTGCTGCCCTGCTCCCCTCTGGCCTCTGAGGGCTGCACCTCACTCCTGAAGGTGAGGTCTGGGAGGCAGAGGCGTGCATCAGTGTGCAGAGAGGGAGGATGGCTTAGTCAGTGTGGGGAGAAGAAAAGCCAAAGCTCGTTGCTGCTTCAGATGCCTATACTTGCAGTGGGAATGTTCTTGATGGCAGGTCTTTTATCAGTTTTAAAAAATTGGACACTACATTGTATTCTTATGAGGAGCATACCTTGGACTGCGTAATTATTTTTAACCAGATCACAGTATACACCTATGGCAGTGTTAATGATGAAAGGTGAAAAAATTCTTATTTTCCATAAACGTATCATCACCCCTCCTTTTTTTTTGGCCTCCTTGCCGATTCCATTATTTTAGTGTGAATATAGAGTCGATATCAGAAGAACTGTCACCTTTGCCTCTTTCTTGGTGTTTGGCTTGAGCTCCCTTCAACACACACTTGGTCATCTGAGGCAAAGCAAATGGCGGGCGGGGAGGGCAGTGATAATCTACATACTACGCATTAGGTAGAGCTTCCATGTTCCTTATGGAAAGCTGGGATCCTAACATTCTCTTCCCGAGTCTCCAAGTCTCCGTGGATGCTGCCGTGTCATCTTCAAGCTGTTCTAGATGGGTGGCCAGAGACCCTTCAAGACTTCCGCCTTTGTGTCTCGCTTGGGTGAAGGAACTTTCCAGCAAACTGTAGTCCTCAGGAGACTGCTCTTTCTTCATCTGGTTAGGTCGGTGGTTCAGTGCTGCCCAGGTCTTTGATTGTTGGTCTTTGTCGTTTTGTTTTTTGTTTAGTTTTTGAAGCTTGTCTAGGGTCTCGTGGGTTGGTTCCAGCTTGCTGTGGGCACTGGCTGCTCGGGGCTGGGGGTGGGGCTGGGTCCAGCTGAATTCCATCATGGGAGAGTCTGCCCCACCCTGACCCCAAAGTGTCTCCAGTTTGCCCTTCTCATGGCCCTGCTCTCCAGCAGCTGTGTGGGAACCCTGCTGCCTGCCTTCCCTCCAGTTCTGTCCCAGACTCACCCAGACCCGTGCTTCTCATTTGAAACCCTAGGTGCTTTGTGCAGGTGACGAAGCCACTGCCAAGGAGGATTTCACAAGCTGGTTGAGCCACTGGGAGCTACCTACTTAATAGCTACTTATTTTCTAGGCCTAGAGAACCCTGTTTTAAATCCCAGACCTACATAATTTTTATTAGTGTGCACTACATGCGTACAAGGATGTCTCATTATGATGTTTTTCATTTGCATATACAATATACTTAGGACATTAATCCTGACCACTCTCCCTTCCTCAGCCTGTATTTAACCTACTATTTTCATGTCTTTAAAAAGAACCTCCAAGCCAGGCAGTGGTGGCGCACGCCTTTAATCCCAGCACTTGGGAGGCAGAGGCAGGCGGATTTCTGAGTTCAAGGCCAGCCAGAATGAGTCTACAGAGTGAGTTCCAGGACAGCCAGGGATAAACAGAGAAACCCTTTCTCAAAAAACAAACAAAAAATCTAGATTCCATTTGTAAGAGAAAATGTGCTGTCTGTCCTTCACGATCTGGCTTATTTCCTATACTCAAATGATCTCTGGTTCTGTCTGGTTTTCCATTTCATTCTTTATGACCAAGTAATAGTCTTTTTGTATGTATGCATACCACATTTTGTCAGCCACTTAGCATCTAGCTTAATTCCATCATGTGGCTGTTTCAAATCACAACAAGGTTGTGCAGACAAATACCTTTGTGCTCTGCTTCTGGATCCATTGGGAGACATAGCTGGATTACATTATGGTTTTAGTTTTCAATTTTGGACCTAGTCTTGTGTGCCCCGATTGTTAGCATTTTGTCTAAGCTCTGCCCACAGTTACCTGGCAACAGCCAGGTATGCCTGAGTGCCCCCTCCTCGCTCTCTTGCTCTGTCCTCTTGTCCCTTCCCCTCCCCCCTCCAGGTGAGATTGGTTTATTGTGGGGGAGAGGGCGAAGGGGACAACGGAGACAAAGGGAGAAAAGAGAGGAGGGAGGGAGGGAGAGAGAGAGAGAGAGAGAGAGAGAGAGAGAGAGAGAGAGAGAGAGAGAGAGAGAGAGAGAGAGAGAGAGAGAGAGAGAGGGAGGATCTGCCTTTTATTTAGGCTGTGACATAACTGCTTGCAGGTAAAAGCCAAATGGACTCTGGGAATGTATGGCGACTGCCATGGCAATAAATTGGGGATCCCTGTCGCCTCTGGGTGAAGTCTCTGCCATCACCGGGGGTTCAGATTCGATCTGCAAAGCTGGTTCCTGATACCAACACTAGACCCCAGGGGTGTGTCTGCCTTAACAAGCAGCTTCCCACTTGCCCTGGAGAACAGGAAGGTGGGCGAAAGTTATCACTAAACAGAAAGTCTGTTTCTGTAACGAGTCTGTGAGCAGCTTTGTTCCTCACTGAAGAAAGAGCCAAAGGAAATGGGACTTCAGTTGCTCCAAGAATTTAGGTTGGGAGAATTACTTCAGAGGGAGGGGTTAATAGCATTGGAGAGGTTGAAAGGCAAGCACAGAACCTGATTATCTAAAGGGTTGCTTGTTTTTTTCTTTGAGACAGGATTTCTCTGTATAGCCCTGGCTGTCCTGGAACTCACCTCTGTAGACCAGGCTAGCCTCGAACTCAGAAATCCGCCTGCCTCTGCCTCCCAAGTGCTGGGATTAAAGGTGTGCGCCACCATTGCCCAGCATCTAAAGGTTTAAAAACCTTTGTCTGAAGCGATTGAAATAAATGGTCACCTGGAGGGACCTTGGGCTCAGCATGCCCTGCTGCCCTTGCCCACGCACCCTGCCTTTTCATTTCTCACCTTGGCGAGCAGCACCCTGACCCTAGAGGTCCCTGAAGAGATGATATTCCTTCTTGAAGGGGAAAATAACTAGACCAGAATAGAGATTATGCTATATAACGAGTCTCCCGAGCATTGTTACAGAACACACACGCACGCACGCACGCACGCACGCACGCACGCACGCACGCACGCAGTTCTTGATAATAGCAGTTCCTGCCAAGGGGCAATCTTGGGAGTGTGAGGTACCCACAGCCACTGAGGCTACCGATCTGGTGCTTTTGCTTTGTCTCTGCCTAGCTCTGTGGTATCTCAGGGTTGGTAGCTGCACAAATGGTCCTCAGCCACACAGTGAGGTGACAAAAATCCTAAATGCCGATTTTTCTGAGGTGAGCCCTGGAGAGTGTTAGGCACACAGGAAAGAACTTAGGGAGAGGCAAATGCATGTATGTTAGCAGCCAGATAACATTTTCCCTCAGGTGTCAGTGAGAAGCCTGAGATGATCCTATTGACTTTTCCGTTTGGTACTTGGCTGCATGAGGCTAATGATAGAGCCACATACAGAAAAGAAGTGATTTGGGGCTGATAACCTGAAGTTAGATTGGGGTCCTCAGTTGCCGAAAGTCTAATAAGATTGTGAGGAGTGCACCTAGAGAAAAACATTTAAGAACACTGGGTCTTACTGTCAACATTTTGGCTGATAACAAATTGAACTATTTCCTTTTTCCAAAAGGAAAAAAAAGATCTAGACTTTGAAATACTATGACTCTTGCTTAGTGTTGCTTTTGCTCTCCTGGTTCGTACACTGTGTATACCTCTAGAATCTAGAGTCTAAAGCAAAACAAAATACAATTGCCCAGTGAAATTGGAACCTAGTTAACTGAGGTAGGCAGGCAGTTCACACCCAGGCTTTTCCAGCTCTGCACCATGCAGGCAAAGTTGTCAAAGAAAATTTACAGTTGGTTACCTTACAAGCAGGTCTGTTGCTTCCGAATCCTACCACACAAAGGCAGCTTTTGTTCACCAATTACTTGGTGTTTCAGAACTAAGAGGTTTTGTGCAGAATGAAAGGGGCACGCCATTTCTCCAATGTCAGTGAGATTTAGAACTTAGTGGACTTGGAAAACTTCAGCCATGAACAGTCCAGTCCACTGGCTACTGCCTACATAAACAGTACTAAGACAGGACTTTATTGAACGAGATGCAGTTAATTTCAAAAATCCCTTCCAGATTCTACTTTTTCGCTCTGTATAGAAAAGTCTTGTCATTTCATTACATCCGAAGTCCCCGAATTGAGGTAGATGTGTTAATGGGGTAGGTATTTTCCAAAGCATCCATTTAAATGTTGGAATGACATGTTATCAACAGTTGTCTTGTGACTGGCCAAGACAAATTAGACTGTGTTTCTGTTTTTTTTTTTCTGTATGTTTGAGTTTTTTTTTTTTTTAAGGAGAAGTTAGGAGCGTAGGGATGGAGAGGACCTGAAAGGAGTTAAGAAGAGGAGATAGTATGATCAAAGTATATTGAATGAAATTCTCAAAAAATAAATAAGAACATAAAAAAGGATGTCTTACTAGACAGTGGCAGTTATCAGACACAAGCAGCACTGTATATAACACTAGAAATAGTATTTGACCTGCTTGTCTATGTTGATTCTTAAATTTAATAATGAGTTAAATACATAGTAGAATCCAAAATGCTTAAAAATAAGAAATGGGTGCACCCTTGTTTTACGTTTTAAGAAATACTGGAATATTAGTGTTGATGTATTTTGGTCCCCATGACCTTAAAAGGTTCCTTGCCATATTTAACCTTCCTTTGTAAACGGGAAGGCGTGATCCTGGCAGAACGATTAATGGCTCTGCATCTGGAGCCAGGCACAACTTCTGATCTTGGTCCTCCTCCTGATAACCAGGACTCCGTGTTTGTTTGCAGTTTCCTAGAGAAGCCTATGTATTCAGAATGTAGATGTCAGCTAAGCTTCCTTGACTGAGAAGAGAACAGGGGAGGGGGAGGGGCCGGTCCCCAGGTTCCACCTCAGCCCCAGTGCCTGTCAGGGTCCCTCTCCCAATCGGAACCACTTACCCCCTCATTTTCATTTTACCCTTTTGGCTTGGAAGAGTTCGTGTTTAGCTATCAGTTCATTTTGTGTGGTCTGAGTTATAAAATGCCCCTGCTGGTTTTTCCATACGAAAAGCATGTTTTTCATTTGTGGAAACTTATATAATTTTTCCCCCAGTCTCTCTCTCTCTCTCTCTCTCTCTCTCTCTCTCTCTCTCTCTCTCTCTCTCTCTCTGCTTTAAATTAAAAGCAAATGTATTTCCCTCCCCTTCATTCTGGCTCTCCCGCCCCACCCCCACCTTTGCATGTTCCAATTACAGAGTTGTGAAAATAAGTCATCTTTCGGCTTTTGTTACTTTAAAACAGCTATCTGTGATGTCAGAGTCAATACTAAAAGCACTAAGAATGCTGGCAGAACACAGTGCAGCTGCAGTCCAACATGATGCTGGAAATGGGGTTGAGAGCATAAAGGCCTTCCATATTCCCAGGGCGCACAACTGCTCGCGGCCTTGGCTTTGATCTCTTCAAAGGCTGCTGCCTCCTCCTAGATGGGGAGTCTTGGCTGCCACTCGCTCACATTGAAAAAAGGCAGAGGTCTCTATTCAGGCAGAAATCAATCACTGTGCAGAAACAATTATGTGTAATTCAACCATCATGAAAACAGGACGAGATTACGGGGTTTGTTACCTGAGTGACTGTGTGGGGACGGAGAGCAGAGAACACTGGAGTCCTGCTGACATGCCACATCTCGATGACAATTATAGACACATGAATGATGTGGCGGGCGGGGGAGGCCCAATGACAAATGCTGGTCACGCTGTCCAGCAGAGCAGAAAATGAGGTTACAATTGGGAGATAATGTTTGCATATGTAACCATATTTCAGCATGCTGAACAACTTGAGGGAATAGACCCTTAAAAACTCCTGCGAGTATCTGTGCATCTCTGTGTGTACTAGCATGCGGACTGGCTTCACTATCGGCAGGATCAAAGGTCAAAATAATCCAAATAATTTAGGATTGTGACAGATGGGAAGAAAGAAACTTTAACTTTGGGTTGTATTGGCTCATTTGGAGTGTACTGTGCCGGCACAATTTCTAACCTGATATGTGGGTCTTTAGATATCTTGTTCAAGAGTAAATAACATTTTGTTTTAGAATCTGCTAATCTGTCTCACAAAGGCTCATTGGTGTGAAACCTTTGGAAAGTAATTTTTGTTGGTTATACCGGCTTCCCTTGCCTTTCATTGTGAATAAAAACAAGGCCGATTTTCTGCATAAGAAATAACTTCTTGCCTTCAGCAGAGGTCTATTTCATCTCGCAGCCCAGAGGTCTATTTCATCTCGCAGCCCTGGCACGCAAAGCCGTTGAGGGTTTTTTTTAAATTTTAACTCATTCTTGACACCTTGCTTATTTTGACACCCATTTCTTATTTTACTAGCTAGCTGAGGCATGCACGGGTAGGGTGGGGGTGGGGTTGGGGATGACATCACCAAATAAGATGAAAACCTGGATGTCTGATTATAAAACTTGGTATTGCTGCTGCACAGTTTGATACCCGAGCCCTGGGTTTACCTTTTATGCAGCTCCGGCTTAGACATCAGAGGCGTGAGAGCTGCTTTGAGTTACAGATCTTCAAACAATAAAGTCAAAACAACAACAACAACAACAAAAAAAAAATCAATCCCCCTCCAGTCCCGGGGTGCAGTTATGGAATGATAAAAGAGAAAAGTGAAGTTATGCTAAAGCAGATACAAGAGGAGGAGAGCAGATGGGCTAGGGGGGTGGGGGTGGGGGAACATGGAGGACAAGCCTGAGTTGAAGTGGGCCTCTTGTGAGCCAACATCAATGGACTTTTATCTTATCACAAAGTTTGAGGGTCGGTTGCCAGTTCCCTTCAAACTGGATCCAGTCTGATCCCAGGCTGCTCGGAGCATCGGCTTCTATAAAGTTGCTTTTTCCCATCTTAAATACAATCAACTTGGAATGAGGTTGCATTCCACCCAATGCATAAAACTCCCGCCACTGACTTCAGTGGCGAATTAGAGGTTTTGATAATCCCTTGGTATTTTGAATATAAATCGAGAGGAGTAAGTCTGTGTGTTTTGTGTGCGTGTTTATTGAAAGCTGAGGGTTATATGAAATGCTAGGCAAATCTCTACACCGCGTGTGCATTCTGTGGCCAGCTTTCTAATAGCCGAAAAGCCCCATAAGACATCTGTGCTTGCCCTGTTTCTTGTGGCTAATATCAGGCATATCTGGAAAATAGTCATTGGAAGCACTTTGGCCAGTATTTTCATACACGGGCCAGTATGTATTTTGATGAATCCAAGATAGTACGAAACCAAAAAGGCTCACGTTTTAAGGATAGTCTTCTAAAATAGCATCCGTTTTACCCAATAGTTTCTTAGCTAAGACACGGTGCATTTATTTGCCTCCCTGAGGGTCCACAGATGGTTCCCAGCCTCTTTTCTCATCCTTCTTTTTCCTCAGAGAAGAGCAGTGAGCTGAGTTACCGTGGGCACAGGCAGGGTGGGGCTCTGGCCTAGCATCCACTGCTTTAGCTACTGTCCTGCCCACCCCATGTGATCCCGGGGAAACAGCGGTGCATCTCACAGCCCTTCAGGATTTTGGTTTCAGGTTTTACAGGAGAGAAGGAAGTCATCTTGGCACTGTAAGAGCTGGAGGCTGCTATTTAAGGAACTGTGTTCTATATATAACTATAGTTAATCATTTGAGTAAAGCCATCCCAACTTTCATTTGCATAGCTCAGATGACTCACTGTTTTGAAAACTAAATAAACTCAAATGGAAAACAACCGCACACTGTCTGCTGCAACTTTTATTTCCTATTGTGGAGTTAATGAGCAGAACAGTGGCAGAGCCATTTCCATACGTCTTAGGCTTAAAAAGAAAAAAAAAAAGAAGCATTAATGAGCGGATTTTAGAGTAAACACTGAAGCTGAGCTGTGTATGTGCCCTGGGCCTGGAGAAGAGGTGTGATTATTTCTGGTTTCTTAAAAGGAAGCTGAGATGGGGCAATCTCAGGCTGTATTTTTAGGCCTTTGTCCTCCGACTCTCCTTCAGGCTGGCTGCAGCCAGCATTTCCACGCCAGTCTCTCACCATTTCCTATCAGTAATCCCTTCTTGTTAGCCTTCCAGGCTGCCACAGGATGTTGTTGTAAGTGGTTTCACATTGACCCACAAGGAAGGAAGTGAGGCAAGGTGGTATGCCTGGTGGTGTGGGTGCAGCAAGCTCCCTTCGGTCCTTGCTTGGGAGGACCTTCAAATTCCCCACACTGTCAGCCCTAAATATTCAGGGGTTGGGAAAAGCATGGAGAGCTTCCACGATCTCCAGAGGGGTCCTGAGCCACCTCTGATGACTGCTAACTAAAAGCAGTCTTCAAGGGACAACACCCAACTCCTTGTTCCAGCCAAATTGCTATTCTTAAGCCTCCTTTAAATGGAAATGTGCAGGTCACCTGTGTATGTGTGCACATGCGTGTGTACATGTGCTTTCATATATAAATGCAGTATTTAAAGCTCTTGACAGACTGCCAGCACTCAGGTAGATTAAGGTAGAGAAATGCAAATATCCTTGGTACTGAGATGCTAGCATGTGCTAGTTAGTGCTGTTGGAAAACACAATCCTGTTTGCCAAACAATTACAAAGTCTTGGCTTCTGTTGTGTACACTTTTTAAAAAAAGAATTATCACCTTAAAAATTATTTAGCGTGCATATGTGTGTGTGCATGTGTGCACATGCTTCCCATTATGTGCACCATGTGTGTGCAGTGTCCACAGAGATCAGAGGAGGGAGGGCCCCAGAACTAGAGTTACTGGTGTTTGTGAGCCACTCATTGTAGGCTCTGGGAACTGAACCTGGGTTCTCTGCACGAGCATCAAGCACTCTTAACCAGTTTAACCAGTAACCTATCATATTCATCAGTTCTATTACTGGCTCCCCCCACTCCCACTTTGGTTTTTTTTTGAGACAAGGTTTCTCTGTATATCCCTGGCTGTCCTGGAACTCACTCTGTAGACCAGGCTGGCCTCAAACTCAGAAATCTGCCTGCCTCTGCCTCCCAAGTGCTGGGATTAAAGGGGTGCGCCACCACCACCTGGCTTTTTTTTTTTTTTAAGATATACTATCATTTATTTTTGTTTGCTTGATATTTGGATTTCCAGGGTGAGGATGGAAGCATAGAGTCTGGCATGTACCCCAGCATGTCCCATCTAAGCATGCATTCTATTAAAGAAGAAAGGTCAGATTTGGTATTGTGTTCCTAGGGGCTGCATGGTCACAGGAGAATATGTGCCCTCAAACGGATTAAACTCTTATGGTTCAGTAATTTGGATTTAGGGAGGCAGAACCATTCTTTATATTTTCTTCCTGACTTTTCATACACCTAAGGCGAATTAGCTACATATATATTTCAGCAGAAAATAGTTTTTCAATTTATACAAGTGTTATATTTTTGCGTGTTATGTGTAGAGGGGTATATTCTGTAAGACAAGGTTAAGTTTTTATACAGAGCCTATTCCTGTGTGTTTTACTAGCCTTTGCGATAGTTAAAAAGAAAGCTGTCTTCAGGTTTTTGAATAGCAAGTAAAATAGGAGTTTAAGGTCTGAAGCGTACCCTGAGGGTACGGCAGGGTCTGGTAGATGTCTTAAGTGGAAAAGGAGGTCACAGATTTTCAGTCTTGTGAGCTGAAACCTTGTCCTGGACCTGAAGTTTAGCCTAAGCAGCAGCCCCCACCTTCCTGTGGGGGAAGTCTCCTCTCCTTTCTGACAAGCCCAGCCCTGTGGGTCTCCCTGAAAGATGCAGTGTTTGCTCAGGACCCTCATAGCTGCTGTCAACTTCCTTCTCCTTCCTTGCCCCCTCCCTCCCTCCCTCCCTCTTTCTCCTCCCTCTCTCCTTCCCTCTCCCCTCCCTCCCTCTCCCCTCCCTCCCTCTCCTCCCTCCCTCCCTTCTTCTCCATCTTTTTCTTCAATAACACACTCTCAAGTTCAAACTCTTGCAGTGTAAACGTAGCCTGGTGGTATTTACACTCTGATTTGGACCCTCTGTTTTCATGCGAAATCACCAGCTTTAAGGAATAACTATTCTGAAAACCTTTCTTTGTCTGTTTAGCTGCAAATTCTGTCCTGTTTGGAGAAAAACTGTAATTATTTAGGGGAGGGTCACCAAGTTATTTGTTGATTAGTGCTGGAATCAACTTTGAAGCGTTTGAAATAAATAAAAGAGTGTTTAGGGTTTTTTTAAACATAAAAGGTGCTTAGTGTAAATTAAGCATCTATATTCACAGCAAACCTTATACCAGAAAATCTCGTTATTTCAAGAAGACACTTAGAGTTTTCATTGTTAACAAGTTACTGGAAATGACTTTCCCTTTGCCCTTGCATGTTTCAAGTTACATTATCTTTTTAAAAATTTTGAAAATGTGGTATGATAAATAATCACAAATACTGATTTTTTTCAAGCAAAAAAATTACAAATTTTATGATTTTTTTAATTTTTAAAAATTTATTATTCATGCACACTGAGAATTAAGTTGTTTTTTTATATGCAAGATGTAAACCATTACCCTGGCATTGCAAGACCCAGAAGAAACTGACTGCCAGCACTGATGATGTGTGCTGCACTGCATGTGTGCTGCATATCCTGTGTACCGCACTGCATGTGCCCTGCATCTTCTGTGTGCTGCACCTTCTGTGTGCTGCATATCCTGTGTACTGCACAGCATGTGTACCACACTGCATGTGCGCTGCATATCCTGTGTGCTGCATATCCTGTGTACCGCACTGCATGTGTACTGCACTGCATGTGTGCTGCACAGCTTTCCTTATGTGGGCAGAGCATTTACATCTGGAATTGTTGTTGTATAGCAAGGGACCTAACACTGTTTTATGAGAAGGAAATTTGAGGAGGTGGATGTTGTTTCATTAGAAGTATTTGAGTTACCATCATGCCATGCAGAACATAGATGTTTTGGGGCACAAAAACCAGAAACCCATTCACCCCCAGTCCTTTGCTTTTCGGCTGCCTGATTGAATAGGCAGGGGACTTATTTGTAAAAGTTTGGGCAACTTATTCAGTAGAAGGACAAAGTAGAGATTAGTCAATAAATTGGAACTTTTATAAAAAGCCAGTATCAGACAGATTTAATGGGTAAGACTTCTCTATGGTACATACATGTTGGCTTCTGTATCAGGAAAGATGAATCCTGATACATAATGTAAAACTTTTACTATAATAATCTCACAATTCCTCTGTTTTTAAACCTGGAATCCTCCCCTGTCCTTGTTGACCAGGCATGGCTTTCTTTTCCCACTTGAAATCCAGCATCTGGAGGATTCTCCTCTTTCTGCACCACATCCCAACCTTTCTCTCAGCATTTGTGTTGCTTCCAGGCAAACTGAGGCCAGTTTGTGTTCATTTGACCAGTAAGTTTGACCATTTCATGAGTGATTTTTCTTTAGACTGAGTAAGACGAAGTTGGCTTCGAGGATTTTTAATTACACTCTTTGATGTATGTTCCCATCTGGGCAAGGTTCAAGAAGGGAGTGGAGCCAAAATGTAAAGGTTCCTTGGAGCCAGCCAACGGGGGGGGGGG
>NW_022196898.1:78671752-78679692 GCF_008632895.1 Mastomys coucha
CCCAGTTTCCCAAGTTCCAGTCCCACTGGTCCAGGCTCTCCACAGAGTAGGGGTTGTGGCCTTACAGGTCTCCCCACTCAAGCCTGCAAGATATACACAGTCTAATCTAATACCCTACCTGGTGGCAGCATTATCCCCACTGAGGGAAGGTGACTAGGCCACTGGAAGCCAGGCGGGGAGCATTTTTGGAGCTATCACTAAACCACTTCGAGTCACTCTCCCTGTGAGTTGGAAGCTGTTGTCCTCTGCTGCCTGTCACTGTTTGGACAGAACATACCTCGGTCTTCCAAGCCCTGATGCTTGCTCCAAACCCTTTACTGCTCTGGCAAGCAAGATGTCTGTATGACACCCTCTGTGTTGGCTCACTTGTGGCCATCCTTTGCATTTGAGAGTAGATCTGACTCCCTCCAGGGCAGAGCTGGCATCTAGCATCCCTCCCTCATGGAGAATTTGAGTTGCCTTGATAGAGTTGTGGCCTTTTAGAATCTTAGGGGTCCCCCGACAACTGGGCAACTATCAAAAGCTTCTCTTCATCCACCATGCTGGCGTTTGAGCACGCTACCTCGCAGAGTGCTCATCACACCATCCACCTTGAAGTTTCCCTTCTCTACGTCATTTAGTCGTTCTTAGCCATTTTGGGTCTTTTTTGGATCAAGTGATCACGGGTCAGTCATTCTCTTCCTCTTGTCACGTGGGCCATCCCCATCCTCTGTCGCCACTGTGTTATCAGTCTGGCTGACAGTGGGTAAAAGGGACCCACTTGTCACGAGAGTCCCAGGTCAACTTCAGAATCCTGGATCTGCCCTTGGCTTGCAATATGACTTTGAATACCTTCACTGCCCAGGCTCCTAATTTTCTCCTGAAAAGAATGAGGTCATAATCTTCACAGAGCCATGCAAAGATGCTATGCATGTATAAATCATCAAGCTGCCTAGCACACAATGGTAGCCAGGTAGATGCTTTTCCTATTTTGTAACCACATCAAGTGACTCATGCATTTATCGAGGTATTCAAATAAGTCTATGCTTCCCTACACATCTGAACTGTCAAGGCACCAGGCTAACTTGGATGAAGCTATGCGCTTTTTCCTAGCTTTCCTTCATTGCGATGGATTAGTTTAGCAGGAGAATGGTGGTACAGGGGAGGGGGGGTGACAGCCACCCCAGCTAGGTGCAGGGCCTCTCACGGGGGAGGGGGTGACAGCCACCCCGGCTAGGTGCAGGACCCCTCACGGGGGTAGAAGCAGGTAACTGTATCAGTGTTTTCAGTGTTTTTCACTGACAGCAAAACAGTAGCAGGCCACCGGCCTTTATTTGTAACCTTACAGTTGACAGATAATCCAGAAATAGAGGGTTTTTAAATTTAGTGGAAAAATCCTATGCTAATCAATGTGAAGTTTTGTGTGTGTGTGTGTGTGTGTGTGTGTGTGTGTGTGTGTGTGTTCATACTCATTCCACTAATTCTGAGGATCTAGGGGCAATATATACTATAAAGTATGCTTGTCACATGACTTTTCTAAACTTGAGATTTAAAATCCCATAACAAATGGCCCTTGAGGATAAGTGATTAGAGGTTGTGGGGTCCACACTAGGTAGATGGACATCATCTTTTTTTTTTTTGGTATTTTTCGAGACAGGGTTTCTCTGTGTAGCCATGGCTGTCCTGGAACTCACTCTGTAGACCAAGCTGTCCTCGAACTCAGAAGTCCACCTGCCTCTGCCTCCCAAGTGCTGGGATTAAAGGCGTTCGCCACCACTGCCCGGCTTAGATGGACATCTTGACCAGAAGAATGCCCATGTCTTTAGGGAAGACTTCCCTGGCACATTTGACAATAAGATGAGGTGATTTTTCCAGTGTGAGAGGTTATGGTCCTGCACTGGATAAATGGACATCTTGACAAGACAAATACCAGGATCTTTAAGGAAGTCTCCTGTCACATCATTGACAACAGAATGAGATGGCCTTCCAAGGGGGCCATGTCCGGGCACAGACCATTCACATGGTTGGGAGTCCTATGAAACTTTCCTTGAGGATGGTACCAGGGAGAGCCATCGTGTAGGAAGGTAAACCTTCCCGGTCCCTTCCAGCCCTGTGTTACTAATCTAAAAGACAATTTAGTGTGGAGGGACAAAGCTCCAAGGAAGGTTCCTTTGGAGACAGAGCCCACAGCCTGGACCTGTTCTGAGAGCAAAAGCCAGCACTCTACTGCAGAGAATGCCTCCCCGAGGAGGAGCCACTACTGCCTTACATTTATTACTTGATGCTCCATGATTATATTCTCATGGTAAAGTGGAAGTCTGATAAACTTCCATTCAGAAGCCAGTCTTACTCACTCGTTGTGGGTTTCAGAGTGTGTCCCTCAAGTGCCTGGCAGCTGCTGAGGCACTTAGAAGGAACTCCTTAGAAGGAACTCCTTCTAAGAACTCTGTAGGCTGAGGATTAGAAATGGCGGTTTACTAATCTGGCCAGGTCATCCTGGCATGGGCTAATGTTGTAAGCATTGTATATTCTTCGTGAAGGAATCTATGAGTCTTAAAGAAAGTTTGGAAGACAGGTCTAAGTTACTGTACCCACTGTGTGTAGGGGGTGGAGTGGGGAAGTATGCTACACTCAAAGTACAGGAGAATGAAAAAGAAGAAAAGTATAATTGGTCCAAGGAGAAGGGGCTTCTGGGAAAGGCTGAGCTTTGAGAAGTAAGTACAGATTGGATCTGAGGAGTCAGACATAGAATGACATCCCTCTTTTGCCTGGATTGAGGTACAGTGCCAGCCAAATGGCTCCATTTCCCATCCCGTAGATACAGAGTCAGTTCTTCTGGGATCCACGAACCTTACCCCATTTCTCCTTGTTATGGGCAGTGCATTAGTCTAAACCCTTTTGCATTGAATCCTTAACTGTCTGCCTTGTTGTTTGATTAGATCATCGTGCAGGTCATCAGCCAGAACTTTGATCCTGTGTCTGAAATTTCCTTCCAGGTCTACCTAAATCCAAGACCTGTTTCAGAGCATTCACTAAACAAGCCCTGGTTTCCTCCGAACCCCCTCGTGTGTGTGTGTGTGTGTGTGTGTGTGTGTGTGTGTGTGTGTGTGTTGAGTATACAGTCAATGCAATCTCTAGGCAATCTGTCTATCTCCATCCTCCCCAGTACTAAGGTCATTGCACCCAATTTTTGTGGGGATTCAAGGGCTTCAAACTCATGTCATCATGCTTACAGAGCAAATAAGCACTTTAGCGACTGATCCATCTCCCCAGCCCTTTCCTCTTCTAAGCTTAATCATTCTGACCCCCTGCTTCTCAAATGTCCCCATCTGAAGGGAACAGTTTTAATGGGTTATGTTAGCTCACTCTGAAATCCCGAGAGAAGTATTATGAAGCAGTCGTTTGGAGGTGTGATCACTGGAACTCAGTACTTTCTGGAAGAGAAGGCATGAAAGGTGCACTGCTGTTTGTTCTAAAGAGCAATGCTACCCAAGATGTGGCATAAGAGAGGCACATTTCTCTCCTAGTGGATACCGTTTGTCTCTTGCACTCCAGCTACACTAGGGACGCTGTTCAGGGAACATATAGTCTGATTAACATGATTCCCCCCTGTGAGTCAACAGATACACGCTGCGCTGATGCGTGCCTATCCAGCTGTGGCTAACAGACACTGTAAGCATGGTCTCATTTTCCCAAACACTTACAATGAGAAGGCCTGACCTTATTACTATTCAGTACTTCACTGTTGAAAATTTAGAATAAAGGAAACAACCACGTGGTGCCTGTTTGTCGTTTTTTGGTAAGTGGAACATCCCAGTGGGAAGTTTTGTTGAGAATTTTCTCAGAATTAAAAAGAAGCGATGTTTGACCTGGATTGTTTTCTCCTGTTGTTCTATTATTTGTAAACTACTGTGTGTTTTACTTGTGAAACTTTTTTTAAAGGTAAAACATGCAAAATCCATGTAATCCTTACCTAGTATGAGCTGCTAACTGCTCTTTACTAGATATGGTAGAGGACCTCGAGGTTCAGAGGAACTATGATTTTGTGGTTTCTTTTTTCCCCCTAAAATTACGGCTATCTGTGGAATTGCAGTTTTCTTGGAACACCAGTGGCAAAGAGACGCGGCAGCTGGTCACTGCTTCCTGGGAACGGGAAGGGCCTGGGATTTCTGAGAGTTGATACATGACACACAGGCTTTATACAGGCTAGGTACTGGACTAACTGGTGTATCTTACAGTAGAAATATCTGGAACTGACCAGAAGTATCATCAGAAAGCTGGGGGCAAAGAAACAACTCCATGTGCTCTGCTCCATCTCCCAACGCAGCAGGCGGGGGGGTGGGGAGGGGAGGGGAGGGGAGGGGAGGAAGGATCCAGAAGGAAGGAAGGTCCTGGTTCAGCGTTACATGCTAGGAAAAGAGAGTGTGAAGCTGGCATCCCGTGGGCATGCTGGCTGTTTATTTGGCCCTCTCATGACTTGAGAAATGCCCCTTTATTTTATGTTGATATTCGCCGGATTGCTATAGCAACCATTTATGATAGGCATTTTGTGAGTTTCTTTTCCTCCTTTTGTTCTTCAGTCTGTGCTAAAGCACAAAACAGAAAATACAATTAGTCCTTCATACGAGGCCTCTCTAGCGAACTGAGCACCCTTCACTGGTCGGTCTTTTCACTCTTGGTCAATAAGCACCCACTTTACATATTTTGTGACCTTACTGTGTTAGGATAATAATCAAGAGGATGATGATGGCTATCCTTTCAGTAAATACAGGTGTTGCACCCCAACCCTGTATTCCTTTTGTTAGTTGGTTTTTGCTTTGTCTCTGTGATGATGGCCACACAAGAAACTGCCGCTGAGTTACTGCCCCAAAGTTCCTGTTGAGATCCAGCTGCGTAGGTCGTCCTGAAGACCCGAGACTCTGCTCACTGAGGTTGGCAACATCAGCAAAAAGCTTCGTGACATTGCTACACATACTCACGATAGCTCTTTTTCAATATTATAAAAACAATGAAGTTAACTTCTTACATACCTTTGCATATCAAATACTTAATGAATATTAACCTTTACATTCTTAGAGGAAACAGGAGGACATATTTGAACCTAATTACGGCCACTGGATGCAGTGGGATCATTCACTGGGGAAGCAGTAATCATAGCTACTACTTATGCAGCCTGAGAGCTTGTGTGTTCTCCAGTGGAAGGCGTGACTCTTGCTTGTGAGTTTTGGTCATGAAAACTTTTGAGTGTTAAGACAGCTACAGTTAGTAACTTTTCGGTTTTAGAGTCTTGAATAAACTGTAATGCCTTCCAGGTTGTCTCATACATAGATTACAGTCACCATCTTTTATAGATGACATTAAGTTCCCAGATAAACTGTGGCCTCCAGCTCCCGATTACTGTGACACTATACAACCACATACTACATTTATACTATATTGCCTCTAAAATTTTACTAGTAAACCATTAAAAAATATTCTTAAAAACTTTATTTAGTGATGTTATGTTATGCAGCAGGTTATTTTTCTGTGAGATTTCAAAGTCATACACACACCAATATGTGTCATGTAATTGGTACATACCTGCTGATCTTACATAAATGTCTTCTAGTTTATACAATGAGTTCTAAAACAGATGTGTGAGGATCCTACTTGCAATGGTAGGGAATTGAAAAAAAAATGATTGCATGTGAAGAAATAGGTTTCAAAAAACTATTACCCTTTCATTGGCCACGATACTAGTGTTTTGTTGGCTGAATTCTATTGAAACTGATTACTGCAGCAAATGCCAGTAAACTCAGCACATTTGTACAGCTTAGTCACTTGTCTATGCTGATGTTTTCATGTTCTCAGTGAGGAGGAACTAAACCTTCTGTGTGGACAAGTCATAAGATTTAATAGGTCAAGAACAATGTCTCCCCAAGCTTAGTTCCGTGATTTCATCACTAAAGTACAACGCACAGATCTGGCCTGTCCGTCATTTCATCACTAAAGTACAACGCACAGATCTGGCCTGTCCGTCATTTCATCACTAAAGTACAACGCACAGATCTGGCCTGTCCGTCATTTCATCACTAAAGTACAACGCACAGATCTGGCCTGTCCGTCATTTCATCACTAAAGTACAACGCACAGATCTGGCCTGTCCGTCATTTCATCACTAAAGTACAACGCACAGATCTGGCCTGTCTAGAAAGCAGTGTCTGAGGATGGAAGCCATGGTCCTAGGTTCATACTGCTTGTAGATAAAAGGATATCAAACTCTACAAAGCTCTGAAATCTAAAGCCATCTTCAAAAGTATTTGGTGGCGAAAGAGGATCTTCCCCCATCCCCAAAATGATGTGAGATCTATGTCCTTTATCAGTCCCAGAGAGTGTGATTTTTTTTTTCTTTATTGAGTTTCACTAAGAAAAAGTTGAGTAAGTTGAAGTATCTGAGTGACCTGTGACACTCCAAACCAGTGGCTCTCCACCTTCCTGATGCCGAGAGAGAACCTTTAATACAGTGTGTCACGTTGTGATGACCCCCAACCATAAAATTATTTCATTGCTATTTCATAACTGGGACTTCGCTACTATTATGAACCATGATGTAAATATCTGCATTTCCCCCATGGCTCCAAAGGGGTCATGACCTTCAGGTTGAGAACTGCTGCTCCAGCCTTCGCTGAAGTGTTACATAATGTGCTGTGTTCAGTCTGTCATCCTCCAGTGTATGGATGTTGTGAAGTGAAGTGATTTGCCTTGGAGGGTTCTCATAACATACATTGAACAGAAAGAATATCAATTACCTCATAAGAGTTCTACGTGGCTTCTCTAGTGGGACAGATTGAGTTTTCTTCTGCTCTGCAAAAATGTAATACAGTGTGTGTGTGTGTGTGTGTGCGCGTGCGCACCGTGTATGGAAGCCAGAAGACAACTAGCCATAACTAGTTGTCCCCTCCCACCCTGCGCCTTGGCGAGCACCTTTACTTGCTTGCAGCTGTCCCTTCAGCTCTTGCTTTTGAGACAAGTTCTCATTATCTAGCCGAAGCTGTTGCAGTATTTTCTCTGTTCAGTCGCATTAGGGCAGTGACAGGCCTGTGATTGGACAGGAATAGAGAGGCGGAGCTAGAAGTTTAGGGAAAGAAGCAGGAGAAGTCAACATGGAGGTAGATGAACCCAAAGGCGATCCACACTCTGTGTGGTTTTAGACAGCCACAAGTAGCTAAGGTTTTTACAAGGTTAGAATAATTGGGTTAAAGCATTATCTTTATCATTTGGCTCTGAAATTATTGTATTGGCATCTTGTAAATTATGATCTTATTGATATATAAACCTGATTGGATAATTAAGCCTTATGAGTCGTATTTCTACCGGGTACTAGGCGCCAAGGTGACTGATTGTGGGGTGTGTGGAGTGTTGCATGTGAGTGAGATGAACTACGCCAGCTGGGAGAGAATAGCAGGACCCCGCTGGGACATAGTGTTGGGACCAGCCAGTACCAGCACTAGAGCTGGAACATGGTCCAGCGGGGCAGGAGACATTGAGGGGTGATCTTTTTTAATATTTTCCCACAACAGCTGTCCTCAAAGGCGATGGGATCATAGGCATGTGCCACCATGACTGCTCTAACAGAAAAGTGTGATATCACACAAAGCTGGTTTTCCATCTTGATTTTGTATTCTACAGTATGGCTATCTATGCGTAGATTACTTAACTTCTGAAAGAACATTTAGTGTTCAGGATTACTTTTTTTTTTTACATTTCTAAAACACGATATACTGCACCCACATATACATTTATTTACATATGCACATACATTGCCTCGATTCTGCAGATGGAGGCAATTTTTTTTCCTTTCTAAGGTTGTGTGGCCACGTTTAGTATAAATCCAAGGTCTAAAAGACCAAGAAAGGGTAAAAAGGAAGGGATAAGGAAGGAACATGTGCAGGTAATCAATATAAACTATGAAAGAGGGTATA
>NW_022196898.1:78679737-78747952 GCF_008632895.1 Mastomys coucha
AAAAAAAAAAAAAAAAAAAAAAAAGAGAGAGATAGTGGTGGTGCTCTAGTCCAAGCTCTGTCATAGGCCTTTGGTTTTGATGGTGGATAAATGGATACAACTGTGAAGTCCCATGGGAAGTGCCGCAGCCTTATAATGTAAGATGGAGAAATAGATTTTGGGACTGGTTCAGTTTAGTATATAGTGTTTCTTATTTGTAAGGTTTTTGTTTTGTTTTGTTTTGTTTTTTTATAATATAGTTTATTTTCAAAAAGAAGGTTTCCAAAACAGCGTTTGATATGTAACAAGTGGCTTTATTAATTTTAGATTTAAAATTTGTACTGAGTGCCTTAAAATGTTTTGTATGGTCTACCCTCATGGCAGATGAGATAAGCTAGCTTTTCTGCAGAAAAGAACTGAAAGCAGGAGATACAGTCTACAACACTCAACATGTAGCTAGAAACATGACTGTGCATATCCAGTCTGTAAAATGTTTTTCTCAAAATATACATTTCGAATGCATCCCAGGTCTGACTGGAAAGGAACGTTAAGGACACTGAGAGACCGGGAAAGAGGTGAAGTGGGAGCCCAGAGTGTGAGCAGGCAGACCATGGCTAGTGTTGGCTGAATGTGATGAGCCAAGGGTCGTTTTAGGTCTTGCATAATCCAAGGGATAGAATAGCGTAGACACTTAACAGGAAAAATGAGAAATGAACTCCAGCAGAAAGTGGAGCTCCCCAAGGCAACACACCACCCTCTAGGTTGGGGGTGAACTATATGTAAGCACACGTTGCCAAGGAAGTGTGCCACACATTAGCACCACCTGGAAGAGGAAGATTGTGCCCCCAGGGATCTGTAACCACAGCTGACCGTCACCGAGACTTACACTCTGAGCTCATGCATATTACCAAGGGGGAGTGAAAATCTTCAACCCCTTAACTGTCTGTAAGGGGCGCCCAGCTTGCTGATGGCCACTAGCACGTGAGAAGAAAATGTCTTTGCCAGAAGCCCGTACCTCCAAGGGAGGCCTCACAGGACATCTGTAGATAAACAGAACAGAAGATGCTCATGGGTAAGCAATGGTAAAAATCGCGGCACACAATAGCCACCATTGGCACATTCGGTTGATTCAGACACCAAAATCGTAAATCGAGGTTGTCTTATCTCTCAGTATGGATGTGATCACATACAGGAAACTACAGAGACACAGATACCAGGAGAGATATACATGACTACACGTTAGATAGTGTAGCTTTATAAAAATGGCCACACCTACATTTGAAAGACAGAATCCATTCTATGGGAGAAAAAAAAAGTTAAGAAAAACTAAAGTGGATAGGTTCAATAGGCTAGATTTATGTGAGTTAATGAAACGGGGTAGAAACTTGAAAAGCATAGCCTGCAGAGAGACCAAAAGGACAATTATAAAAACTACGGTCTGGAAAGTATTTGAAAACCAGGATAAGCAGTCATGCTAGAACTCCGATATCAATCACCGGAAAATGTGGTTCTGACTTTTCACATATATAACAGAGCTTCAAGGTAAATGACAGGGCCACGAGGAAATACAGAGAAATGTACTTTCTAGTAAGGAATTTTAACTCGAATTCACTAGTAGCTGATAAGTCACCAAAGCCTCCCTCCCTAAATGTTATTTATGGGACAAGTTTGTCAGCCATTGGTGTGCATAGCCACATATATCATATGGATTGCTACATTCAAATAGTTCAGAATATAAAACACTGAGCCACAAGTCAAGTGTTACCAAACTTCAAAGGACTAACTATAACCCACCATATTCTCTGGTCACAGAGTCATTAATTTAGGAGAAAGCAACCAAGGAAACCCTTTTCTCAATGAAGAAAACTGTCTGAGCACCCCCAAAGTCAAAGCAAATATTCAAGTCTGAATGACAATAGGAAATTTATGAGTCAGAACCAGTGGTTAGCAGGGGGGTGTCTAGAGGGAAACTCATAGTCTTCTATGTCTATCGTGGCAAGTGAGAGAAACGCCAGAGTCCAAATCCAATAGATAAAAGGGAGTGGCTGGTGATAGGCATGACCCCGGGTCTGCGCCAGCATCCTTTGCTGGTAGATGCTGGGCCCTGCTCATAACCTTACTGGAGGTCTTCCATGTTCATGCATGGCCTAGCAGGCACACAAATGGAAGGGATGGCTCTGCCCAGAACCGGCACAATTGGCTCATGCTTTTGCTATCTTGGCCTTTTTGTCAAGAGAGAGGAAAGACCAATAAAGCCAAGTTTTTGTTCTTTCTTTTTTGGGGTGTGTGTGCCTGTCTGTCTTTGTGATATGTGTGTGTGTGTGTGTGTGTGTGTGTGTGTGTGTGTGTGTGTGTGTGTGTGTGTATGCACATGTCTATGTCTGTCTTTGTGGTGTGTGTGCCAGGGATCAAATTCAGTGCCTCTTAGAGCCTCTGATGTGCTAGGCAAGGACAATTAGACAAGCTAGACTCTCACCCTCTCCCAAGCCTAGTGAGCAGGTTCACTGTAGGACCCAGATTCTCTAAGTCTGCTCTCTGAACTTCTGGGATCCCAGAGACCGTTTCAGAGGACCCATGAGATCAAAGCTGTCTTCACAACAATCAGATGTCATCTCTCTCCCTTCAGTCTTCAGTGTTGACATTAGAACTGATGTTAAGAAAGCAATGACTGGCCAAACTTCTGGTAACTGAGCACTCGCCGATCATGGCAGCAGCCCCAGCTCTGAGAATACTAGAGAACTCCCAAAGAAGTTTGTGCCACTTAACAAAGGCATGAAAGCTACCAATACACGACCTTGTATTGTCCTGGTAAACACACACATGAGCCTAATGTTATTTTGTAAGTGATTGACAGGTTGAATATGGGTATTCAGTTGTTTGATAGGCTATCTTATCAAAACCAAGCGAATGGAGCCTGTGGCTTTAGAGGTCACAGGTCTCACCAAGAATAAAATCCTGGCTCAAAGCACAAATTTAGCAAATGACTTCTAACACAGAGACTCAGGGATCTCTCTCGTGTGTGGTGGGCACTCTGTGGCCTGACATTTGGACTCCTGTGCTGTGTGAGGGAGTTGCCTGCTGCTAGGCAAGGCTGCAATCACGCCTTTCCTCTGGGCCACTAGGCCTCAGAATCTCACAAAACACAGTTGCAGAGGTTAGAATAAGACAGAGAAAATCACCTTACTGCTTATTCCTACACCCCAGAAAGAAGCATATTAAGCCACTTAAAAGCAAATTCTATGTAGATAACATACTTGAAAGGCAAATATTCACGCATTCCCCCACTGTAAATGTTTGCCCCTCCCCCACCTCTTTGGCGAGAGTCTGGAGTATAATTAATTGGTCAGAAAGTTGGTGCTGGGGCTCTCTGGAGCTGTTTCACAATGGTGTATAACTGTCAAGTACTCACAGAAAGTCTGTGTTTGAAAAAAAAAAATGACAAATTTCTGCTCCAAGCAGAACTAAAGCTCAAGGAATAGATGGAGCAACAAGCAGGTGAAGGTCGCCCAGAAAACAGGTGTGGTGGATGCTGTGCTTCGCAGCGACTCATTAAAGAAAACCAGTCAAGATTGATCTAATTAACTACGCAGATTGAGCGCACCCTACCCGCAGAGCAGGTGCCTGTGGCCTTCTTTTGCCTGCCACAGCTGTTTGCTTAAACTGTTCACATGACTCATTCTGAGAAAGAGCCTTTAAAAAAAAAATAAGTAAACAAACTACTTGAAATCTTCCCTTCCACCTGCTAATCAACCTAGGAGGAATATTATAATTATACACACACGAGTCCCCGGGGCCTGTCTCAAGACCCGAAGTGGCCTCACAGGGATGGACGGACACTCACCGGACAGACGACTGTGTCACCTTATCTTTGTGCTGGTCAGTTGGTTGGTTGGTTGGTTGGTTGGTTAGTTCAGTTGTGGCAGCGGACTTGGAGGTTTCCCTTCCATGGACACCCTGGCGGTTCCCAGCACCACTACCCTACAAAGAGGGGCCTGACCACGGGCCAATTGATGGATGCGTTTTGAGCTCTTCCCTGAGACTCGAATTGGTCCTAATTCCTACTTGTCTCTAACCCTGCGGGGGGCAGGGTGTCTCAGGCAACTGGTTTCATTTTTGCAAGGCTCACTACTCCCCCTCCTTCGAACTCTGAGGATTGTCAAGAGGATTAAACATTTGTTGCATTGTGCTTGGCTCCCGGTCCCCCACATGGCAGCAACTGTAGGTCTTACCATCTGCTGATATGAACGCTAATATGAAGTTGTGTTTCACAAGTGCGCCTTCGGTCTTGCTGTCTTCCCAAACCTTGGTGTCCTGATCTCTAAAATGGAGTTGGTAGGTGAGCTATCGTTGTCCATCAGTCTTCATCCCTGCCCTCAGCCCCCCCCCTCCCCAACTCCTGGGCTTGCTGCCCATTTCCGGTTGGCCCTAGTCAACCTCCCAGGACCTTGTGTGGCTATGCAGAGAAGGGTCTTTCTGCACTGCTGTGGTCCTCCTCCCAGTTCTTCCTGCTCTGGTCTGTGCAGCTTCCCTCCGCTCAAGCTCACCACTTACAGCTCTGCAGGAGGTTGTTAGATCAAAGCCCCAGAAGGGTCAGGCCTTTCCCCAGTGCCTGGAGTGACCCTGAGCTGGCTGCCCCTGCCTCACCTCACTCAGTGCCAGCAGCTTCTGCTCTGAAGGAAAGGAAGGAACTGGGGCAGAGCTAGCTAAGCTGGGGAGAAACTTGAGCTGGAGGGCCGCCATCAAAGAGCTATACTATGCTTTTGTTGTCTTTTGGAAAGAAACTGGCTAGCAGCTTACAGCCTGTCAGACAATGCAGCCATCAAAAATAGGTGATAAATACACCATCAAGGGAAAATACATATAACACAGCACCAGATTACAAAATAGTATTGCAGGGTCTGCTTTCGAAGTCAGGCCTTACAGGGTCTTCCAGCCTCCGTCTCTCACCTGACTGAGACTGCCAGGGTACATAGCCCGCCTCACAGCTATGCTAATTTGATTGTGCACACGAAGTTATAACAGATCAGAAAAGGTGTTTATCTCTATTGAAGCTGGGTTTTTTTCCTTAGTGCAGTGCCAAGAGTTCGTGTTTATTTATTTATTTATTTATTTATTTATTTTGGTTTTTTGAGACAGGGTTTCTCTGTGTAGCCCTGGCTGTCCTGGAACTCACTCTTTAGACCAGGCTGTCCTCGAACTCAGAAATCTGCCTATCTCTGCCTCCCAAGTGCTGGGATTAAAGGGGTGTACCCACCACTGCCTGGCTTAAGATTTCCTTTTTAAATTTGGATTTTCTGTGTGTATTTTCAGTTTTAAAGAAAGAAACCAAATTGTCTCAGGTGGAAATTTTCACTTCTTCAGAGAGGAGGATGCAGGCCTGTGAGTTGTGCAGGGTTGGTTGTCTTACGTTGAGGGCACCTGTGCTCACAGGCCCATACCTTGGGGCTTCGCAGGCTTGGAGCTGCGGTATGTAACCCCTCCCTTCCCTGCGAGGCCCTTCTGGTGCTTGCAATCCATCAGCACAGTTCTTAGGTTCACGATTCCTCCGTGTAGTGAGGCGGCTGTACTCACTTCAGAAACTGAGCCATAGCTTTGGGCAACATGGCCTTTGAGAAACTAAGCCGAGGGCTCACCCCCAGGCTGATCTTTCCCCAGCCGGAGTCTACCCTCTCCACAGCTCCATAGTGCTCACTGAGCTAAGATTCCAGGAACACAGCAGGTAGTGTTCAAGTTAGACAGTTTTTTAAGATTCCAGGAACACAGCAGGTAGTGTTCAAGTTAGACAGTTTTTTGTTTTTGTTTTTTTTTGTTGTTGTTGTTTTGTTGTTTGATTTTTTTTTTCTCCCCTTTTTAAATGTACAGCCACGATGGAGATCAATCAGGGCACTAAGCTCAAATGTGGTATAATCGGACATAGCCTCTTTAGATCCTTTTACTTACCCCGTGTTGTCAGCTGGGTCTCTTCAGGTCCCAATCCAGTCCCCAAAGCCACCTCTGCTGCCAGGTTCCTCCCTTACATTTCACTAAGGGGGAAAAAAGAGAACCTTGGATTGCTTTTAACTTTCATGTTGCCTTTCATTCTTGGTCTTGAGTGGGTATTAAAAAAAAATGGGTTTGGGGTCCAGAGCTAAATCTTTAATAGATGAAAATGGACCACAAACAGACTTTGGACTTGGATCTTTCTGGGCTTGACTCTGATTGTTACTGGTGAATGCCGGGTGACATTCGGGTTCATGTGTGACTGTGCAGAGCTTCCTGCCCACCAGCCTCTTGCCCTCACCCTGCCCCTGTCCCTGCCCTCCCCTGCCCGCAGTAACCTTGCTTGACCCATCCTTTGCTTTGAAAAAGTACCAGAAAGTTGTCAAGAGCATACTAGAGGATGTTTGGTATTTTGACAGTCCTAGAAGCAGCCTTGGGTTTGGGGTGCCTGCGATGTGTGGCAAAACAGGATGTTTGGGGTGAGTCTGCCTGCAGGCTGTGCGGTTGTGGCAGGATGGGCGTCCCGATTTTGTCCCTCACTCCTCTCACCTTTGCACCAATCCATTTTCTTTGTGTACCGGCTTGTCACACTGGGGCCCGTGTGGCTTTCCTCCCCAATAGCCACACCTCTTGCCATCACCACGTGGGTCCCATCTGTCTCTATCAAAACACCGTAGCACGGATTAATGTGTTTTGAAAACTCGGTGAGACACAGGCCTAAGCCTACTCGATACTTGTCTTGAATGCTAGCATCTTGCTTGCTTGCCTCATGTTCCTCCCCAGCATCCTTCTTTCCTTCTCCTACCTGTAAGTCAAGAATAAAGAACAGTTGGGGCTGAGTCTGTGTGGGAACTGAGAAGGGGGAGAACCAGCCACCTCTTGCTTTCCCCTCCATCTCCTGTCCTCCCAAAGGGTCTATGAAGACTACAGCCAGCCTGCTTGATGCTCTCTGACTAAGCCACCTGAAGTCAATGGCTGGGTCTCTGGAATACTCAGCAAGTGTTTGTTCTCAAATATCGGCCTGTGGGAATCAAGATAAGTGCGTGTAAACTATTAGGAATTACACAGCTTTGCACACATCCAGGAGGAAAATGGGGGAGTTGAGGGTGGAGGTGGATATCTCATCCACCTGGGCACACCTCAGAAGGAAGTTCCTTGTTGGCTTTTATAGGGCTCAGTTCAGGTCACTGTCACTTTTGGATCTCTCCCTTCTGTTGGTCCCTTTGGAGGTGGGGTAGGGAAGTTGATTATCCCTTAGATTCTGAAGTGCCTCAAGAAGGTTGCTGTTCCTAATTGGACCTGGTTGTTATACCATCTTTCTCCATGAAGAACTACTTACTATCTTTCTCATGAAGCAGATCGTCTTTCAAATTCATTGAAACATCGTAAAGCAAATTGCTACCCAGAGTCTGGACAAATCTCCAAGATGCTATGGTGATTGGACCCACCCAAGTGGTCAGCAATACAAAGGAGAGCCCTGATTTGTTTCTGTTGCTGGGATAAAACGCTGACTAAATCCAGCTCGGGGAGGAAAGGGTTTATTACATTTTACCAGATTAGGGTCCCTTATTGAAGGGAGCCAAGCAGGAGCTCAAGGAAGAAACAAAAGCAGAAACCATGAAGCAACACTACTGGCTTGTTCTCCATGGTTTGCTCAGTCTGCTTAAACAATGCAGGTCCACCACTTGTTCAGGGATGGGCCCGCCCACAGTGGACTGGGCCCTCCCATGTCAATCACCAACCAAGAAAAACGCCCCCAGAGACATACCCACAGCCAATCTGATGGAAGCAATTTCTTAATTGAGATCCCATCTTCCCAGGTGACTGTAGTTTGTATCAAGGTGACAATAAAACGTAACCAGCTCAGAGAGCCATGTCATTACTGAGCAGTGACTAAGGGCCGTGAGTGTTATGAGTATTTATTTTTGCATTTATTGACTTATTTACGCCCTTGCTTATTTAGAAACAGTCTCACTAAATAGCACCGACTGACCTGAAACTCACTATGATGACCAGGCTGGCCTTGAACTCCCAGAGTTCCACCTGGCTCTGCTCCCAAGTGCAAGGATCAAGGCAAGGTGTGATCCACTAAACCTGGCTCATGAGTTTATTATCTGTAGTACATCCTGTGGTAACAGACATCATCTTCTCCTTTTTCAGTTGAAGGAGCAGAGCTGAAGCAAGTAGGCAGCCAGTCACACAAGCCACTGCAGGGGCCTTGCTGCAACTGTTTCAGGAGGTTGAGGAAATGTTTGTGTCATTCATCTTGGTGACACAAGTTCCATCTCAAAGACAATTCGCTTTTTTAGCAGTCTTTTTGGCAACAGACAGGCAGTTGTGCCAACTGGGGGTAAACTAATGCTGTTACAGTGTGGAGACAGTGAGTGCCTGGAGTAGACAGTGCTTAAAGGAGACTTCAGCCTCAGAGAAATCAGAATAAAATCACGAGACACATGGCGTTCAGAAAGTGAAAGCATTCAGAGGTAAGGACTTCACTTCTGTCTCCACTAGGAACAACAACAGACACATTCACTCACACATGACACACACCACACTCGGACACACATGCACATACTCTCACACATTCACACACACATACACCACTCTCTCTCTCTCTCTCTCTCTCTCTCTCTCTCTCTCTCTCTCTCTCACACACACACACACACACACACACAGAGGCACACACGTGAAGTATTGATAGGCAGATGTTAGTTTTCTACCTGGACAGCGGGTTGGAGCTCCATCCTTCCTCTTCCTCCCCACCCCAGTGGGAGCTGCAGGCCTCTCTCAGGAGCAGCTTTGGAAAGGAAGCGCCTGTCCTTGGGAATCCTCATTACTTTCCCCTTCACACCCCTCCCCCGCCGGCCTTTAAAAGCGATAATTGCTTGAAAGGACTGGTGGGAAGTAATTTGTATTGGTGAAGCCCCCGGTGAATCTCAATGGAGTGGTGTTGGCCATTGGTGGCTTCCTGTTTAGTTATGGGGACTTGAGGACTGTGGTATCTGCCCCCATCCCCAGCCAAGCACCTGCAACTCGATAGGGATAAAAAAAAAAAAAAAGAAAACCAACAAAAAACCAGATCTGGTTTTTCCAAATCTTGTATGTAACAACAGGAAGCCATGGTTGTAACAAACAGAGAGTGTCTTCAAATGCTTTGAGTGTGTGAGTTTTGGTCTCTAGATTAAAGTGTATACCAGTTCAGGATAGTTGGGACTTCTGGTGCCTACTACCCCTGGGTCTTGGCGTTTCACATACCTACTTATCGGTCTGCAGTCTGCCGGCAGCAGATGTAAGAGGTTTGTGCTATTAACATATGCTCTCCACACAGTCCTCCCCGGTCGCCCCAGTGGCCACCCTGCTGGTGAGTGCTAGCAGTGGCCTTACAGTCCTGGCATGGAACTCATGCTTATTATGGTCCTGGTAGACAGGCTGTCCCTCTAGAGTTTCAGAAACCTCCGTAGATGATCCAGCCCTTGGCTAGTCACCGCTTTTCACCTGTTAACAAATGGAGCTGGAAGGGTGGCCCAAGGCTCCAGTGCCGGGTCCTCATGCATGGTCTCATTCCTGCTTTCTATTTAATTGGTTTCATCCACACAGGTGCTTGGGCAGATGTACCTAAAGGCTGCTTAGATGGAGACAAACAGATTTAACAAGTTGCCCCTCTGTTTGCCAAGTGCCTTTGTTAACAAGCTGGAATACACAGATTGAAATGTCAAGATTTTAAACATCCGAGTCCACATGCTAAACCTGGGACTGGGGAGAGGCCCTACCGAATTCCACAGTTGGCCTGGTTCCCCCGTCCCGTATTCTCGGTTGCAGATAGAAAATGGAGAACACACACCAGTCAACCCTAATTATGTGTAAGATGTCACTGCAGATTTTTTCTAATGTAATTAAGGGGGTTAATGGTGTCAGGAGTGGAGGGAGTGGGGACCTGAAGTGTGTCAGGGAAGGGCTTGTTAGCATCTTTTCCCTTTGTTTTTAAAGGCTTGTGTTCGTCCTAAGCCAAGTGTGTGTTCTAACAAGCAAGGGGCCCGAGGAGGTTGGACTGCATCGGTGTTGCTCATCATCCTGTTTGCCACATGGGAAGGATCTGTCAGATGGGCCAGGGCATTTTACCTCGCAGCTCAGGGCTTCCTGAGTGCTTGCCCTTGCGCTGACACAAGTGCCCCCAGCTCCAGGGTTTTTTTTTTTTTTTTTTTTTTTTTTTTTTTTTTTTTTATTTATTTATTTTATGTATATGCGTACACCGTAGCTGTCTTCAGACACACCAGAAGAGGACATCAGATCCCATTACAGATGGTTGTGAGCCACCACTCAGAACTGCTGGGAATTGAACTCAGGCCCTCTGGAAGAGCAGTCGATGCTCCTAACTGCTGAGCCGTCTCTCCAGCCCTCAGGGCTGTTTTGTAGATAATGTGTTGTACACACGAGGAAGGAAAATGGGAGTTTGTCTCATGCTTTTATTTGGATTGGATAAACCAAGTCTAGAAAAGCTAAATGTCCGTAGTGCTCTGCCTGGTTAACCTGGGTCAAGGCTTTGAATCTGAAAGGAAGAAAGGCACCGGGACAGACTGACTACTGACAGACAGACAACCTTTCTCCCAGTAGAGTCATTCCTTGCAAAGCTCCTGATAGCTGGCATGGGAAGCTTGATCAGTGGGGAGGACAGCCAGGCCAACGGCACATCCTCAGAGCCTATGGAAGTCAGGGGTGTAGGCTTCCATGCCCTTCCCAAAGCGAGTGGCTGGTTGCACCTGGAGGTGGAAACCACCTTGGTGTGAAGACAGACGAGTAGTGTCCCCTTCCCACTCTGTCCCTCCCTTCCTCAGGCATCTGCCACTGGCTCCCCAGCCATAACTCTGTGGATATCTGTCTCTGCTTTGCTAACTGTGCTGTCCAGAAGGGGAGAGCCGCTCTTGCTCCTGGATGCTGGCTCCTGGCTCCTACTTCAAGAAACTCCATGTGGCAGTTGTCCCTACAGTTGTGTCCTCATGCAGGTTTCTGACCCAGTCACACAGTGGTAACAGAAGGCAGTGGGGTGGGAGATAGGTGGAGCTGGAGTGTCTGTTAGTCCACCCTTTCCATTCCTCGAACCTAAAACTTCATAGCTGACCATGGAGCCACTTGCCTATAATCCCAGCAGGCTGAGCAGGAGGATTGCAAAGGCGAGGCCAGCTTGGGTCATGTAGTGAGACCCTCTTAAAGCACACATTCACATACCACCCCGCCCCCAATCTCAGTGTGTCCCTGTAAATGTAAACCACGTTCTCTTCCCTGACTATGACACTCCTTTATCAGCGCAGTAAAGAATTAAGATGACCATGTGATGTCACTTAAAAATTGTCTTAATGGAACTGAGGGCTATGCATTTTAGTAAAGGTTTCCCAGTGAGATACATCCACATACCTTTTGACTTTGGTATAAAGCTTTTCTGAGTTGTTCAAGCCCACTTTGATCCTCCTGCCTTGGCCTCCAGAGTCACTGAAGTTTCAGTCCTGCAGCCCCCAGGCCCTGCTGCTGTCAGATGGTCTTCCACATTTTTGTCATTCGCACTGTGGTTTAGAAAGCTAATATACCTCTCTGCAGCTGATCTTTGAAATGCATCTAAGCTAGACAGCAATATGGAGGCTTGGGCTGGCCCTGGAATAGCAAGTCTCATTTGGCGTCTGGCTGTCTTTTCTGCGACTTGGTAGTCTAGTGACTCATTCAAGTCACGTGGATCATTTGGAATCATCGATGAACAATCCAACACTCAGTACATGGGTGCTTATGAGTACTGGCGCTGCGTTCTTCCTTCTGACACTGCCATCCGGAGCCTATCATCCTTACCCATCGTCCCTCATGCCAGCCTACATAGGACCATAAGCGTCTTTGCCATTCCCCAGACTTCTGCACTCTGAACAGAGTTCATGCTTGTATACATTCCTGTGGCCTCTGCCTTTCCCCGCCTGCGCACTTTTTCCCTAGTGACCTGCTTTAGACTTGGTCCTTGGGCATAGTGGGGAGACTGCTTATCCTACCCCCCTGTGCCTTCTTTCCTCCCCTGACACAGACCTTTAAAACACACAGAAGGTGTCTGATTCAGGTTCACTAAAGTCACACAGAAGCAAGCTGGGTTGACTGAACCAGGCTCACTGCTGTGCAGTTACAACAGGGTCAGGTGGTAGATTGGAGTCCTTGGTGCAGCTCTTGATCTCATTGTGGACTCAGCCGCCTCTCACGTGAGGGTCACTCTTCTGTTCTCTGATTGATGGGAGGATGGCATCACAAAAACTCCAGCTCTCTCAGGCTCTAGAACCTTCCATCAGCAAACTGCCTTCTACGTCTTCGATTTGAAGGGGCAGTGTTGACCCTTTTAGAGCAAACCTTTGGATGGTTTATCCCAAGCTTGCATAAATCCCAAGACAGGTAGTTATTTAAAATTCCTAAAGAGCAGCCTCTACACTTTTGAATCTCAGTCTGGCTGTCTTAGAGGGTGGAAATTGTGTTCATGTGAAGTGGAGCTCTTCTCAGTTTAAAAAGTGTTCTTGGGACCAAATGTGGGGAGGGTAAGTCATCATTCCAAGCTCTCAGTTGGGTGTGTGTTTCAGGATTGATGTAGACGACGTTTATCTGGCCCGAGTATGTCTTTCCTGTAACCTGTGAATCAGAATCTGAAAATCACGCTCCCTTCAGCTTCCATTGTGTCTGCCCATTTATCCACCTGACTGAAAACAAGGCCTGTGCTGAGTCCCGGGAGGGGTACATAATGCTGTCTTGCAGTAGATGGGGGGTGTCTGAAGAAGCAGTCTCCCCCAACCCTCGCCCGCCCTTCCCATTTGTCTGTTAGCAGCTAGTCATGGGGCATAAGAGGACCAACCAGCTTTTGTGCCATCCCTAAGACAGGCTCAGAATGGCTTCTAGACATGTCCTTCATATGATAATGTGGATGCCACCATGCCTCTGAGGCACGGTAAGCCATCAGTGCATTGTGCCTTAGTAATATATAAACCAATTGTGGCCTAAGGTTCCCTTGTCATCAGTGTGTGTAAAATTAGAAGGTTCAGAGAGTTAATATGCGCACAAAATCTTGGCTTTCTGCCTACAAACACAGGAAAATAAGCCTTCTTTTTTGTCCAAATCCATTTTTATCCTTTTAGGTTTTTTTTAGATTCAGCTATAATTTTTATAAATGTAAAAGCCTGAAATTTAAACATAAAAACTGAAGTTTACAGTTCAGTAGGTGTCATTACAATGTGTGTGGTTGGGCATTTGTCAATACCATCTAATTTCAGACCAATTCACTGTTTCCTCCTCTTTGTACATGTATATAAAGGAGGTCATATGATTTGTGCCCTATTTTTGCATCTGGTCTATTTCATTTATGCCTTTGGGTTCATCAGCTATATGTCAGTCCTTGCTTCCTTTTTATGGCTGAGTAATACTCCTTTGCATATACACCTCACTGTTTGCTCCTGGGTCAGCCTGTGTGTCTTTGGGGTTGTTTTGACTTTTCGTCTATATGCAGTGCTGCATATGCATTTTTTAAAAAGATATTTTTTCTCTGCCTCTGTGTTTTGCCAGTATATATGTCTATGTGAGGGTGTCAGATACCCTGAAACTGGAGTTACAGGTAGTTGTGAGCAGCCATGTGGTTGCTGGGAATTGAGACCGGGTCCTTCAGAAGAGCAGCCAATGCTCTTAACTGCTGAGCCATCTCTCCAGCCCCCTGCATATGAATATTTATATACAAATACTCGTGTGAATAAATGCTTTCAGTTCTTTTGGATCTTAAGAATAAACTTGTTGAGCAGTATAACTCATGTTCAACTTATCGAGGAACTTTTCTATAGCTTTCCTGTCTGTTTTAAATATTTTTAAAACTTTAAACACCGACCAATTAAAAAAAATAGAGTTAAAGATTGAACAAGCACATCGCTTTAGAGAAAACCCAACAAACTCAAGGCTTGTTACACAGAAGAATCTTTACTATTGGCTTACGGTATATTCATATTTAAAGATTGAGATTGGATTTAAATGGAGGGAAATGTGTCCCCACAGGTTCCTTTGGACACATTCAGATTCTGGTGACGTAAAGGTTGAATTATTTTAAAAACCATTATGGAGTTAGCCAGGAGCCTGAAACACCACCTTCATTGAAAGTCTGCTGACCAGTCAGCCATTCTTAACATGAGCTGGATAATGAAGGGGAGGCAGAAAGTTTCTTAACAGCATTGCTTTGTTGGATGGATAGAAAATTTCTAAACAGAACAGCCCTTCTTGATGTTCACAGGCGAGCTTGGCTCAAGCGTGGGACTTGAAGTGACTTATTGAATGGTGATCCCGGGGGTGGGTGCCTTCCGGTGACCTTGTGCAGCCATTTCTGGGGCATAAACACAGGAGGACAGTGGCACATCTGAGGAAGGAAGGTACTGTGGTTGCTGTTTGAGCCTCCGAGGCCCCATGCCCCTGCAGCTGTCCTAGGGAGACCCTGTTGCTTGAGAGAGTGACAGGCTGTGTCATCCTTTGATGAAAAGGAACTGGGATTAGTCTAGCCCTGTGCTTTCTGAGGAATTTTTGGACTCTGGGGCTTTCTTCTCTGAGACATGGACTCTTAATACCTTCTTTACTGGGAGATAGTGAAATCTAAATGAGACAGTGTTGTTGACTTTTCCTTGGGAGACCCTGAACAGAGATATACAGATATCCTTCCGCCCTGAAGAGAGAACTAATGATAGACCCAAGCAATGATTCCCCACAAAGTAAAACTTGCCAGAATGCATTGGGCTCCTTACAGGAATGTGGGTGAGAGGTCACTTACAGGAACATGTAACTTAGCAGCACCAATATCATCCAAAAGGTCTACCCCATCCTGGGTGAGGCTCACACAAGCAACATCCCTGCCCCCTGGGGCTCTCTCTACACAACGTGGAGGCAGCAAAGGGTATGGGTGTCTCAGCTCTCTAGCTGTCTTTGTTGTTGATATAAAATTGGGAAGGGAAGGGCTTGTGAATCTTGTAAATCTCAGAGATTTCTAAGACTTGTAAGTTGTTTATTTCCAGAGTCTTAGTAATCTCCTCTTGGAATGGAACGTTCTGAGGAGACTGCTACCCAACCCAGGGTGAATCTCTTTGTCGTGTTGTACCTCTGGAGGTGGTGTTGTGATTCCTTCTCAGCTTCTAGCCCAAGTTTTTGTGCAACCTTTCCTTGGAATGACTGTTCTATTGATTTTGGTTTGAGCTTTCTGAGACAGGATCTTTCTCATAGCGCTTGCAAATGGAGGACTCAAGACCTTCAGGCTAGATTCCTGGAACATGATGGGGCCTCTTCATCCACAGTTACTTCATAAACACGACCTACTGGAAGAAACTGGACCTTCCATCCTGTTGGCAAAGGAGATGCTTTAGTGCCAATTACATGTGTTCTGTGAACTCCACCGTGCAGCTTTAGATTGCCAGTGCTCCCTGCCATCAAGTCACGGTCCACCTGGTGGCAATGATCTGTCTCAAAATCAGTTTTTACTATTTCCAGTCCTGAAGACACTCCTCACCCGAAAGCCTCATTTCTTCCTTTTGGGGTCACTTCTGGGTGTGGAGACAAACTACAGACTTATCCGAGGACTGGAACACAGAGCTTTTCAGCTGATGCTTGTGGGGCCGCTGGAGCTAGGAAGGGCGTGGGGGATATGACCAGTGCCTACGTGGTACCGGTTCCTGACCTGAGGAACTCAGCTTTCTCCAGCTGTGGTCACATACTCGTGTGCTCAAGGTCTTGCCTACCTGCTCTTTCTCCAGAGCACGTCTTTCTTGCAAGCCGTTACGTTCATGGCTTATCTCAATGTTTGTTGCTCTCCCACTTTCTGGTTAAACTTATTTGGCTAGTTATCAACATGATGCCTTTAAAATATGGCATTCGGATGGCCCTGCTGACATGTAGCAGTGTGATAAATTGACATAGCTTGAGGTAGATAGACCACATTCTCCCATAGAAAACACATTCTCCCACGAAGTTGTCTTACTAAGAAAGCAGAGATTGCCTATAGGCTGTCATTCAGCAGCAAATGAGGCACAGTGACTGGCAGGAGCTCTTGAGGTCACTATAACCGCTTCAGAAAAATTCAGTCAGATTTTACTTGCTATTTGTTGAAGCCATATATGTTGGTTGACTGTTCTCAATGTGGGACGTGACCTTCATGGCTTCCGGTAGGCCAGAATAAAATGGATACCATATTCCCATTCTTGCAATGTGCTTTCTGTATGGACTCTCCCTTAGTCCGAACATAAACCCAGTGAGGGAAAAGTATTCTCATTCAGCAGAGAAGGTGAAGCTCAGAAGTTACGGACTGGGTGTTACACACAAAACCAGGCAGGACCAGGAGGAACACTCAGCTTCCTGACCTTCCCATCCAGTCAGGGGCCCAAGAGCCTCAAATCCTGGCCACAGATTAACTTTGCTCACCCCCTCTCACCTCCAGATACAAAGTTCTCGAGAGTTTCAAAACTCTAAGCCAACTCTCCTATTCCCCAGAGAGAGTATTTATTCTTTAGGTCAGGATGCCGCAGAGCCACAGCCTTTCAGCTCTCTCGAGCATTCTCAAGTCAGCATGCACCCCTGTGCCTCTGGCCTGGGCAGTGGCTCTGGGGTGCACCCCCAACCCCACCCACCAGGTTTAAAGTCATGTCCATCTATTGAGTGACCAAAAGAAACAGTCTCAGTTTTGCATCTTTATGTGAAACTCATTTCTCTTTCTTCGTATATGTATATGTGCACGTGTACATATGAGTGCATGTGTATAGATGTGCATGTGGAGGCCAGAGGTTTAAGTCAAGTGTTTTTCTCAGCTGCTCTCTCCGCCTGCTTTTTGAGGCAAGATCACTCACTGATGTGGTTAGGTCACCCGGCCAATGAACCAATCCTTCTGTTTCCATACCTCCAGCAGTACAGATAGATACCCTAAGAACAGCTTTTCTCACGGGTGCTACAGTGTGCACTCAGGTTTTTCCTGATACCGGAGCAAGCACTTTACCAACTGATCTCCAAAGCTCTAAACCTTATTTCCACAGATAGCTTTAAAGTATGTATATTATCCGGTGGTCAGCCAGCTGGCTCAGTTACTGAGTTACTCAGTGGTTAAGAGCACTGACTACTCTTCCAGAGGACCCAGCCTCTGTTCCCAGCACCCACATAAATCTGGAACTCAAGTTACAGGGTATGTAACATATACAATACCCTCTTCTGGCCTCTGTGGGCACCAGGCACCCATGTGGTATACAGATAGATATACATGCAGACAAAATGTCCATGTGTGTATACACATTCATATGTGGGTGGGTATAGAAGAGATATAGAAGGTGTAGAAGAGGGGGGCACGTATATGGCACGGTATACTTGTGAAGATCAAAGGACAGCCTTCAGGAGTCTATTCGTTTCTTCCTCAACGGTTCTGGGCATGTAACTTGCCCACCAGCAAGGGAAGGCCTGGCGAGGACCTGTGACTAGAGCAAATGATCACTTTTGTGAGTCTCTGTGCAGATCATCCCGCAGTGACCACTCCCATTCTACACAAGAACAAGCTCTGGAAATTCCTGAAAGTCCAGGGGTCAGTTTCTAAGCATGAGAACAAGCCAACACTGTCTCCAGGACACAACCGTGTGTGTGTGTGTGTGTGTGTGTGTGTGTGTGTGTGTGTGTGTGTGTGTGTGTGTGTGTGTATCCAGGGCTGTGTAGATTGCCCTTGAGAAAGATCCATGGACCGGGCTTTCCATGTTGCTCTGATTTCCTCATGCGCACCTAAAAGGGACGGAAACCCAAAGTGGGGTCCAGGAAGGATATTTCCCGTTGATGCTGAGTAACACCCATGGAACTTGATTTTGATTCTGTGGTCACAGCAGGTTGTCTTTCTTTAGTAACACATAGGCAATAACTGTTGTCATCTTTGCTGCTGTAGGGTTTTTGTGTATGGAAAATAGATTCTGTTTTCTGAAAATGTATAAATAGAGTTGAAAGTCTTTTAAAAGATACATACAGCCGGACAGTGGTGGCACTTGGGAGGCAGAGGCAGGCGAATTTCTGAGTTTGAGGCCAGCCTGGCCTACAGTGTGAGTTCCAGGACAGCCGGGGCTATACAGAGAAACCCTGTCTCGGGGAAAAAAAAAACACACACACACTTTTGTGAGGAGCATGCTTTGGCTTGACTTATTTGAGCATTGAAAATGACTCAGAATGTGCAGAATTATGTAGAACCCCAGTTGGGATCTGCTCTGCCTCCATCTCTAACTCATTTCAGGATTCTGTTTTCTTAAATCCAAAACCAAAGGTGCTTTTTAAAGAAGTGACGTCACAGAGTCACTCAAGGCAAAGCGCATTTACTGCCCAGGTGGAGTGAGTGGGTGATGGGAAGGGAGGGAGCCCTCAGGACTGAACCATATTGCACCTTAGCTGAGGATCCTCCACGGCACACAGCGTTCCCTCATGGAGGTCAGTGGAGCTGTACAAGACTGCTTCCGAGTAGTGTTCACTCTTTCATGGTGCACAGAAGATGTTATGTAACTTTATGCTGCTTGTTACATAATTAGCTTTTCTCTGAATGGCTCCTTAAAAGAAGACTTGAAATCTAAGTTTAGACTGACATTGTTCATGCATCCTCTTTCTCTCCCCTTCCCTCCTCCCTTTCCCTCCAGCCCCTCACTCCTTATTTCTTCATTTATCCTTTGGTAGATTTTTTTTTTGTGCTGTTTGTGTGTTTATTTTGAGACTAGAGCCCAGCCTAACCTCAAATTCTCAAACCTCCTCCTCTTTAGCCTCCACGTGTTTGGGTCACACTCATGGACATGTGGTTCAATGTCCTGCCGATTTTCAGTTCTTTATCCATAGTTTTCCTTTTCCATAAAAGAGAAACCCAGACAATAGTTATGTAACTACTTAGGTGCTATCTACTCTTCTATCTATCTTGTTAGTTGAAAACGTCTTATTCCTGGTCAGGTCACACCGAGCCTGCACAGTTCTCACGAAAGAGTTCCTTTATTAGAAGGGGGAAGAAATAAGGAAGAGAAAAGAAAGACATGGGTCTGGGTCCCTGTCTTTTATCCTGGCTGTGAAGTAGGTAAACCCAGGTGGTGATGCACACAGGTGATGCAGGTGAAGCATGAGCAGGGAGTGTGCGGTGGTTGCCATGACAACAGATGGAGGAGGGTCCTTGTTGCCTAGGAATGACGTCATTGCTGGATTCAGAGGCTGGCTGTAAACAGCTTTTGATGCTAACACATCTATCTACCTTTCTTCCTCCTCCCCTTTCTTTCTTTCTTTCTTTCTTTCTTTCTTTCTTTCTTTCTTTCTTTCTTTCTTTCTTCCTTTCTTTCTTCCTTTCTTTCCTTCTCTCTCTTTCTTTTTTCTTTCTTTCTTTCTATCTCTTTCTTTCTTTCTCTCTCTTTCTTTCCTTCTCTCATTCTTTCTTTTTCCCTTCCTCCCTCCCTCCCTCCCTCCTTCCCTCCCTCCCTCCTTCCCTCCCTCCTTCCCTCCCTCCTTCCCTCCCCCTCATGTGTTTAAGTACTTTGCCTGTGTGTGTGTATGTCTGTGTACCAAGTGCATGAAGTGCTCCTCGAGGCTAGGAGAGGTGTAGATATTCGGGAACTGAAGTTACACATGGTTGCGAGCTGCCACAGGGGTGCTGTTAACCACAGAGGCATCTCTCTGGCCCCTACATAATTACTTTTTAGAACTCAAATTGGAGATCATGAGGCAAAGGGAGCACTTTCCTCACATATACTCAGAACATGAGGGGAGCCTCCTTGTGGAAAGAAAATGCAGGGAACAAATAGACAGTGCATTTGTAGTTTTTAATTGTTCCATAGCCACACCGAAAGTGTAACAGCAGACAAGTAGAAACTGACACGAGTGATGGTTTTAGTTAATACACAGTAATCTGTGAGGCTTTTTTCTTCCCTTTGATTACCCAAAGGTTCTTCAGCAACTTCTCCACAAAAAAGATAAGGACCCCTTCAGACTCCAGCTTGAGTCTTTCCACTTGTGAGCACCTAGTTATAAGCAGAGAGGGTTTGAGACCCAGTCGCACCTAGCAGGGTCACAGAGGTTCCATGACACCCTCGTACATAAGCATCGCTCACGTCGGCATCCCACACCTGACGGGAAGACAAAAACCAATTAGAGTAAATCGAGGTCTTTTTATAGCCACTGCCAGTGGGGAGGGCCCTTCTCACTGGGTCATAATTAGGTGTGAGTCTGCTGGCTTCTCCCCTGTGGAATTTTGCACCATGCATCTGCAGTCCAAGCATATAAACACCAGTCTGCACTCCCCATGTGTGTAGCTGTGGGATTTCTCTGACCTCGACCCCATGGAAGCTCCAGCTGGCTGCCCCGCCTCGGGGGATCTATAGCCTTCTCTCAGGCTTGGAACATTCTTCCTTTCCCTGTGGATGTCCTGAATGCCACTCAGAGGTCTTCCACCGTCTGAATGTCATTACCAGGCAAGAGGATTTCGGACTCTCTGTGAGTCCACCATCCTTGATGGAAGAGGGAGAGGATTTTTTTTTTGTTGTTGTTGTTTGGTTGGTTGGTTTTTGTTTTGTTTTTTTTTTTTTTTTTTTTTTTTTTTTTTTTTTTTTTTTTAGCTTTCCATAGGAAACCTGGCTGGATCAATGCAGGGCTGATGGCTGATGAGCATCAGGGAAGAACTTGCTGCAATCATGTGCCCTCAACCCCAGAGCAGTGCCCTTTAGGTCTGGCATCCTGCCCTTCCCCACTGCCCAGCATCATTATGAGGCGAGATCCCTGGAATGTAAAGGAAAATACAGCCTTTGCATGGGGAGTTCTGCATGGGACCAGGACTTCTCCATCCCCATCTCTTCCCTAAGCTGTCTCTGGCTTGTTTATCTTGTCATTTCCCCCTTTCTATTTCTATGAGAGAAGAGGGCTTGTTTGTCTTAAGAGTTACAGTTGATCACCATGAAAAGCCAAGAAACTCAGGGAGAGACAAGAGGGGCTTGCTCAGCTTTCTTTCTTTTAGATTCTTATTTATTGTTATATGTAAGTACACTGTAGCTATCTTCAGACACACCAGAAGAGGGCATCAGATCTCATTACAGATGGTTGTGAGCCACCGTGTGGTTTCTGGGATTTGAACTAAGGACCTTCGGAACAGCAGCCAGTGCTCTTACCCGCTGAGCCATCTCGCCAGCTCTCAGCTTGCTTTCTTATGCTACCCGGGACTACTAGCTGGGGTCGTACTACCCACAGTGGCCTGGGCCTTCTCACAGCAGTCTGTTGTTACTCAGGAAAATGCCCCATAGGCCAGTCTGATGGAGGCAGTTCCTCAACTGAGCGCCTATTCTAGGTGACTCGAGTTGGCTACAAATACTGCTGTCACTAAACTAACCAAAGCTGAGCATGCTGGTACTTGATGACTTACTATGCAGTGAAGAGCTAAGCACTTCTCTCTCCGGATATAGAGTGTTCTTTAATCAAGGGACTGTGGGACATTCTCTTCCCTGGCCACTCTTTAGCAAACTGTAGCTGCCCATCCCCCAAACCCAACCCACAGTTCTATGATTAAATAAGGTTTTCAGTATCCATGATGCAGACCATGGTTGCAACCCATTGATATCTTCCACCACAGACAGGTCTCTACCTACAGGCTCCCACAAGTCCCCAGCCCTCTCCCTGGTGTTCCTGTTGGTCTTGTCCCCTAAGATGTCCATCAGCCTTTCATCCACAATGCCGCATCTCTTTACCTGACCTCAGAACTAGCCACTAATTCACCTTACCTAGAGTGCGTTGCCGCTAACACAGTAAGCCTCAGGTCGGTTTTGTTTTTGTCTCTGCCTGTTTCTCTTGATTGACTCTGGTTCCCTCCTTTGCAAAGGGCAGTCTTTAACATGAGAAATAGAGGTGCACTCAGAGGATTAAGGGTGGGTCAGAGGCTCAGCCTGGATGATGGGATGACCACGCCATTGAGTGTCATTCTCACGTCTGCCCTGCTCCTGGTTCCTAGTCTTCATCCTTAATAGAGGTAAGGACAGGTCATTAAGAATATAAATAAATAAATAAACAAACAAGGCATTCCCACAGTGGAGCTAGTGAACTGGAAAGACAGACACTCACGCTCACTGTAGCATCTGAGCTCTGATCCCTCATGGGTTACTGGCATGGCCTGTCTCCTCCAGAGTGTATGTGTTGTGGACTTTGCTGTCCATAGGAGAAGTCAAGGAGAGGAGAGGTCTCCAGTCTTTCTCTGTCCACTGACTTCTCTCCTGTGTTAACCTGAGTACCCCTTTCTGCGAGCATCACACACACACACACACACACACACACACACACACACACACACCCTGGGACCCTAGCTCCCAGAAATCCTTTGAGGAGCAGAAGGGTAAAGGTTAACTAACTTTAATTTTCATGATTATAATAACATACTCGCCGACTGGGAGGGACCATGAGACCCTCCCCCTTCTTTATTGCTTAGAGAGAAGGCTTATGGCTTTGCGTTACCCGTAATGGGCTTTGGCTGCATCATGAGGAGTCTGGTTTGAAATCTTCACACACCCTTGAAGACAGAAATTTTACAGGGCCACGCTTGCTTGTTCCAGGAAAGCCATCCTTAGGTAGCTTGCTGGGAGGGGAAATGGGCGTGGGCAGGGTGAGTCCTTAGACTGTTGTGTAGTTGTTGCTGAATAGGAAGAATGGAGCAAGAAACAATAAAGAACCATTTTAAAGAGGAATCCAGTGGTGGAATTAGTAGTATGAACTTGCTCACAGTGAGCTCACACAGAACACAATGCTCCCTAAAGAAAAGTAAGGGATTTTAACCTCCTCTTGTCTCACTGATCAGGTAGGCTTTTAACTCCTGCCCTATACCTCCTCTCTTAACATGGAAGCACAGTTCTAGGTCTTTCTAGTAAGCCTAGGGCAGTGGTTCTCAGCCTTCCCAAGGCTGTGACCCTTTAATACTGTTCCTCATGGTTAGGCGGCCCGAAACCATAAAATTAGTTCATTACTATTTCATAACTGTAATTTTGCTCCTGTTATGAATTGTAATGTAGACATCTGATATGCAGGGTATCTCCACTCAAAGGGGTTGAGACCCACAGGTTGAGAACCACTGCCCTAAAGGGGTCAGATCATTTAAGTTAAACCTTAAGCTCTGCCATCACCTTCCCTAGAAGGCACCCAGGAGCCCCAAATGCTGTTTAAAACAAGCCAGAGATGTTAAAATCTTTCTCAGTTTTCTTCTAAATAAGCTTTTGTTGTTGGTGGTTTTTTTACTCTACACTTAATGAGAAAGTATGTGTATGTGTGTGTGTGTGTGTGTGTGTGTGTGCTGTATACAAGTGTACACGCACATATACCGTCCTCACACATCAGTTGAGCCCCGACCTTGCAGTTCATGTAGAAGGCCCCTGCACCACAGTCCTGCCGGATTTCCCTTCTTTCTGAAGAGTGGCTTTGGTGAGCGTGAGTCTCACACACCTGAAGGAAACCACAGCCTCTGGTAAACAATGGCAAACAGAAAAACTAGGCGACCTCAGAACGTTATAGCGTCTTCAGGATAATTACCGCATCAAGTGGTGTGCAGCAGCACTTCACTTTTACCTGCAGAGGGGGGTAATGGGGAAAATGGGAAGTGGATATTTTCTGTGTGGGTGAACATGTATGCAGGTGTGCACGTGTATGCATGTGTCTTCCTTGGTTGCTGTCCACCTTATGTGTTGAGCCTGAGCTCCCCGAGGTGTGCACGTGTATGCATGTGTCTTCCTTGGTTGCTGTCCACCTTATGTGTTGAGCCTGAGCTCCCCGAGTTGGCTTGCTCCCGGGATCCTGTTTCCTTCTTTCTGCTTGCTGGATTACAGGTGGGCCACCACACCCACCAGCATTTACATACATGCTGAGGCTCTGAACTGCAGTCACCCAGCATGACCAGCAGGCGCTTTACCCACTCAGCCCTCTCCCCAGACTGCTTTTTACTGGTCTTGGTATGGCTGCCATTTTTCTTTGTCCTCCAGAAAACAAGCTACTAGGGTGGCCTGGGAGAGTCACATGGGGGTTTCTTTGTTGGTCATGGAGAAGGAAGTTAGAGGTTGAAAGCCTGGAATGATCTGACACACCACTGCCGGCTTTCTTTTCTTTTTTTTTGTTTTTTTTTGTTTTTTTGTTTTTGGTTTTTCAAGACAGGGTTTCTCTGTGTAGCCCTGGCTGTCCTGGAACTCACTCTGTAGACCAGGCTGGCCTCGAACTCAGAAATCCACCTGCTTCTGCCTCCCAAGTGCTGGGATTAAAGGCGTGCGCCACCACTGCCAGGCCCCACTGCCGACTTTCTGATGGAGAGAAAGAACCCTGTCAAGAAATGTGGGGGCTCCCCCTTTTCTCTGCCCATAAGCATCCAGTAGAGAAATGAGAACAAGGACAGGGAACTGAATTCTACTAACAACAGAACTCAGGCTGGCCAGTGCCAAAATTTAGCCTTGTGATCTACAGAGCAGAGGACCCAATCAAACTGGCCCAAAGTTCTTCTCCTGGGAAACTCCAGATAGATAATCATGCAACAATAGAAAAAGAATATAGATGGAAGTTCCTGTTTGTAATATAAAGGGATAAACTAGTTCCTTAAAACTTGTCAACTTGACAGTGTTGAGCCTGCTCAGATAATCACATGACATAGACATTGACAGTCTTGGGTTTGCCAGAACCTGAGTTAGATGTTAAGGATAAATAACTTAATTACAACCTTGGTCTGGGAGAAAAAGCAGCTACCCAGGCACATAGCAACAGTACAAGGTAGTAAATATGTCAAGTCCTTTCCCTATCCAAACCATTCCGAATATGTAAACCATGAAGTAATTGCTTCCTGAAGTCTGCCGAATAATGCCTTTCATCCAGCTGGCAGGGCATCAGTTCCCAAAGTGTGCTCTAAGCGCGAAGTCAAGGGCCCATTAGTCCAGCAGTCAGGGCAACAGAACCCCCATGCAGGCCCAGCCCCAGCCCCAGCCCCAGTCTCTATTATTAAAGTGGCAGGCATTTACAATGGTGATACAAAACCAAGGGTGGCTAAAACAGCTGGTAATTAGATGTTGAGTTGCTTCCTTCTGGACTATGGGGCCAGGAAGGCCAATGTTACTAATCTAAGTCAGTTGAAATGATCCACTTCATTAACCTTTGACCTCCAAGTGTGTAGTTGAAAGGCAGCTAGGATTCTTCTAATGTTGGTGTCTGATAGATATTTTCTGGCAAATGAGCAAAATGCGGCTGTCGCTTTGGGGAACACAGCTAGCATCGTTTATTACCAGTGATTAAAAAAAAAAAAAGCTTTCAAACAAAAATTAGGATTTTGAGAACTGATGCTCGTTACTGTGAGCTTGGTGTCTCTTCTCCATCCTTAAAGCTTCCTCGCAGCGGGGTCATTAATGAATGAGGTTTTCACACTATGTACATAAATGTTACAATCTGGTGAACTCTTTATCCAAATGACCGTCCCACCATATATTACAGAGTCATACGTGGGCAAGTTCAGGTGTAAGAGGCAGCAGCTACGTCATCACCGGCTATGGTGTGCGTGTGGCTAACCCCCAGGGGAGTCTCTGCCACCTGTCAGGTTTTGATTTAGTATCAGAAAAGGAGATCCACGATAGTCTGAATCTGCTTCTAGAATAATCTCTATTGTAACAGCATATCTGTCACGTTGGGCTGAAATACGACCTATCATAGAGAAAATCAGAATCTAAAAACACACAATGAAAATCCATGTCTTCTATTGAGGCAGGCACCAAAGCAAGGGGCAAAAGTCTGTAAACAACAGCACTTCTCATTTTTATTTAAAAAGGGTTTCATATAAAATGTTCTCCCTGGTAGGTTTGACCTTTTTAAGATGAGTTAAATATTTTTAGGTTTTTATTATAATTTTGAATATGATGACTGTCTCTGGATAAATCTGCCTAAACAAAGGTTCATCCACATCGAGTGGCTTGATAAGAGTGTAAAGGTTACCAGAGTAAAACAGTTTGAAAAAGCCTGTCAGCTAAGTACAAGTGGGAAATGCTGCTCTGGGAGGGGGCAAGTGCAGTGACCGGCTGTGGGTACCTGCAAGCAGGAGTAAGGCCCAGAGCAGGCAGAGTGAGGTCCAGAGCAGGCAGAGTGAGGTCCAGAGCAGGCACAGTGAGGTCCAGAGCAGGCACAGTGAGGTCCAGAGCAGGCACAGTGAGGTCCAGAGCAGGCAGCGGACGTTGTTTAAGGTTGCACACACAGTGCACCATTGGCCTTATAGGACGGGCAAAGTATTTCAACAAGCAGTGACCCAAGGAAAATTCTTGAAACTTCGATGAAAACTAAAAGTATTTTAGAGCAGAAAAGGAGAGTGAGTTTGTGGGAATTCACCTGAAAAAAAAAATCTGAATACTAAAACCCATGGTAGATTGTCTCAGAGATGTGCGGCTTGAGGTTTGGAGCATAGAGATTTATCTATAGGCCCTTATCCACTCCGCAGAGCGCTTCCTGAGCAGATGTGGCAGGACTTTATTTGTGTTATTCATTAATCCTCACTGTAATCCTATGAGCTAGTATCTGCTGGCTTTTGCAAACGAGGAAACCAATTTTGGAGAACTAAGTGGATTACCAAGTGTAAGAACCAGCTCGCACTTGCACACTGGGATTTGAACTCTGCCCTGGTGCCTTCATATCTTAATATTAAACTGTGTTGTTCCCAGTGGCTGGCACATGACAGCCAGGGGATGCCAGGACTACCTGGTGTTGATTCCTAGTGTATACAAGCTGTGGATCTATTTTGCAACTTAAACTTCTATGGAAGCGGACATAAATGATCTAGGATCATTTGGTATTCTCTATGAAACAGGAATCTTAGCATCTCACAGAAACCTGACTTGGGATCATGGTGCCTTCACCTCCTAACAACTTGAAGAATCATAGGTGATTCGTGCTTTTTTCTCTTTTGTCTTTTGTTTTGTTTTGTTTTTCGAGACAGGGTTTCTCTGTGTAGCTCTGGCTGTCCTGGAACTTACCTTGTAGACCAGGCTGTCCTCAAACTCAGAAATGTGCCTGCTTCTGCCTCCCAAGTGCTGGGATTAAAGGTGTGCGCCACCACTGCCCGGCTCCCCCTTTGCCTTACTTAAAGCAGCACGTCCACTAGTCTGTTGGGGATCTGCTGGTAGTCCCAGCTTTTTCCAAGCTGCCGTTTGTTCCCTGTCAGGATGTCTTTATTAAACTAGATTTGTGGCAGGCTACTCTCACCTGGACAGCTTAGAAGAGAGATGAGAAGAGAAACTGCAAGCCCCACAGTCTGGTTTAGGAAGAGCAAGGATTGTGGTATCAAACCAACACCAGAACAGCTCATCTGTCCACTAATTATTATTTAGCTCTGTGTTCACAGGGCTCTCAGCCCCTTCATCTGTAAACTCCTGGTAATGATAGCCACTCTGGTGGAGACGTGCCAGGGCCCATCTGAAGCATCCCTGTGATGACAACACTCACGGGCATCTGGTCCATACTCATTGCCTCCTCTCTGAAAAAGGAAAAAAAGAAACCCTCCATATCTGGTGATGAGGAAGGTCTCTCGACTCTCCCTTCAGAGCTGGTGAGAATGCAGTGGTGAGAATCTAGGTCTCTCTGCTTACCCGGAAGAGGTTCTGTCTCATGGTAGGGATGCTTTCTGATATATATAAAAAAAAACTACAGTGGACCTGAGCCCCACACTCAGTCTTCGAGGGTGATTGAGGGTGTTGCAGACAAAACACTACCTAGTTGATGAGGAGCTCAGTGTGCCCCGTGCATAGTGCATAGGTTAACCCGTCCCCTCTGTGAGGAGGTTGGGCCTCCGGATCCTAGAAGAGCGCAGAGGACACTGACGTCACACAGCTGCATTTAGGGAGCACCGGACTTCTTCGGAGTTTGCTCAAAAGTAAAATCCCACCGGGGTTGAGGCCAGGTGCCATTTCTCACCTTGGTAAGCTGGTAGAGTATTTATTCAAGTTACAATTGGGGGCACCGCACATAAAGTGCACAGGCTGCTCTAATGGCATGGACCACTTTTGTACACGGTTAGATCCCAAGCTGTGGGTTTCGCTGAAACCTGGAGATAGACTACCTACCAGCCACTCACCAAGCTCTCCGACTTCCCAGCAGGCCCAGGGCCTCAGCCGGGAGGGAGGTGAACCACATTCAGTCCTCCGCAGACCACATTATCAGAGAATGACGACTTTCAGGACACCCCAGCGCCAGGCAGTGGTGAGCAGGTCATTTCTGGGAACCTGGCTTTGGAGACGGCTCTCAGATCCCAAGTGGCACCCACTTCATATCCACAGGAGGTGTGGGTTTTATTGGCTGTGATGCCAAAGCGGTTCCTACCTGCAGGGTCCAGCCTGGGCGGCAGCCAGCCAACCTGCCTTGGGATGGTTTCCAGCTGTGGAGAGAAGTGTGGCTGTTGAATCTGGGCTGCTCTGACCACCACTACTGAGGTGCCTTTTTGTCTGAGGCAATTCCTGTGCCCAGGATAGCAACCACAGAGTCAGCACATAGATGTCACACGCCGTCAGCTATGACCAGGATGCTCAGAGTCCAAGGCCACGTAATATGCTGGAAATGAACTTGGCTTCCTGAGCTAGACTTTTGTATGCTTTGGCACACTAGCTGCACGCCCTCGGGAAAGCCATTGAGTGCCCCCCATGAAGCTCTCTCATCTATAAGAGTCAAAGAATCACGCCTGCATCAGAGGGGCTTGCAGACAAAGCGCCAGTGAACAGTGAGCGCTTGGTCAGCATCAGTTGCCATGACTCTTCTGTTCAACATGGTAGAATGGCCCAGGGGTGAGCCTTCAAGGCTTCCACCATTTTCCTAAACAGCCATGTATGAGTGCTGAACACAGGCAGGACAGCCGTTCTCAGCCCCTGGCCTTCTATGCTTTCTGTCTTGTTTTGGTTTTGTTTTTCCGGACAGGGTTTCTCTGCGTATCCCTTGCTGTCCTGGAACTTGGTTCTGGTCTACAGACCATTTCAGAGATCTTCCTGCTTCTGTCCACCAAGTGCTGGGATTAAAGGCGTGCCCCACCACCAGCGGCACCACCCTCCTCTCCGTCCTTTTAGAACCTGCTGTCCCATCTTCAATACTGTCCCTTTGCCAGCCCCCCCCCCCCCCCCCCCCGAACTATGTACATTTAGGATCAATTTTGGTCTCACTCTGCCGCTTAGTGCCTTGTGGAGGTTTCTAAACATCTCCAAGCAGTAGACCAGGGTGACAAAGAGCTTCCAGGGATGTCTCAGAAAGGATAGAGTGATTATGTCCCTGCCATCAGGGATAAAGAAATTAGGAACACATTTTGGGAACATCTGCCGATTCTTTACTGGAAAGTTAAGATTTACCTGGATGAAGAAGCAGCAACTGTCTCCCTTGCTCACCCCCCCTCCCCCGCCACACACAGACACACACACACACACACACAAACACATATACACACCAGACTGGAGAAGGCTGTTACCCAAAGGACTGGTGTGCTCAATACCCAACACGGAGAGAGTGTCAAAGCATGATTTGATTTCCACAAAAACTTGAAGCCAGCATATGGGACAGTCCTGGGCCCCATTGCAGCTGTGTTTGCTGGAGCTGAGTGGCCGGCTGGGCTGTCCCCTTGGTGTTGCCAGAGGGACCGGCTTCACTACCCATCTCCTGGTGACCTGTTTCTGTTTCCTGCCTTTTAGGAGTCCGTACTGTAATTGTTCTTTTGGGGTCTTGGAACTTTACTGTGATGTGAAGGCACAGAGACCCGTGCTGCCTCCCCCACTGCCCACTTCAGACCGCTTGACACTTCCTTTTCAGACCTGGCTGGGTTTTGTTGTTTAAACCTATTGTCTATCTCCAGCACACACATCCCCACCTCCAGGCCCCTGGGAGATAAGTTATGTGATACCAGAGCTTGCATCTGTGTTATTGGTGCTAGATGGTGCCAGGGAAATTCTCAGGTGATTAATAAGTGGGCACACCTGCACCCATTCACGAGTCACAGCGTGAGAGTGTCGCTGTGGAAGTCTGTCTCACAGACTTAGGTGGTGTGTTTATGAGTCTTCCCCTCATCTGTTCCTCACCAGAGGAAGAGCAGAATTCAGAATTGTAATAATTTGTTTTCTGTCTTGGAATTTAACCAAAGTGGCAGGACCTGGGTTCTGACTCTGTGTGTGTGTGTGTGTGTGTGTGTGTGTGTGTGTGCGCGCGCACGCATTGTGTCACATGTAGAACGGAGGATAGTCGCCACAGGAGCACTGTGGCAGACAACTTCAATGTAGCTTGGATCCATGTCGCTTCATTCATACACATCATGGCGATGGTCCGCAAGAGGCAAAACCCCTTAGAATTCTGCTCACACATATCACTGGGACTTCATGTGACTTTTATTTTCGGCCACAAAAATGGCCGTAATCCGCGCTGGCTTTGCCACACCTACCAGCGCCGCCCGCTTGCGCTATCCATCTTGCAAAATATAAGACAAGGCCAGAGCTTAAATTAAAACTCCTCAGCCTCTTATCTCCTCCCTACAGGAAAGCAAATCTGTGTTGAAAACCGTAAAATTAAGGGGAGAGCGAGGATAGCATAATTTAGCAGAAATTCCCGGCGCCAGAGCCTGAGCCGAATGGCTGGAGGGACAGGTCAGACATTAAGAAGTGCTGCCTGCTAACTCTTCCTTAGGGTGGTGCTCTGGAAACAAGAAAGGCATGCAAAATACAGAGGTGCTTCCAGACGATCTCTGACAACCCCTAAGCAAACATCTCTGTTGATTACTTGGCAATTACACCACTTCTGAGACTTTCAATCTAAGGGTCAGAGTTGAAATGTACTCGTTTTCTAATTTGGGAAGTAAAAGGTTTTTGTTATTCTACCTTAAAAAATAATTTGTGATTTTGCCCCATCCCTACCCCGCCCACTGTCTCTGGCATCTTAGATTCCTTGCATTTCAGAGGCCCTTCTTATATATTTAGTAAATGCCATCATTAACACTTGAAAATCATTAAAGGATTTTGAAGCCTTTTACATGTTCATATGCATAGATGTTTGTGTTAATATATGTAGAGAAAACTTGTGGGCCTTTGATAATGGTGCTCTGTTTAATAAAGGCCAAGGGCTATATGAGCCACGCAAGGGTGGCCATTAGAGAGGACCTGGTAATTACCAAGCAGAAGCATAATTACCCAACAATCTACAGAGCTATTTTTTTTTTTTTTTAGGGCTGTTATACTAAGCGCTGTAGAAATCCTATCATTGTCCAAAGAAGTGTGACTTTCTGCTGTTACCATTTTGGGGCCACATGAGTTTCTTTTGGGGGCGGTGGCCATGACAGGTATAGAGAACAGGCAGGATTCCCAGGATGGCTGCTCTTTATTTTCCTGAGGGTAACCTTCATTTTGAACCACATCCTTCAGGTGCTTCACTGGAAAGGGCATCAGGTTTCCTGTGAGCGCACCTTAAGTGCAGCCCCCACGTGACGGTGTATTGTGGAGTCCCTTCGCCACCCAGACATGGCCTTACATTTGAACAGTTCACATCGGGACACATGTGAGGCCGCTTCCCCGATTTCTTTTTAATATGATTATTTACTTCTAGAGAAACGCACTTCCCATTAATCTTAGCCTGGCACAGTACAGTAAAATGTCACTAATTCAAACTAATTACGGTGAAGGCATGCCTGAGCTAGTGAGTTCATTTCATTCTGTTCCTCTTAAATCTGAGCAGCTTGTTACTCTACAATTTCTACATGGGCATCTTCCTGAGGCTGCTGTAATTAGTGCGTGGTTTAAAATCACAGCCACCTCTTCCGTGTGTGTAATCGTGTTACCTTTCTTTTCTTTGGGAGAAATGGAAAAGGTTTTTTTTTCTCTCCCTATTTTCATTGCTGTTGCTTTTATTTGTGGATAAAATTGTATGTACTTACCATATGTAACATGGCTTGTAGTGGGATGGTTAAATCCAGTTAATTAACATCTCAACTACTTTATGAAGGTTAACATCCACTCAGCAGGTTTTCAGGAAGACAACATACTAAGGGTGGAGCATGATGGCACATGCCACTAAGCTTAGCCTGGCACAATGGGATGTACGACATCCTCTGTCTTGTCTGTCCTTTGTTCCTCTCTGTGTAAACACAGACACACACATACACACACTCACAGACACACAGATACATACACACAGACACATGCACATATTCACACAGACACACATCACATACACACACACACACACACACGCACACGCACATACACACAAACTCTATTGTTACTAGCTAGAGTTTCGTTAGAAATGGTCATCCTAATGTTCAGCCAGTCTCTTCATTACCCCACTGGTTTACTTTGTAAACCCTTTCTTGAACAAGGAAAACTTTGATAATTTTTTTATTTTATTTTTGAGATGCATTTAATAAGTAACCCTGGCAGGCCTGGAAGTTGTTACATAAAGTAGACTGGCTTAAACTCACTGAAGCCACCCACCTCTTTCTCTCAAAGGCTGGGACTAAAGACTTGTGCCACCAAACCTGGCATGGGTGGAGAGAGGACTTATAACTTGTAACCTTTTGTTTCACACAATCGAGATGATGACAGATTTTAAATAAATGGCATGCAAATAGAATCCTTTAAACATGAATCCTTTTAAAACATATACTCTTATATAGTTTTGTTTCTGTGTGTATATATGTGGGTATGATATGTGTCATATTTCATATCATATATAGATACATAAGTCTGGGTTGGTTTGTTTTGACGGGTGCCTGTGCTTTTCAGTGAATGGTGGAGCTCCTCACTTTGGCTGGACTGGCTGGCTAGCAAGCCCCAGCATCAGGCTGTCTCCTTTCCTGCAGAGCTAGGGTTACAGGCATGCTCCACGGTGAGGGACCAAACTTAGGAGGGCGCCATGCTTACACAGCAAATAATGTTACCCACTGAGCTACCTTCCCAACCCCGTTGTTGCTGTTTGAAGTACATTTGTTTGTGTTTGAGATGAGGTCTTTACTGGAGCCCAGGCTGGTGCCCAGCACTCCTTCCTTCCGCTTCAGCCTCTTGAGTGCCGGGGCCACAGGCATGAGCCACATTTTCCCCTGGCAAAGTATGTTACAATGCATAAATAAGGCTGGCAATTTAGAGTGCCACTTCAAACTGTTGTATTTGTGTTGTGAAAGTATATGCAAGGTTGAGAATTCTTGTGGACACCAGAGGAGCAGGGGACAGCTGAGCAGCAGCAAAAGCAAGCGGTCACATCTGCCACGACAGTAAGAGGTGACAAATTGTCGGGATGGACTTGTAAATTATCAGTCTGTGCCGACTGTGTTGTTCAGGTTAGCAATATTCAATGAGCAGTCTGTTCAAAGGACAAGTTTCTTATTGAATGGTGTCTTCTAGCTAGGTGTGTCATGAGCAGAGAGCTTATAGATCTCAGCGTTTGCTCTATCAACTCATTATCAAAGAGAAAGTAAGAAGGAGGGAATGGGAAGGGTGTATAACACGTGTGTCCAGAGGTTCGGGTCGTGTGAAGCACTGTGGCCAGATAACCTCTGCAGGCTATTGGTGACATCCCCAACAGCCTCCTTGTGGGACATTCCTTAACGTGGGTATTTGTGTGGAAACACTGGCAACTTTGCTCATGACTCCCGAGTTCCCTTAATGACTGCCTACTGCTCCTGCGTGACATTTTTTCCTTGGGGAGAGGAGGGGGTCGAGGAAGAGTCAGGTGGCCATATTAACCACTGGCCTTGTGGTTACTTTGCAGTCAAATAAAGTGCCGGTGGTGCAGCCCTCTCATGCCGTCCACCCTCTCACCCCCCTCATCACGTACAGCGACGAGCACTTTTCTCCAGGATCCCACCCATCACACATCCCGTCAGATGTCAACTCCAAGCAAGGTAAGCACTTCCGGCCTGCCTAGGGCTTCTATTGCCAATCAAGCAGCCATGTCTCATAGGCCTGGGTGTGCAGGTGTCTGCCCCCATGCGACTCAAATGTACCCGCAGATGCATACAGTTGGTTGGCAGTTCTTCAGAAACCTATAAAAATGTGTTGCTGCTTTAAATTTTCACAAAAACAAACCCCCCTCTTCCCCCCCCCCAAAAAACCCAGCAACAACAACAATAAAGCAAAAGAAAAGTATAGTACTGTCATGTTCCAAGTGGGAGATTTCAAAAAGCCTATATGATCCACAATACTAGCCAGTAAGTTGTGCAAACAGTAAAAGCTTCATTCTATGCCATTTACTCGCTAAAGTGTCCATGTGGGGATATTCTTTTCAAGAGACAGATTCCCATGCCCACTAAATAAATGTGAGCCCCAAATTTAATCACCAGTCTCCATCATTAAGCCTCTACCAACAAACGGTGGTGGCCATAACGCCCGTGGTCTGAGGACGAACAGCACAACTAACAAAGACCCCTCTCTCCTACCTCCCAGGTAGTTGATCGGTTCTTATCCCGATCTTAGAAACATGACTTCTTGCTCTCCTCCATATTAAGTCCACACAGTCCCTGGACATTGAGAAGAGGAACATTACAGATTCCCCTTGGCATAGCTTCCTTACCAGGATAGCTGTGTGTGTCCCCGGGGTCCTTTTACAATAACATCAGGGTTATTCAGACACAGAGACTGTAATGCTAGGACAGCAGATCAATTGACCTGATTCCCCAGACAACCACTGAGTGAGTCATGGGGGTGGCGAACGCATCGTGGGCACAGGGCCCTCGGACAATGCATGTATCCTATGAGGGGCACAGGAAGCCGACAGTTTCATTATGCGCTCTGTTTAAAACGTGTAAAGTTATTCGTTTCTCAATATTTACCACTTAATTACTTTAGACTTCAGCTGAGCATGGAGAACAGAAGTTGCAGCTTGGAGTAGGGGGTGGGGTGGTGACCACCATGTAAGATGTTGGTGACTTTGAATTTTTTAATCAATTTTTGACAGTGCTGGGTATCAAACTTCAGCCTCTTAAAATTTCTTTATTCCGTTATATACCTATTTGTCCTTTTTTAATGTCCCATCCTCAGCTTAGATATTATAAATAAAGTGTAAAACTATCTCTGTTTAGAGTCAAATGGCACGATTTCAGTTTGGCTTCTCTGCATTAATGACAGGCTCTGCTTGTTCTTCATTTGCAGAAGAGCACATTGTGTGAGGTCTGAACAAATTTGAAATGCTTGGGTTTTGCCTGTGGTAAGTGGAGGGACCAGGACAGAGAGTTCTGTGGTTCTCTCAGCTGGGGCCCATCCGCTCAGCATAGCTTGTCGGTCTCGCCTTGCACAGGCAAGACTGGGATTCAGCAGGGCTTTGGAAAACCAAAGTGGAAGGCCCAATAAAACACAAGAAAGCCCAGAGCACAGAGGCCAAAGCATGCCTTCTGCCCTCTGACCCTCCGTGGATGACCTCTCTATTGACAGTGTGAAGAGAGTGTCTGAGTCCAGTTGGTTTTCACTACTTACCACTTAGCAGTCAATCAGAGCGGTCCCAGATCCTTAGGTTAAGTAGAACACTCACTTGAACACTTCCTGTTAGACTGGGTCTTAAGTAGAGGCCAGGGATCTCTGTAGATAAGGTAAGAAGAATGTTGGCCTGGGAATTGGGCAGGTAGCTTGGTGACAGAACATTTGCCGAACTTGTGCGATCCTGGTGTGTTGTTTTGAGTTGTTTTATTTGTTGTTAGTGCTGGGGATGACACAAAACAAGAGTCAAGGCCAGTATGGCATTCTCCATGGCGAGCTGGAGTGCCTTTGGGCTGTCTCCAGAGGGGCCATGACGTAAGCTGTCCAGGGTGGACTGCAATCTCAGAGCAGGTCTAAGGTGGAATAGATATCTGCCAACTGTGCCGTTGTGAATGATAAAACTGGAGAATTAAAATTCTCAGCTGTCAAAAACAATGCACCAAATGGGTGTTATTACTTTGGTTTAAGTTTTGGAAGAAAAGTTGTGTTCTGTGTTCTGCTTGAGCACTTTAAAAGAGTCACTGTGTAAGAGAATAACACACTGCTGTTTTTCTCCGAAGAATTCTAGGACAGGTTACTTTTGAACCACAGTTTATAGCCCACTGAATACACTTGGTTTCCCCTGTGTTCACCTGTCTGCCACTCTTCTCCCTTGCTTTGTATAGCTAATTTATTTTATTACTTCTCTGGGCGTGTTTAGAGACCAGACTGGTGGTGTGAGCAGTTCGTTCTCTGCTTCCTTCAGTCTTTCTCTTCCTTTTTAAAAATGGTGACTGTTATAGCTATTCCACCCACTATTTCTAGTTGTTTTAACACGGATATTCTGGTTTGAATTACATGTTTGTCCTGAGCTTTAGGTACTTCATCACCATGAACCTCTGCTTTGAAAGTGCTCATTTACATAATGTTTTTATAATTTCATTTTTGCATACTTTACGTTTCCTGTGCTCATCCCCCGCAACCCCCCAAAACCTGCACAGATTCATTCTAGCTCAACTAGAGACCAGAGCCATCAATGTCAATGTTCCTAGTAGGCTAATTAGCTTTGTCCAGTTGGGGGAAGACAACAATATTATGTGTATGCAGTAGCCCCAGGCAAAAATATCTAGAAAATAGAAACTGTCTTTGGAACATTCTCATTTATAAATAGTAAGATCCACATTTCTAGTGTTCTAAGTTGCTCTTGGCTGTCATTGGTACGGGACAAGGGTTGTTAGTTTGTTTTTAGCTCGAACCTCCCAGAAGACTCTGAGATGGGAGGATTTGAGCAGCTCAGGGTCAGGGAGCAAGCAACAAGTTGAAAAACTAGCCCAAAATCCTGAAGCATCAACCTTACACTTAGCTCACCCCATCCCTTTCCCAGAAACAAGAAAAACACCCTGGGGAACAAATTTGGGGACCCACTTGGATGGGATCAAAGGAAACTAGTGTGTCTAAGCAAAACTGAAAAGAGATTTCAAGTGATTTTGAAAACAGCAAACTGTGCATTGGCCTGAGGCGGGAGCCCTGTTGAGTGCGGCATGGAAACCATTCTAGTCTGTGTGTCTTTGTGTAAGAACAGAGAGGAGGTTTGTCCTAAATATATAAGTAATATCAACATTCAAGGTGGCACAACAGTCTTTCCCTCACGGTCAGGCCCTTTGGTAACTTAAGATCCACATGAAGTCCGTGGGCATGTTAAGTAGTCAAAACTCATGCTATTTAAAGAGCCCACTGTTATGAATCATAATGTAAATATCTGATGTGCAACACCCCACGAGGTCTCGACCCATACATTGAGAACCACTGCCCCATATGGAAATGGTCCTTTTAAGCCCCGACCATCTATATGGAGTGACTTATCTAGCGCTTTTCTGAAACAGTGGTAAAATTTGACAGTTTCATAGTGTGACAGCGTCTTGTCAGTTCGGTTCTCCCCTGTGCCCAAGGTGAGGTGTAAAAAAGGGACATCACCTGGGACTAAGGATTAGGTAGGTTTCATGGTTGCAGGACACTGGACTCCCAGGAGACCTCAAGCACGGGAGCCAGTTTGGTGGCATTCTCCGCTGCTGGAGAATACAGCTAATCCAGAACAGTGTGACCTTGGAGCCCAGAGGACCAGAGTTGATGAGGAGCTTAGAGGGAGCCGCAATGGCAGCCGGGAACAAATGAATCATATCAAGTGTGACCACCATGGGGCTGAAGAGGATTCCTAATTAATCTTCGATCCTCTGAGGTATCATGTTTCCCCAATCTATGGGTCCATAAGAGAACCGATGAAAATGGCAATTTCCCTAATCTTTGAGCCCCATGGCAGGCCACCTTCTTAGGAAGAGCTGTCGCACGCACACCATTCTACAGAGAAACAGTTGTCTACCACTTTCTTAAGGTGAAATAACGAGACCAGGTAAATCGTCAAGAGGCTATTCGGGTGGCTGTGTCCTGGCAGTGCATACATTCCTGAATGGGTTTCTTAAGCAGCAGCTGTCCATCTGTCGACATCCTAAGGAAGACGCACGTCCACTCACCCAATTTGATAGCTGGTTTCCATACCAAAATCACTAGTGACATGAAGCATTTTATTGTTTTTTTCTCTTGCTCTTTCGCATGATTGTGCCGGGAATATAAACACCATGCCTCTCTGTTCCTTTTAGCAGGCATGTCCAGACACCCTCCAGCTCCTGAAATCCCCACCTTTTACCCCCTGTCTCCGGGCGGCGTTGGACAGATCACCCCACCCCTTGGCTGGTAAGAACCTCCCTGTAACCTTCAGCTGAGTGTATCTTTCCACTTCCCATTCGTGGAAATTAGCTCCGTGTGCAGTCACACTTGTGGAATGCAGAAGATTTTTCTACCAACAAGCAAGGTGCTATAACTTTATTTCATTTCAATTTGAAAGATTATTTTTTTTTTAAAAGTACAGACTTTGAAATGGATTGGATCCGTCCACTAATATGTGTAGAAAATGACTGCATAGCGTTTGCTTTGAAGCCTACAGTTTTATGGATTCAGCTTGTGGCTTTGGGCATTGGCTATGCCATGTGAAGCTACCACTCAGCGTGGCTTTTTTCTTCCAGTTTTTTTTTTTTTAAATAAAACAACTCATATTTTTGAAACATGAACTTAGACTCCCTGGTTAGCTACTTTTGCTTCTAAGTGACCAACTGAGACAACTAACAGGAAACTAAAAGAGAAATCAACAGAACACATGCATCTTTCAGCTGTTAATAAGCAAGCACCCAAGCTCATTATAGGGGAGCAAGAAGCTTATTTAGGCGCCTGATTCCCGTCAGACTTTGAATGCCAATTTTTTCCCCCTCTTTACTGGTTATTTCCAGAGACACTCTTTCTGCCACTGCCTATTCATTCACTTGTTTTTATGAAGGTAAAGGAAATTCATACTGAGGAGAATAATTTTTTTTTTTGTGGCTGTCCTAACACAGCCTTCTCCTCCAGCTCCATGCCTGCTTTTCCTCAATTCCCCCTCGCTGCAATGTTCCTGCAGATCTCTCTTCTGGTTCTCTATTGATATTGAGCCACAACCCCCCTCACCCCCATCATAGCTTCATCTCTACACCCAGACATCCTGAGATTTTTCTCCAGCAAGGCTAGGGCTCCACCCCCCCAACATTAAGTCTCTCAGTCTGAGAGTTTAATTGATTATGTGTATATTTGAGCCCTAGCTCAATTATTCTGTCTGAACTCGTCTCCTCCGGAGCAATGTGCCTATGCCAACACTGGCAGCTGGGAGTAAAGATTATAAAATAAAAACTGGACCCTGAGAGGGGGAAGAGGGACCTTTCAGAGAGGAGGAGAGTAACTGCAGAGAATGGGCTGTGTCTAAGGGGGAGGGGCCTGGCAGCACCCCTGAAATATGTATTTACTTTATGTAAATAGAATGGTTGGTGCCCTTTCTGTTTCTAAATTCTTAAAGGTTTGGATAAAGAGTCGGCTAAGCTGCTTCTCCAAGGGATAGTTTACATTCTATGGACTGCATTATATCCAAGCATTTTTAAGTCCTACTTTGCATTAAAGGTGTTGGGTGAGGGAAAGGGATAAAAGAACCATTGATGAGCCAGCCTGTGTTGGGAACTAGGGGAGGGAGGGTTTTCCTCAAGGCCCCACAGTGCTTTGATGGTTGAGATGTGGGAGGGTGAGGAAGGGAAGCAGTGTTGTAACAATGCTGGGGTGGCTGCCTTCCGACCCCCCTCGGTCCTGTCACCAAACTCTTAGTGCTAGCTGGTAACTCATGTTTTGTCATTGATGGGTTCCTCTCTTCTGTGACCTCAGGCAAGGTCAGCCTGTTTATCCCATCACGGGTGGATTCAGGCAACCCTACCCATCCTCACTGTCAGGCGACACTTCCATGTCCAGGTAGGTGGAGGTGGACCGCCCAGGTTGCTCCTCTGCTCTCATTGTGCTCATCCCGCCCCGCTTGCGTCTGGGCTGGCTGGCTAGGAGCACCATAACCCAGCCCCGCCCGCGTGTGTCTGCGCAGTGTGCCTGGCTCCCACACTAGGTGTCACAGGGCACCAGCCACACCAGGAACTATTGTAACTCCAGAATTCACTCCCACCTACCATGGGAGGACAAATACCCCAGAGTCGTGGACTTCAGAAGAGTTTGTTTGGATTTAGATCATGCTGGGGGGGGGGGGGGGGGGGGGGGGGGAGCAGACTGAGCGGGAACCCTGAAAATGAGTTGGGTCTGAGTTCTACAATTGCTTTCTTTGTGGAAACTTCACCCAGTTTAATGAGGCCGTGCTTGAAAACACCCCACAGCCCAGATCAGATCCGTCCTCCTCCGGCTCCCCGGGGGAAGAGAGGACGCTACTCCTCAGCTGTCCAGCAGGGTGAACATCTTAGTGTGTGAATCAGGCCCTGTGTGGACATGTTCCTGCAGTGAAGCTCTCTGGGGCTGCTCTGTGTGGCGCTTCTGCTTCTGGAAGGGATGCTGTGCCCCTTGCTTGGTGTACTTGATGTACACACAGCTTTGTGCTGTGTCATCTGTGTGTCCCATGTGGCTTTCCCGAGGAAGCCAGTGTATTACTGTGCCAGAAGCCAAATGGTAAAGCTATTAGCCGGTTGCGAATCTGTCTTTTCTTTTCTTTTTGTTTTTAATGTGGATTTGATGTTTATGTGGTAAATTTCAGCTTATAATATGTGTATATATATATGTATATTTGTTCAGTGATATATAAAGCTTTATGGCTAAAGTGGTTAGTAATCTTCATTTTTATAGTTTTTAACACTGAGAGCTGAAGACAGAGGTGTACATACAGGCACATAACCAGCAGCAAGTATCTTTCCATTTAGCAAGCAGGCCACTATTTTTTGGTCAAACATTTGTATTTTTGTCTCCTTAATGCTTAAGACATTTGTTTCTGAAGCACTAGGCACCCTTTCCTCCCTTCCTGATGAGGGGCTCAGGTTAAACAACAGAAACAGAAAAACAAGAAAACAATGTTTTTCTTGTGAAGTTAAGCTTTTACTCGAAAGCAGATTGGAAAGGAAAAACTCTCTAAGGCATATCCAAAGTTACACAGTGTTTGCTGAGATCTGTCATTCCCTTTTCTGCCAGGATAGGTTTCTTCCTTTACAATGGCTGGTGGTGGGTGGATAGGCTAACCGTTTGTGAATACTACATTATCCGTGCCCAGGGGAAAGGCATTTGCAGGTGGAGATGCTGCACGGGTATAGAATCGTCCTGCCTTTAAGTCCAGAGTCAGCTCTTCCCCAGGCCCCGTCTCCTAAACGTTGCTGCTGTGTAGATGGTCATTTGGACAATGGGAAGGCAAACCTTAGAAATGAGGGTCTGAGAGGACTCCTCCTACCCTCCCTCCCTCCCCATCGCTCCCTTCTGACTTTGCCGTCACAGCCGGTTGGATGAGAACACTTTTTAGGTGCGATCTTGTAATGGGATGCCTTTGGTTGAATCTGAATAAAGTGTCGTGTTTTCCAGTAATGTCTCTCAAAATTAAATTGCAATTTTTGTTGGAACATTGCTTTGCAAGGAAACTGGTCCAGCTCCTCTTATCTTGTGCCTGCTGCCCTCCTGAGGAAGAATGCCACTTTGAAAAACTACAGAGAGTAATTATATTTTCCCGCTGAATACTGAAAGAAAAAAACCAGCTATCATTCCAGACAGTAGTCAATACTCAGGTGTATACAAATAGGGCTTCACTCACAGCCAGTCACAGTTAGGGAGCTGTCTTGTAGCTCTGCCTAGGTTTGGCCCTAACAGCCTTTTCATCTCTCTGTACAGGTTTTCCCATCATATGATTCCTGGTCCCCCTGGCCCCCACACAACTGGCATCCCTCATCCAGCTATTGTAACACCTCAGGTCAAACAGGAGCACCCCCACACGGACAGCGATTTAATGCACGTGTAAGTAGAAGAACTCGGCCCCCAGTCTTGAAATTCCATGGGGCTCTGCCTGGAAGGCGCTGTCCCAGAGAACAAGGACTTGATTCTGAGATGGGAAAAGACCAGGTGATTAACATTTCATGGGCACTCACCAGGACGGAGCAGGGTTCTGCATGTAGCTGCGAGGGATCTAGACATGTATGGCCCTCACCATCCCAGACTTTCCCTCAGGGATCTGAAGCAGTGGCAAGGGCGGTCACCCATGCTGGGAGTCCTCTGCAGTGCAAAATTCAAGAAGTAGTGGCCACTGGCATGGACTTCCTTAAAGGGCCAGCACTGGTGCAAATGTTTAGAGCCAAGCTATATTACCTTGTTTTGCTAGAATAAGAAATGGTGCCCCAGGGCTGGAGAGATGGCTCAGTGGTTAAGAGCACCGGCTGCTCTTCCAGAGGTCCTGAGTTCAATTCCCAGCCACAATATGGTGGCTCACAGCCATCTGTAATGAGATCTGATGCCCTCTTCGGGCATGCAGGTGTACTTATACGTTCATATACATAAAATAAATAAATCAGCGGGGGGGTGGGGCAGAAAGTAAGTGAGTGTGTCCCTTATTTAGAATTTATGCATGAGAAGGCTGGGCCAGGCAGTGTTGACAACCCATAAGCCTTCCAAAAATATATTCAAGGAAGATATATATTTATGTTTGGTGAGAAGGGTCAAAATCTCATTAGGTCCAGGGAGCATGGTCAGAGGTAAAGAGCTTTGTGTTGTTCTAATGAGAACTTGAGTTTGGTCCCTAGTAGCCATGTTTAAAAAAAAAAAAGCCAGGTGTGGTGGCCCATACCTATAATCCCACCACTAGGGAGACAGAGACAAGAGGAACCCTAGGATCTGCTGACCAGGCAGCCTGGTCCCAGGCTTTTTAAACTTTCTGAACAGCCAATACTGATGTCAACTGAGGATCAACACCCAAGGCTGACCCGCCCCTGTCCCCCCCCCTCCCCCGCCCCTCCACACACACACAGGGGCTGGGGGAGATCTTTGGAAAACGTCCTTTAATCCCCACCCCAAAAGTGAGCCTCCATTGCACCAGAAGAGAAATGACCACCCAGAATTTGTATCCAGCTTCTTTGGATGTCCAAAATGGGGCTTTCTCAGAGTGAAGGACCCTGATTCCCAGTGTCACTGTGTAAATGAAGAAGTCCTGTGGTTCAGTCGTTTGCAACGTTGGGTTTTCAGCGGGTGAGCCACAGGCTCTTCTTCCAGATGGAAGGGGCTTCCAGAGGGCCAAGGAGGGTACCCTCACACTGAATCTGGCAAGGTCTCCAGATCTTCTCTCCCCTCTCTTCCCAACTCCTCCCGCCCCTCTCCCCAACCACCACCACCTTTTAGGAAGCCTCAGCATGAACAGAGAAAGGAGCAGGAGCCAAAAAGACCTCACATTAAGAAGCCTCTGAATGCTTTCATGTTATACATGAAAGAAATGAGAGCAAACGTCGTTGCCGAGTGTACGCTAAAGGAAAGTGCAGCTATCAACCAGATCCTCGGCAGAAGGGTAAGTAACGGGTGCGGGTGATGGTTATGGCTGCCGGAACATGGCTGCTGTAGAACATGCTGGGCTTTAGTCATCTGTCAGGTGGGTGCGGGTGCGCACACGTGCGTGCGTGCATGCGCTCGCACTCATACACGTACCTGTGTGCATGTGCATTCAGGGAAGTGGTACACAAGATACAGTGATAGTGTGTTGTAAACACTGTGGACTCTGCTTGGAACATAGAAAGCTTCCCAGAACCGATCACTGCTTTTACCACCATACTTTAAACAATATTTATCAAGTGTCTGTATTTGTCTGTCATGATGCTTGGTAACACTTGCTTACCTTTCTGGAGTATGATTTTTTATTTTATTAATTTATTTTTTGGTGACCAGATATAGACACTAGCATCCTTCCCCACCCCTGCCTGCTCTTGGGAAGTGTAGAGAGGACTGTGCGTTACACTCCTTAGCACGCTCCTAACTCAGTGCACTGGAATATTCAGAAGCCATTCAGGAGGCCTGCAGCCGGCGTAGATCACAGAAGCAGGCCTTGCGTTATCGATTCCCACTGCAGGGCCTCAACCCTTGCCAGCTCCAATCTGTGAGACACGCCAAGCTCTCGAGGGCAGGGCACAGGGACAGATTATAGTCTTTGGTGTTCCGAATGTGATGTCCTATCTCCCTATGGATTCTTAAACACTTAATGACGATAATTACACTGATTCCCAAGCCAGATCTCAGCAGAGGGGTGAGCCCATCAGCTTTGAAGGGCTCCAACGTTAAAAAAGAGCCCAAAGGCTGGTGACCACTTTCCCTGACACAGAGCAGAGGCAAGAGGGGTTGCTGCTCCTTTTTTAAATTTCAGTTCGAATACCTCTCTTTAGCTCTTTTCCTTTTTTTTGTCTTTGAGTCAGATGCCCCCTGGCCCTGCAGCAGGAATTATTTTCCTGCTCAAGAGGGTGAGGATGTGATCTTTGAGGTATGCTTCCTATTTTTAATGCACATTTCCAACAATTGCTACTTTCTCAGCTCCCTGAACGGTCCCCAGATCCAAGCATGTGTGTCTGAAAGGGTGGTTCTCATTTGGGGGTCTCTCTCTGTCTTTGATTTAGACACCTGTTTCTATTTATAGGCCTCTGGATCTTTGATTAAGATCAGGTTTTCTGTCCTTTGAGCACTCCCCTCTGGCGGAGCCCTGCTTACTGGCTCTTTAAAGTTCTGGCTTTAAAAATCATGAAGTTTTACACCAGTGTGATTAGACTGCTTAAAAGTGGATCTTAAATCCACCCTGGAACATTGTATCTTTTGATTTTTTTTTTTTAATTCATCTTTACTGTCTCTAGAATTGAAATGACCAGTCATATGAATGAATCAAATTTTACTTAATATACATCCTACATAGCAATGGCACAAATGTTATTTTAAAATAAGCTGACTTGCTGGGCTATTGCCAGAGGCCCGCTTACTACAGCTTGATCATTAGAGTGTCTTAGCAGTCACTTAAAAGCAAGTGTTTCCTTCCCTATAACTTGACAATTTTTAATAATAAAATTTGATTTTTTTTAAAGTATATTTTTCATAAATCAAAGAGTTAGGAAAATGTTTTTTTAGGCTTAATTTCTTTCTGTTTCAGAAACCACTGAAATAAAGGCTTATCTTTCTAGTTTTTAAAAAATATTTGTCTTCAATGCAAAACTCGGATACAGTTGGAGAACCTACGGAGTCAGTGTGCTAAGTGACCTGGGGAGCCTGAACTAGTGCTTGTGCACCAGGGACTGTCAGGGACTCAAGTCACCGGAAGTGCCCGTGGCCCACATCTCCTTCCCTTTTTACTTGCCTGCACAACCAAAACTGGCACTTTGGAGAGAAATGCAGTTTTGATGTGTGCTTTTAGGAGTTAATTTTTATTTGCCATTCTAGATTTTTTCCCCCTCAGCTCATGCCTCCATACACGATGTATAATTAGGCCAACACCTATCTGTGGTACAGAACAAAGGATCTGTCAGATGAGTAGAGGGACAGATTGAAACGTGGCAGACCTCTTAGTCTCTTGACTTTTTCCTCTCTTCACACAGCTTAGTGACATTTTGCATTTCACACAGCTTAGTGACATTTTGCATTTGGTAGTCATGTTTATTTATCATGAAAGTTAGTAAATATCAATGACTAGTGATTTGTGTGTGTGTGTATTACATATATACATAATACACACATGTGTATATATGCATAAATAGACATGTATATGTGTGTGTATATCTACTGATACATGTGTATGTGTGTATTATGAATTGTGTATGTGTGTATGTGTATAGTGTATGTGTGTATAGTGTATGTGTGTATAGTGTATGTGTGTATAGTGTATGTGTGTATAGTGTATGTGTGTATAGTGTATAGTGTATGTGTGTATAGTGTATGTGTGTATAGTGTATGTGTGTATAGTGTATGTGTGTATAGTGTATGTGTGTATAGTGTATGTGTGTATAGTGTCCAGTTTGTTGAGGCTTCCTATGAGGGTCTCCAGTGATAGGCTGCATCTCTTGAGGAAAGCAGCCTTGCTTTCTGGCCAGAATAGCCACCGTGCCCACGAATGCCTCTCCCTTCATTTCCATTTGTCTCATCATCATCATCATCATCATCATCATCCTCTTCATCATCATCATCATCATCCTCATCATCCTCCTCCTCCTCCTCATCCTCCTCCTCCTCCTCATATTAAAATTACTATATAAAATATTATACATTATTTATGTTATATATTATTATCTTAAAGTGTATTACTATGGGTGATGATGGCTTAGGAGGTAAAGGTTTGCCACCTGGCCTGATGATCTGAGTTTGATCCCTGGGAACCACAAGACGGGAAAAAAAGAACAATTTACATGAATTATCTTCAAACTGCCATATGGGTGCTGTGGTTTATGTGCCCCCCCATAAATAAATAGACAAATAAATAAATAAGCAAATTATTATATTTTTAAAGTCTATCACCTGCCTTGCCTTTCTGCTCACATCAAGTCACCTGTGTGTCATGCACTTTAACTTTACATTCTGCACTTCTAATCCAATGAAAAACAAGCAAACCTCCTGATCCACCAGCAAGGCTGTCTTCACCGGAATTTCAAAAGGTGTGGGCGTGGCCCCTGGCATGTGGGCGTGGCTGTCTGGCCTGTGGGCGTGCCCGCCTGGCCTGTGGTCTCTGCAGGCTTGGCAGGAAGGTGCCAGGAGTCCTGTGAGATAGCTCCCTACTTCTCTTGTCATAGTAGATAGAACAATGGGCATTCCTGTTTCCCACAGGAAGGATGCTGAGCCAGATAGATAGATCTTCACGTCCCAGGCCACACTGGCGGGAGCTTGTTCTTTCAGCAGCTTTCTCCTTCCTCCCTCTCCTCAAACACCTCCACCTCCACTTTCCTTCCTTCCTTCCTTCCTTCCTTCCTTCCTTCCTTCCTTCCTTCCTTCCTTTCTTTTTTCTTTCTTTCTTTCTTCCTTCCTTCCTTTTTCCTTTCTTTCTTCCTTTCTTTTTTCTTTTTTCTTTTTTTCCTTTTTGTGGAATTAGAATCAATGTACCGGACAGCCTAGTACAGAGCAGGAGAGGCAGAGGCTCCCAGCTCCCTGAGAGACATTTTGGGGGAAGGTCTCTTCTTACTCTTGTAGCTACATCACCTTAGTGTAGTCACCTCACAGGTAGGTGGTGCCCACATTTCCATGGATCCTGGCACTGGAGATTTGGGAAAAATACTAAAAAACCATCTGCTGGGGACCCAGGCAAATGTTTTACATATATTTGAGCCCCCCCCCCCAAAAAAAAACCCCAAACCCAAAAACCTTAAGATGTAAAGTCCTCACAATCCCAAATGGATACCTTGCCTCCAAAATAACAATTTTGTTTCCTGGTGGTTACATTAAATGGTGAGAGAAGGGAACCTCAAAAGTTGTTAGCAGATATATATGTTCTCTATCAGAAATTCCACTCTCAGATAACAAACAGATTTAGGTGTTGCTTCTTCCTTCCTACTGTCCGGAAGCTAACAGTAGTCAGAGTGCTGTGTGGTGTTAGCAGTATTCTGTAGGCGTGGACGTGTGTGTATGTGTGAGAAGATGGGCTGTCTTCTGCTGTCATGCCTGCTTGGATCACATGATTCAGGTTCCAGACTTCGAATGACAAGGTCCGGAGAGAGTCTGGGCAGGAAGGGGGTGTGTTTGCCCCAGAAACTAACACATTCTGGTAAATAAGTGATATTTGGGCTCTGTTATCAATGTAAGCTCCAGACAATGAGAGGACAAAGCTGGATATCAAGGTTCACTTGTGAGAGATCTTTGGTGGTTTTTTTTTTTTTTTACCTATTTATATTGGCAAAAAGGAAGGGTGGGTGACAGATCTTTATACTCTGACTGCTTTGATGTGTTGCACTCAATATAGGACCACAGGGCAGAGAAACCAAGATGTAAGTTTCACCCCAGCCTCCAGACTCCAGGTACGTGTCTGCAGCACCAGGGCCGCTCCCCGTTACACAGCAGCCAGAGATTAACTGCTTAAACGCATCCGTGAGCATGTGAAACGTGAGCTGTTGATGCCTCACTTACCTTTTCTCTCTCCCTGTTTCCTTTTCGGTTTCAGTGGCACGCCCTCTCCCGGGAAGAGCAGGCCAAATATTATGAATTAGCACGGAAAGAGAGACAGCTACACATGCAGCTTTATCCAGGCTGGTCAGCGAGAGACAATTATGTAAGCCCTTTCTCTATCCCTGGCTTTGCCTCCCTACCCCATGGTGGCCATCCTCACCCCCGCCCTATTCTCCATCTCAGAGGGGATGTTTGGAGGATTCATGTGTGGGTGCTGTCTCTTGTTTTTGGAGCATTAATGAACTGTGTAATAAAGATGTCATGAGTACTTGCATTCTGAAAACTTTAAGCTTTTTAAATTTGTGGCTGTGAGTGCTAATTTCTCTGTAAAATGAAGCTCTTTTAGAGTTCAAAACATAAATATTAAAATACAAGGAAAAGAAGATATAAGAGAACCTATAATATCACCATGTAAGGCAAGATTAATTATTAAATGGTTATCAGTGATCTTGCCACCTCTGTTTTCTGTGTGTCTATAGTTTCACATATAGGTAAAATATGTGTGCATATGTGTTATGCATATACGTATCTTTTATCATGTGTTTCCTATTCTTCTCTAAAGATGTATTTTTCTCTGAAGTGGTATCTATGCCCCTAGTCTACTAAGTGAATGTCTTTGTTTCATGGTTTCTCTTGATTTTAGGTTTTTGGGTTTTTTTTTTCTTCCCTCCAGAGACACATAACCCACCCTGCATTTCATGTGTCTGTGCAAAATAAGGGGTTTCCCCAATACCGCCGTTTCTGCAGGACAGATTCGGAGCACCAGGATGTTAGGCAGATAAAGCATTGCCAAGCTCTTGGTGCATGCTGTTAGGTTTCTGGGTGACCGGTTCAAAGCTGACCCCACGTCTTGGTGACTGTTTTGACCCAGTGTTAGAACTACTTGGGGTTATTTTGTTTTGTTTTGTGTTTTGTTTTTTTGTTTTTTTAATCTCATAGTCTATGTTCTTTGACTAAAAAAAGAGTAGGGATTATCATGTTCAAGGATATACTAGCTTTATTGCCAGGAACTCCCTTGCTTACGTTGCCCGCTCTCTTACTGGAGAGTTTGAATATCCGACATTGTCATTAAGAATGGCCTATTTGAAATTCTGTCATTTTATATCAAGTGACAGTTTTGATTGTTTAGATTCTTAATAGAATAATTTGAAAATCAGTCTTAGATAGTTACAGCAGGTGGCTTATGAAAGCAAAAGTTTACTGCTCACTCATCAAGAGGCTGAGCTATCTGAGACCAATAGGTTGGGTGTCTGAGGGCCACTCCGAAGTATTTGACTGCTCTCACCAGGCTGCGCTTTCCCCAAGGACAGGTCTGTGCCCCAACCCCCACTTCCCCAAGGCTCCGCCTTATTCCAGCATACTCTGGGGGTGGCAGGAGGTGTTAGGATTTCATTGTGGAAGTGTAAGGGGGACACATTAGTCTAGTTCTTGACTTAGAGGAATTGTCCCTTCAACAGCACATATGAATCCATGAAGTAGCGTACAGTTTATTGATGGCTGAGAAGCTTCAGTTCCCACGGACACAGTGACAATTTGTATCTGAGGTCACGTGACCCATAAGAAACATTCAGCATTTGAACACGTCTTTCTGGGAATGGGTTGGACGTTGTTCCCCCCTCTATAATATTATCTACTCTACACTAGTATATCCTCCACTGAAAATGCCACTTTACTGCTTGAAACTTGGAGCTTATGCATCAGATATAACTTTGACACAGGAAATAAGAGTCCTGTGGGCAGCTACTTGGAAGCAACGGCACGGTTGTCTCCTGCGCTGTTATTTTGGTTGTTTTAATAACTGCCATATGCTGACTGTAGGGAGTGCTTTTTACTTGTTCTGTGACTTTCTAATCCTTAGGATTGGATGGCCAGGGCGTGTGAGGTCAGGAAGGTTAGGTAATTTGTCCCCAGCCTTGGAGTAGGTCGCTACACTGCAATTTAAATCCACATAATATTGACTTGAGGATCTGCAGGGCTTCCCTCCCGGGGATTAGCTCTGTGTCCACTGGCTTCTGTTCCCTAAGCAGTAATTACCATGTGAATGCCCTGAGCCTTCACCACGCCCTTTAAGGGGGTAGCTCAGTGGCTCCAGGGGGGCTGTGCAGTGTTCTCACCCTGCCTTGTGCACCCTCCTCACCCTGCCTTGCACACCCTTTGGCTGGGGCTTTCTAGGAAGGGGACCACTGACCTTTACTTCCTGACCCATATAAGAGCTTTGCCAAGTTGTGCTAGCTGGTGAGTAGGTGACCCTGAGCTCAGGCTCAGGGAGGAATCTGCTCAGCAGAGGAGCCCCAGATCTGTGTAAGGAAGAGGAGGAGACACAGGACAGAGGAATTTCTTGAAATAGATGCCACTTGGTACCCGTGCAAATGGGAGCCAAGAGAGGAGCATGCGTGAAACAGCCTCACTCGAACGGCAGGAAATCTGCTAGAATCGAGGATCTTGATGACTATAGGGCACGCTCTTCTGTCCGCTCGCTTCCCTGGAACACCTCTGGTCACATTAAAGATGTTTTTTGATGGTCACTGATCTAGTCTGTTTTTAGTGTTTAGGAAAAGAGTTTCAGTCAACTTTCTAAAACTCCAAAGGCCTCCCTCAGTAACCATGTGACCTAAGAAAAACTACTCTGAGGTCCATAATCTGTGCTGTTATAGAGCCACAAGGCTCATTCAGTAAAACCTGAGAGGCCGGTTGTTTCCATGTGGCTCATGCTGCCATCAGTTCAGAGGGGCTAGTGGCAAGGAATGTTCTGTGAGTCAGTTGAAAAAAACCTGTCGCAGGCTAACCTCTCATGAGTCGTGAGAGTAGGCTCTGGTTGAATCCATGTGGAAGTGCTTTTCAAGGTGAAAGAAAGAAAAGGGGAGAGAGACAGACAGACAGACAGACAGACAGACAGGGAAACAGACAGACAGACAGAGACAGTAGTTTTCGAAGAGAAATGAAAATTTTAAGCTACTTAAACTATAACCATTTTTTCTATGTCATTGAGATGTTTTTAAGTGTATTTTAAATTACTACTGTGTCGGTGCCTGCCTGACGAAGCAGCAGCCTCAGTTCCCCAGGTTCCACTTCCTCCTCTGCCTTTCTCCTTGCTACTTACGATATCATGTCTCTGCCACAGGGTGCTGGGCACTCTGCTGTTGACACCACAGACATAAAATATAGTGCAATGCATTTCACAGCAGGCTTTGCACTTGGCACTAGCAGAGGTGGGCTCTGAGCTTGGCACCAGCAGAGGTGGACTCTGAGCTTGGCAGTCAGGAAGAGGAGTCTCCAAGGAGGCGGGGACACAGGAGCCACACACATGCACACACAGAGACGGTATACACAGGTGGTGAGGAAAGGGTGACCCAGTGACTCTCCCTGTGCCTTCTGTCTGTGCTTTCTGTACAGCGCACACCTGCACGCTCACCGTCAGCCCTCTGATTTGACTTGTGCCTCTGTCCTTCCAGGGCAAGAAGAAGAAGAGGAAGAGAGAGAAGCTACAGGAATCGACTTCAGGTAGGCATCCCGAGGCCCTCTGTTGGCGCTTCTGCTTCTGGCAGAGCCCTTGTAAACTGCCCACATCTCCTAGATGCTGCTGCATTCTGTGACTGTCACGTGATCCCTGAACTCAGCTTTCTTCCTTTCCTGAGATTCCTTAACGTTTCAAAAAGACTTTTCCTTTAAATGTGAAGGTGCCTGTAGAGACTCCTTTCCCATCCCTGTGCCCCGGAGTCTCGTAGTTACAAGGTGTGGTTGATTTTCTTGTTTTTTGTTTTTTTTCTCCCTTCTGTTGTCTGTCTTCTCTTTGCTTCTGCCTCTGCTCTGTTTGCATAGCCCTTAACAATGACACTTCTACAATGACAGTACAACATGTTACCTTGCATTCCCTTGAGAATCTTTCATGTGTCCCGGGTTTTTGATACTAAACACAGTGTCGGGGCTTGGCAGCAGACAGCGAGGGCCCACTTTGGTCTCTTTCCCTATCCGTTAAAAGGCCACCACATGCACTGCACAAACAGAAACGGCTGCCACGAGAGCCACCAAGGGCAAAAGCCAGCAGGTCCACATGGTGTTGTAGCTACTGCGTGTTTGGAATGTATGGAAACGTCTCCATAAACATTTGTTAAAGACACAATTTTCTGCAGGTACAGGTCCCAGAATGACAGCTGCCTACATCTGAAGCATGGTAAGCTCGACTCTCTTGGCTCCTGCTGCTGTCTTAGCTCTTAAGCAGAGGCACTTGCTTTGCCGATGATCTCCCGCTCTCACCAGTTCCGCTCAGCATGGTTCCTGAAAGAGGAAAAAAATGTCACCCAGATCAGTCTAGAGCTGTTGACGAGCTCGCATGTGGTTTTTATCCCAGCTGTGTACTTGCCACACAGTGTGCCTTCACCTCCACTACGCCTATTGCTATTTCTCTCTTCTCTTGCCCTCAATATTATTTTCTCAGCTATTTCTTACTGACCAGTGGAAAAGTTGGCCTTTAAAAGAATAGAAAGCACCTTGACAGTCCTCCACCGCCAGTGGGGATGACGCTGAGGGTCACCTTTGTACCCCTCTCTGCCCTGGTACATGGTAAAGACTCGGTTGAAATGATGTGCGGACAGTTTGTTTGCAGGGAGAAAGATTCATGTGCTTTATTGTTTTCTTTCTATTTTAAAATATCTTCTACTGCGTGTTTTTCTTTATTGGTAACCATTACTAGACCTTACCCCAGGATCTGTAAGTAAAACCTAATTCGCTCATTTTTATGGTAAGTCTTTAATTTCGATCCACATGACCCAGTAAACTGGCTTCATAAGTAAAGGCTGGCTCTTAAGTTTGGCTTGACAGGGCACAACCATTCTCCACAACAGTTGCCTTTGTATCTGCCGTGGTCTTTTTCTAGAACCCTGTGCAGTTCGTCACCCAGCCCTGCAGGGCTCCCTTTGGGTCCTCTTTACCTCTTGCCTTCCTCAATGTCCCTGCCCCTGTCCCTTATTACATTGCTATTATTGTAGCCATTGGGAATGCATTATGGCCACAGGCTTTCCTTCTACAGTTCATCCATATTGCTCTCAGAGGGATTTTCCCAAACACAAATGAATGATGTCGCTTCTCTGCTCAAAGCCGGCCAGTTCTTACTGCCTGAAGGGTACAGTCACATCTCCTAGTAGAGATCTGCACTACCCTATGCCGTGTCAATGCCTCAAGGTTGTTCAACGTTTCTTCTCACTTCCAAACCGGCCCATGTGAGGCCTACGTGCCCTGTCCTGATAAAGTTAGCAGTTCCACAAGTAGGCAGAGAGTACCACAGCCTATGCCGGGCCCTGTGCTTAGAAAGCCTGCTCTCTCTACTTAGAAACAGACCTACCTGGGCAGCATCCCTTAGAATAACCTCAGTATGGATGCTCTGGACCAAGCCAGGGAACCTCATCCAAGCTTGAGAATTTACTTTGAGTCCTGAACTTTGAAGTGATTTTTCCTAAAGACATCTCCCAGGGCGCTGGTACCAAGTAGACTTAAATTTCTAGTCAATCACCCGGGCCCTCTACTCCACTTCTTAGCTTTGTTCTCCTCACCTGGAATGCATAACTTGTCTTTAGCCAATAGGAACTCAGAAAGGCTCCTCCCGACAACCCTGCCTCTTACTCTCTTGAGAATTCTTGATCTTCATTCTGATTTGCCAGGTTTCCAAATCCCCAGCTGGTCCCATAGTTGCTCTATCCAGATCTAAGCTCACTGATTTAACTCTTCCCATCAGTGGACCATCTCTTGACATCCATTACATCCATTACATTCAAACGTAACACAGTCACAGAGGATGGCCACAGAACTGCGTGGATGTTAATTACGGTCTTCTGAGACAGCCACCTAGCTTTGTTCTCCCATTCACAGGGGATGATTATAATCCCAGCCCCGGGATACATCTGGCTTCATAGATGACAACCTAGAAAGAAGTATGCGCACACACCTTGTATTGTTTCTGTTCATTTCTTTGTTTCATCTCTTTAAGACAGGTTCTCATGTAGCACAGGCAGACCTCCAACTAACTTATGTAGCCAAGGTTGACCTAGTCCTCCTGCCTCCACCGTCTGAGTGCTGGGATTGCAGGCATGTACCACCATGCCTGGTTTACTGGCACTGGAGACCATGCCTGTTTTTATAAATGTGGCCTTTTCATTGCTGATCGCTTAGGAATAGTTTACCCTTCTTTCCATGTCCAGCCTTGATGAAGAAGGCCCTCAGAAGTACAGCACGCCCAGGGCTGGCCCTCAAGTCATGTACTAAACGCTGCTCTCGCATCAACAACTTTAGAGCTATCTATTTCATGTGAAATGCATTGCCGTACTAAGAGTTGGAACTTGATTTAGCCCCTTTCATGATTTTATATATAATCATGATTTTATATGTATAATATATACTTGATATGTATTTGATATAAAAGCTGAGTTTGATACAAAAGGTTGAATATAAAATCTGCATTTTTTTTTAAAGTCTTAAAATGCACTTCGACTGCCTGTTCAGTAAGTCACAGAAGTCTTTGAGCTTCTCACCACTTTCTTCTTTCCTGAAGGTTAAGGAGTCTTCTTTGAATATACTAGAACAAAACAAAACCTGCCTGTGCCTCTCCCTCGCCCCCCAATTCTCCTTGAGCCTCCAGCTGCTGGGTGAGGCCTGACTTGCTTCATTTACTGCCTGAAACCACTAGTATTGATCTCCGTCTCATTCCCTGGATGGGCCACGTGGTCTTTGAAGTCATCACTCACACACACACACACACACCCCATCACAGTCTTATTGTGCAGAGAAAAACTGCTACGGGTATATGTACAAGAGCAGAGAGAAGCCCAGGCTGACAAAAATCCAGAAAGAATCCAGTGAATTAGTAATGACAGAATTATTGCTCTCCACGCCCGTCCCCTTCCTTTGCTGTAAGGACTCCTGCACCCAGGCTTGCCAGACACCAGTGCTTATTTACTGAGCCAGGATTTTATAAGACCTGGAGATGCTGCATTGCAAGGGGCAGAGAGGGACCCCCACCGTCATGTGCTGCCTGTGCCACCTGGCTTTTGACCCAGGAGTCTTGCTGAGAAATCTAATGCTGCAATAAAAAGAAAAGGTTCTTGGCCCCCAGGAGAGCACTCTGTCATGGGGGAGGGCCCTGTGACAGTCATCACTAGTCCCTTCTGGAAGAGCTGCAGCAGACCCTGGGCCTGGGCTACCCAGGTCTCAGCACAGGCCCTGTGGGAAGCGCAGAGCATAGAGCGTAGACCTCATACTCTCTGGTCTTAGGCTGCATGGAGTGAGAGGGTAGGGTGAGAAGCCATGGCCTCTAGTTCATGCTTCTGGCCTACACTGCCTCAGGGTGCTGGCTTGGGCCTTTTTTGTTCCTTCCCTAACTTGCCACCACCCAGACTGTTTTCCGTCTAACAGTCAATTGCCTGTGTGGTTCTTCACTTCCTGCGCAGATCACCTCCGAAGCCTCTTCCCCTCCCCGGAGTGGTTTTTCTGGTGCCCACAGTCCTCAGAACTACTACTGATTATGTGGGTTTGGTTTTCTCCCATGGTGTAGGAAGGTCCTGTCTTGCATTGCGACGATTTCACCTCGGAAGCAAGCCCAGGACAGATGGAGTACTTGATTAGAACCAACTCTCGCTGTAGAGCAGTGGTTCTCAACCTGTGGGTCACAGCCCCTTTGGCAAACCTTGACCTCCAAAAATATTTACACTGCGATTCCCGACAGTAGCAAAACTGCAGTTATGAAGTAGCCATGGGATTAATTTTATGGGTGGGGATCACCACAATGTGGAGAGCTGTATTCAAGGGCCGCAACATCAGGAAGTTTGAGAAGCACTGCTCTAGAGAGACTTGGCATCACCTCAGCCATTTTTTAGAGGGTAGTGCACTTAGCATCCAGGGCCTGAGCAGGGAGGGAGCGGAGGCTCCACCCCAGGAGGCCTCAGCCCTCTGGTGCACTCAGGGAAACTTCATATGCATAACTCCACACTCAGGCTTCACAGTGACACTCCAGTTCACACCCACCCTCCCCACCGCTCATTCCCACCTCAGCCCCCTGGCCCAGATCGCCACCACTCCTGTTTTTTCTTAGGAGTTCCCCTGAATTTTCAGGAACGAATTTTTTTCTTTCTTTCTTCCCTTCTTCCTTCCTTCCTTCCTTCCTTCCTTCCTTCCCACCCCTCTCTCTCTCTCTCTTTCTTAATTTTAAATTTTTAATTAAAAAAAAATTTGTTTTAAGTTAACCTTTTGGGTTGCTACACACAAAAAATGATTTTGATAGGGAATTTTCTTTTTAAAAATGTTTTATTTTTGGTCATCAATGGGAGTAGAGGCCCTTGGCCCTGTGAAGGTTCTATGCCCCTGTGTAGGGGAATGTCAGTGCCAGTAAGCAGGAGGGGGTGGTGGGGTGGTGAGCAGGGGGAGTGGGGGTGGAACAGGGGTTTGTTTTAGTTTTTGTTTTTATTTACTTTTTCTTTTCTTTTTTTGGGGGGAGGGGAACCTGGGAAATGAGATATTGTAAACAAAAACATCTAATTAAAAAAGAAGAAAAAAAAGAAAAATGTTTTATTTTTATTGTTAAATTAGCTTACAAAGTACAGGGTTTCCATATAGAAATTTAATATTTCATTTTGGTTGATGCCCCTACCCCGCCACTGTTCCAGCATTTTGACAGACATGTGCCTGCTTTGTTCTGATTTGTCTACCCTCCCCATACCTCCTCTCCCCTCCCTCCCCAGGTAGTTTTTTTTCCTCCATTTTCACGCCATTTACAACTTTTAGCTTTCAGATGAGAGAAAACTCATTGTTCTGTCTGGGTCTGGGTTATTTTGCCTAATATAATCACTCTGGTCTTATTCCACTTTTTCTACAAATGATTCAATTTCATTATTCTTTATAGCTAAATAGTACTCCACTGGGTATGTCTGACTACCATATTTTCTTTAACTAAATCATTTGTTGCCAAGCCCCTGGGCTGCTTCTGGCCATTGTGAACATTCCCTCTGGAGTCATGGGTGTGGGGGGCATGTCTGCCATATGTCTGGGCGTAGACTCAGAAACCAGGTGATACAGTATGTCTACCTCTAGTTTTTTGGGAAAGCAACATATATTGACCTTTGTATGGTCATACTGACTTCCTTTCCCACCAACAACACACAGAGTTCCTATCCCCCATGGATTGTCGTGACTAGTGTGCGGTCTGCTTACCGATAGCTGTCGTGAGATAGACTTTCAGTGTACTCTTAACTGCATTTGCCCCATAGCTAAAGATGTTGGACATTTTCTCAACAGTATCTGTTCTGATAATTTACCCATGTATCAGTTGTGTTGCTTTCTTTGCTTCTTTGTTGTTGTTGTTATGGTTTTGAGGGTTTTTGTTTGCTTTCAAGTATTTTTAAAATTTGTTAACAATTACGGTTATGCGCATGAGTGCAGCGCCCGGGGATACCAGAAGAGGGCACTGAGTCCTTTAAGCAGGAGTTACACAAGTTGTGAGCCACCTGATGTGGGTGCTGAAAACCCAACTCAGATCCTCTGTAAAAAACAGTATGTGCTCTTAACCTACTGTGCCCCACTCCAGACCCCAGAGGGCTTCTTTCTTTGTTTTTAATATATTGTGGATGCGAACCCTTATCAGGGTAGTAGTTGGCACCGAGTTTTTCCTCTGTGCTGTAGGTTCTCTTGCGATTGCTTTCTTATTTCAATGAAATACGGTGTACAGTTCTTTTCTCTCTGTATCCTGCAGTCCTGTTCCTGAAATCAGTGCTTGTGGCAGTATCTTGAAGCATTTTTTTTTATGTTCTCCTTTAGTATAAGTTTCAAAGTTTCAGGCCTTACATTAAGATTTTCAATCCACGTAGGGTAAGACTTTGGTGGCAAGTTTCAACTTTTGAGATGTGCGTATGCAGTTTTCCCTCCCCCATTTCTTAAAGTAGTTGTCATTCCTTCAACATATGTCTATAGAGTCTTTGTCAAGAATCAGTTGTCTGTGGATCCGTGGGTTTGTTTCTGCCCTCTCTTCCATTCCATTGCTCAGTGCTAACACTGTTAAATTCCTGTTAAACAAGAATGAACTTTCGAGTTCACAACTCTGAAAATACAGCTCAAATGCTAAGAAGCTCTTTAAACACTGTTTCTACACCTTAAAATGCATGAATTATATTTTATGCTTCTGTCTTTGGGTGGGTGGGGGAGTTGTTCCCTATGTGGCCTCCTCAAGCTCTGTGTAGAAGCTGGGGAGAAGGTGAACCAACCAAAATGAATATGTGTGAAAATTCCATATGCAGATTCCCTCTGAAACCATTGTTGATCAGCTCTCAGAACACCTTTTGTCCAAACTGGAAATAGGATCAGTGGAAGCCGTTCCTGAGGGTTCTTCTGAGCAAACCAAATGTATCCTGTCCTGTTTTTGGACTGACCCATCCTTTGTCAGGAAGCTGAGAGCCCCAGGGCCTTGGGAAGTGAGACTGCACCACTCCTTTGTGTCTTCACGAAGGCCAGTGTCACAGACACTAGCGGTTTATCCTGCAAGCCACCAGTAAGGGTGACTCACACAGGGTAAGGACTGCGCCTGGGGAGGGGGCTGCTTGGAAAGTGGGGTCCTTTACCTTCCCAGAGGAGTTTCCAGTAGGAGAAGCTATAGGCTCAAGATGGCTGACTATAAAATAATATGATTTGTGCTATGAGTTACATACAGCATGCTAGATAAAAATTAAGAGTATGTAGAATAAATAGGTAAATCTGAACAGGACCGTGGCAGTGTCCTGGGTGGCTGCCTCTTGGGCTGTGGATTGGCAAGGGAGTCCCTAAATTCCACAGCACGTTGATTATTTTCCTGGGACTTTTTAGGGCTTTGGCATAGGTTTGATTTGGAACCTACAACACCTCAACAGCTTGTTGGTTAATCAGACTTTATTATCAAGGACTTGACTTTTCTTTCTTCCTGGCTCCGTCAAGATGGGTAAGAAAGTAAGCAAAGAATCAGAATTTTTGAAACATCAGGGAAATTGATCACTTGAGTTCATTAATTAAAAAACGAACCCTGTGAACAAGTTTATTAGTGTTTAGTATAACAAAACCCAGAGCCAAAATTATACAGAGATACAAGTTTTGATGTAGTGCCTCTCTGATTATATAGTACCCACAGACTAATTTAAAAGTAGAAGCATGATACTTTTAGAAGTAGAAAACTCCCCTGGCTAAGGGCACAGAAGTGCACCTGAAGACACAGATGCGCACGCAGCCCCCTCACACCCGCCCCGCCCGCCCCACCCCTATCTGGGCTTTGACATAATCTTTATCTCAGAGGCTTGCTAACTAAATGAAGAAGTGTGTTTATCACTAAGTAGAACCTTCAGCCTTCACTGCCCTGGGGCCAGGAGCTGTGTGGGAGGAGGAATTGCAAGTGCTGTACAGGCTACAGGAGTTAATTGTGTAGTGCTTGGATTTATGTTGAAAAAAAAAATGTTTCTGGCTTCTGTTTGATGATGGCATTTAAAGGCTCAAGGCTCCTTGGTCCTGTGATTCCTCCCACAGAACACCCACACACACACCACACCACCGTCCCCAACTACAGAGCCGGAAGGCAGAACCCTGAGGGTCTGGGGGAGCCTGTATGTAGCCCCAGCTTCAGCCCTGTCCTGTGAGGTCGGAAGTGGGTGGTCAAATGTTCCCAGTAGTCTTTTAAAAAGCATTTACTTCCTATAAACTTTGAGGCTCATCCCGGCATCTCTGAGCCTTTTTCCTAATCTTTGCTCCTAATCCTACCCACAAGTGAACATGAAGCCAACCTCATTAGGTGTCTAGGCCTCTGGGTTGGTGTTTGGTTAGAAAACAAAGCCGGACCTTTTACCTCTTTCTTTTTTGTGAAATGGTGAAATTAGAGGGAAATTCAAGGCAGCTAGAGAAGTCCTAACACTGTTCAGAGTCTCAGAGCAGAAAAGACACATGCCCGTGTCTCAAAGTGAAAACTGGCAGCCTGACGTCTCCTTTTTCACCTGTGACACACACAGGAAGTCCCTGATAAGGAATTATCACAAGCAGGAGTGTGTGTGTGTGTGTTGGGGGGGGGGGGGAGTGAAAGACTCTGGGAAACAAGTATCTAGAGAGGAGTAGCTGGCAGGTTAGAGGTCGACTGTGCAGTACCCACCCAGCTGGATATAGCATCTCCCAGACACACAGTTGCTCTGTGCTCAGCAGCGCCCCCTAGCAGAGGCCACCTTCTGCCTCCCTTCAGAACGCAGTGTTTAGATCCTAGGCAAGAGGTTGCTGGCTGTGTCTGTCTTGCCTGAGATTCCTGGCTCACTTTGCTTGAAGCTGGAGAGCTTGGTGCCCTGAAGGGGTTCTCCTCCACAGCTTCCATCTCTGGCTTGTCCATTCTTAAGGAATGGCCTGCCTATGACTTTCCTCTTCTGAAAATGGCTGTCACAGATGAGTGGAAACCTCTTAGAGAGTCCATACGCAGCACCCTTAACTGTCATGTCTCTCAGGAAGTTCAGACCTTGGACAGGCTTAGTCACACTGTTTTAACATAGAGACGGTCACATAACTGACAATGTGGTTAAAGTGGCTGCTATGTAAACTATAGGTTTTCAGAGTCGGCCCCTAGGTCCAGGATGCCTGTGGTCAGTGTCTCAGCTACTTTCGGTTGCTATAATAAAACATTATTATAACCATGGCAACTTATAGGAGAGTTTATTTAGGCTTATGGTGGTTCTACCACTGGCAGGGATACATGGCAGAAAGCGGCAGGCAAGGCAGCAGACGCAAGAAGCCGAGCGCTTACATCTTGAACCCCAAGCACGAAGTCAAGTGCCCTAGAAACTCTGAAAGTGATCTAGCTAACTGAAGGCCCGCCCCCAGTGACGTACTTCCTCCAACAGTACCACAGCTCCTAAGCCTCCCGCAAACAGCCCCACTATGCGCAGACTAAGAGCTTCCATGCTGAGGCTATAGAGGCTTCTCATTTAAACCACCATAGTCGTGTGATAAGATGCCTTTGCATTTTGAAAGGCACAGTCAGATCTCTAGGCATCCAGAGCAGTGGGAGGAAAAACTGTAGATTAAAGACCCTCGAGGGAAATTTCAGAAAGTTCCAAAAAGCAAAACTTGGTTTATGGCACATTTAGTACTGCGCTCACTCTGAGAATGATAACAGCTAGGACTGTCCTGCAAAGTGGGCCTCTCCAACCTTCTTGAGCATCATTCTTCCTTCTCACCTGTACTAAGTGGAGACTGAATGTGTGACAGTCGTGTCTGTAGCAGACAGGTTGCACGTCATTTCTTCCTGTCATGCTGTCCCCTGAACAATCCAGAGAATCGACCTTTGCCTGGCAGTTGCATTGCTTTTGGTGTTGGAAGCAATCTAGAGATGGTTTAAAGCACGGGAAGGACATACATAAGTTATATGCAGACACGAGTCATTGCATGTCTGACTGCAAAGGACCCTTTATGGATTACCAAGGGGCAACTGTGACAGAACAGCCTGTATTTGACTTACATAACCATCCGGTGGAACCAAGGGCGATCTTACTGCTGGGCCAGAGAATAGGAACATAGAACTCAGCTAGCAACCAGATCCACTGGTCAGCTGCGGCTGGAACCTTACCAAGACCGCCGCCTGCTCTTCAGGGGCCCAGAGACTGAGATCAGTGCCTAGAACCAACCTGACAGTTGACAGCCACCTGCATCTCCAGTCCCTGAGCATCCAGAGCCCCTTCTTGCCGCTGAGGTACCAGGCACACACACATACATGCAGACAAAGCACCCACATACTAGAATTAAATATTTAATGTGTCTAACTGGGCGTGAAGAGATGCACGGGGAACTCACTAACCCTCCCTTGTGATAACGTGATATCTAGCCCCCATACGTATGGATTGAGCTGCAATTTCACCTATGTAATATATAATAAGAAATTGCTTTAGACACCTTTTTTTTTAAGGTTTATTTTTATTTATTTTATGTGTATGAGTACACTGTAGCTGTACAGATGGCCATGAGCCGTCATGTGTGAGGCTGCTCCTGAACTCAGGACCTTCGGAAGAGCAGTCAGTGTTCTTACCCGCTGAGCCATCCTGCTCACCAGCCCTGCCTTGGACACCTTTTACTAGCATCCTTTTCTCACTGGGATACCTGAGCTACGGAAGCACCACCTCCCGAGTCTCAGAGTTTTCTGAAACCTCAAGTCTTTCTGAAACCTCAACACCCATACACATAAAATATCAGTTTTTTTAAAAAAAAAAAAAAAAAAAACACTTTAAGTCTAATTCTGTCTTCAACATGGTACACTGAAATTTCTTAGTACTTCTTACTGTCATTCTACAGAGTGAACTATGTTGTATGTGCCACAGGGAGTAAAATGGTTTGGCATTACTGTAAATGGCTCCAAGTAATATATGAAAATTTTAAATTGCTGTCTCTGGTTTTTCTATTACTTCCTTTGGAATATGGAATGACTCCTCTCTGTCAGGAGTATGTGCAGTCTGCAACATGGCTGGGATTCAAAAAAATCAAAAAATGAACTTTATTTGAATAATAAAGAGTCAAAAGTAAAGGGCCCCAACTTAGAGGTAGGGGGGTACCGTGTAGCTGCACAACGTGCTGGGTTTGTGTGTGAATTTCACAACACCCCTGTGGCTCCTCTGATACAAACTCCTCCGCTGCTCTCCATACCTGAAGCTGCGCTGTCACTGGGCTCCTGCCTCAGCACCGAGAGCTTTAGCAGGGAAGCTTGGTCCCTTCATACAGCAGGTGATAGAAAAGTCCAAAGTGCTGGGTGATGGTGGCACACACCTTTAATCCCAGCACTTGCGAGGCAGAGGCAGGCAGATTTCTGAGTTCGAGGCCAGCCTGGTCTACAGAGTGAGCTCCAGGACAGCCAGGGCTTCACAGAGAAACCCTGTCTCAAAACAAAACAAAACAAAAGTCCAAAGCAAGATCGCTCACGGTTTTGGTTTTAATTGGGCTCTGGCTTGATGCTGGATAAGTTCTTTGGTAAATTCTTAGTGTCCAAAACACTTCAGTTCTGCCTCTCAGACTTCTCGGCTACCAGTCGCTTTTAGAAGACATTCTGTACCCAGAAATACCCTGTTGCTCTTTATTTCATAAATGGTATCATTTGGTTGGTCAGCCTATGCATCCTCTGCCCTCCTGCTCACAGCCTGTGTAACCCACACTCTTAGCCTGGGGTTGGGGTTGCTGAGGAGCCACAGGCTGCTGCCCTCCCTCCGTGCCTGCTGAGCTGGAGTTCACACGTGCACTTTTAATCCCAAGGCAGTAGCTGGGGCTCACTGCCCCTTTGAGAGTGCCAGGACCTGTAACTCTCATGTTTCTCCCTTCATCCCTCCATGTACTGCTTCTGCTTCTTACAGATGAGGACTTAGCTGGGGCCTGGGGCACGCCAGCGACTTCCTGAGGAGAGGAAGATCATGGGGGCAAAAGACCTTTCCTCAGGGGTCGAATATCAGATACCTGGTGTATCAGATATTTGCATTACAATTCATAACAGTAGCAAATTTACAGTTATGAAGTGGCAACAGAACAATTTTATGGTTGGGGGTCACCACAACACAAGGAACCGTATTAATGGGTCACAGCGTTAGGAAGGTTGAGAGCCACCGATATAGAGCGTGTCTTAACATCTGTCTGAAGCTTGTAGACCCAGCAGTCCCAGGAGCTGCAGCCTCCCCACAGGACATGTGGCCTCACAGGCCAGGCAGATCTGTATGACTAGTTTGAAGGCAGACTGCCCTGTAGCCATTGCTCAGTCACCTTGATACAAAGCATTTAGCTGGCCGCAGTTCCTGTTGGCTAACACAAGGGGAAAGCTGTATACTAGGACCCTGCCTGGGTCTAATCTGAGTCCCAAGCCAGGGCTATGGACCCCTTCCTGACTCCCTCCCACAGCTCTGTGGTCAGTGTGGAACTAAGGACTAATTCAGCTGCAGAAACAAAATTCAGCGTCAAGCTTGTTGACCACACATTTCCATTTTCCCCTTTCCCAAACCCCAGGTTGTCTCAAAGCTGAAGACCCACAGCCAGGCTGGCCAGGTTAGAGCAAATTCTCAGAGGGGGATGGGATTTCTTTACTGGCTCAGGCCTCTTACCTGGTTTGCTCTCAAACAGTGTGGCATCCCAATTGGGTTAGGCAAAGCTACTGTATTCTAGATGTGGAGCACATTGTCAGGATAAAGGGTACTGTTGTCTAGTGATGGACAGAAGGTAGGAAGGAAAAGAAAATGATAATGGAGTTGCAAAGCATGATGGTAGGAGTGAGTGTTGAGCTCAGCGGTATTTCCCCCATTGTGGGTTGGGTGACACCAGGTAAGCTCTTCACCTTTCTGGGCCTTGATTTCCTTCTCTAGGAATATGTGAGACTTCACAGTGGTACGAAACTGAAGTTTTTCTCAGTGCCGTACCGTCACCTTGAAGTCAATTAGGCAAAGGCAATAGAGAAGCAGAATGCCTGGGGATTGGCTCCAGGGCTCAGCGTGGGCCTGTCACAGCACAGTCTACCTCAGTCTCCTCTGCAGAAAGACAGGGCTAGACAGCTCTGCCATGCTTGCCTCCTGCCCTGGAATCCTACACAGCTACCGTCCACACACATCAGACTGTGCAACACAGGAGTCCATACCCTGCAGTAACAGGCAGAGAGCCGTTGGCACAAGGGATGTGGCATGTTGCCACAAGGCGATTCTTGCAGTTAAAACTTCTTTTCACCGCTCACTATACTAAAGTCTAATATTCCCTCCCCAAAGATGATGTCATAACTGAATACACATTCAGGTCTTAACTTCCTGAGGTGGTAATGCCTGGTGCCCTTTAGACAGAGGTGGGGTGGGGCAAGGGAATGGGGAGAGTTGGGAGGGGTCCGCATTCAGTGCTTCTGGTTGCTTACCAGTTCTGACCATGGTGTCAAGAATATGACAGTTTGCATTTTGTCCCTAGAGACCCTCCTTGCTACCTCTGTCTTAGCATGTATAGCTGGCGAAGGTGGCCAGGGGTACCAGCTTCTCCCATGAGAAGGTAGATGGGAGAAGAGGCTGGACTGCCTGCATCTCCAGGCCTTTAATTCTGCATATGTTTTTATAGAGTTGGGACCACCTCCTGCCTACCCCTTCCCTCCATCCCTCTTGGTTTTGCACCAGAGACTCAGTCTCTAGGGGTCAGTGTAGTTCATCTGTCAGGAGCCTTCACGGTTTGCCCTTTCCATTCAGGCTCCTCATAATCCAGATGAGGTCTTGGTTCAGCTTGAGTAGAGAGGTGGTCAGTCAGACGTTTAAGGACAGCAGCCGTGGTCGGGCTGTGTCGGGCGTTGTATTTTGTGGTAGTGTCTATACTGCACAAATGGCCACGTGGCAGGGCACTGGCCTTAACATCTGTAAGAGAGCTGCTGGCTCACTTTGATGCTGGGGACTTGGTAATCACTGTCCAGTGCCCAGGAAGGCTTTCCAGCAAGCCACCCACCCCCACTGCAGACCATGGCCAGTCTTCCACCTCTGGAGCCTGGTTTCTTCAAATGGATCTTGATTTGACCCATTTCCTATCTGTAAAACAACACGTTCACGGCCCTGTTTCTCCCATGGGGAGTAAGAGTTGGCAGGCCCTCTTGCTCTCCTCTATTTTAACTGGGTGGCCAAGGACAGTCAAGATGGCCCCTTGACATTTTTTTAGGACAGATTTCCATCAGGAATGCAACCCCGGGGTGGTAGGCTGCCATGCAGGGGACCTCTGAGGACAGCCAACTTTTCGGGGGGCTGTTACAGGGTAACACAATAGTGAAACGAAGACTGCCAAACCGTGAGCGTGTAGGGAAGAGTGATGTTAGGAGATGAGGAGATTCTGTCTGTGAAGAACATGACCCTGTTATACCTGAGGTGACCTCCAGACTCAAGGAAGAACTGAGCTTGTAGGTAAGATAGGCAGGCAGGAGAAGGGATGTGGCTCTGATCTAGAGTCAAAGCAAGAGTTCCTACAGCTGGGGTTGGGGACAGACACCAGCAGATGGACAGGTTTTCTCCCATGGTAGAACCCATCCTCTGCTCCCTGTGGTCATTCAGATCTAATCCCCAGCAACCTGGCTTGGGCCAGCAGCCTAGGACTTCAAGGCTGTACCTTCTTAGGAAATAATATTTTCCTGTCACCGACTCAGAGGAAAACTTCCCAGGAAGAGCAGCTTGGATCGAGCCTTTGAACATCCTTCATGCAATAGCGCAAAGTAAACAGGGACCTCTGGGGCCCACACCCATGCCAGACTCCAGTCCGGTTCCTCTCCTTAGAAAGGCTTTGCCTCTCTTGGCCCTTTGATCCTCCCATGTGAAGGACTGACAGGTTGCTAGGTTGATAACAAAGATCTGCAACCGAACAGTGTGTTCTTCTGTTAAGTAGGAAATGGTCAGCTTTGCACAGTAGGAGTTTTAAATCTTTGGAGACTTCACACTTCTACCACTGCAGTGGTTTCTTCCTGTTTTTTTTTCTCAGTTTGTTTTATTCCTCTGTAGCTGCTTGGGGGGTATAGTTGCTTCACAGTTTGGATCAGGCGTTTGTGGGACAGCTGTGGAGGGAGCATCAGCCCTCCGTCCGTCCTCCATGCACCAGTACAGCTCGTGTGCAGGTACTCTCTTCTACTCTGCACCAAAGTCCTGTGGAAGGCGCTTGGCCACCCAGGTTGTGGTTTTCTTTTTCAGATGATCACAGCTTTCTTTCAGTCGTCTGATTGTTCCAATTCCTTTTCCTCCGCAGTGAAAGCCCGAAGGAGCCCACCACTTAGAATTAATCTCGTAGAGGGATAGTCTACTTGTAGAGGGGGATATAGCAACCAAGATACAGAGAGCTGGGTTCTTCTGAGGCCGTCACAGGTTCTGGATGGGACGCAGGGCTTCTGCCTCTCTGCCTCAGGTTCAAAGCCGTGGGGGCCAGTGCATCCCGGGGTGAAGGGACCGACCATCCCTGCCTTTGATTTCCTGTTTGTCATGGTATTCCATTTGACCTTTAATCGATTGGTAAGATCTCAAGTCACTAAAACTTTGGGGATTAGGGGTTCTTGGTTTTGAAAAGCATTCGTTATTTTAAATTACTTTCAGAGGAATTCCTTCGAAACTAACAGCAAATAAATGTCTTCGTTTATATGGAGGGAGTCATCTTGAGAATTAATGTGGAAGCGGAGGTGTTCCTGCCCCCTTGGACCATAGGGACGAACAGTAGTATATCCCGGGTGTGGCCTGTGGAATGGGCCTTTGCAGCATGCTGGCCGTTTGGAATGTTCTGGTCCTGTGTAGAATCGTGCAGTGGCTCTCTGCAGTGAACTAAAACCGGCGCTAGTCCTTCAGGCCCAGGCCCTCAGGCCCTCCCCTGACCTGGCTCCTGCCCACCTCTCCAGTTCCTGGCTGCCTCTTTCTACTGATTTTTTTTTTCAAACATGGTTTCGTTTGTTTGTTTGTGTGTTTGTTTGACTAAGACCCAGCTCTTTAAATGCATGTCACAACTCTGTGCATATATATATACAAAGCCAAGTAAAAATACCTATCCTGGGGTATATTTCAGGGTTTTTTGGTTGGTACCCAGCAACCCATTTTAGCCAACCTGATCGTAAGGAAATGGATAATGTAAACGTCTAGGTCAGACCTCGCTGCCTGTCACTAGAAGGTGCAGTCTTTTAAAGACCGATGGCAACTTCTCATTAATAGCATTTCATTTGTTCCTTCTTGAGGTGGCAAAAGAAGCTCATTCCCAACGTGCAAAGCCAAGGCAGCGACCCCAGGCCCTCTCCTGGAGATGGAAGCTTGTTGAAAACCCAGACTGTCTCCACAGCTTGCCCGGCTGACCCCAAGGAGCACTGACAGCAACTTTACCCTGAGGTCACTGCTAGTGCTGACCCGCAGACACAGTCACTGCCAGCCCTTCCTTCTGTCTACTGCAAGCGCCGACTTCCAAAAGCAAGCCGAAAATGGTTGTTTCTGAAAAAGAAAAAAAAAATTTAAAGCCCATGAGAATGCTAGCAGGCCCTGCCCACTGAGCGCGGCATTGCTTCCGGTCTCTGTGTGCTTCTTGAGCATCTTCTGTGCCGACCTGTCACCCTTCAGCAAGGACAGACAGTACCTTGGCTGTGTTTGCCTTGTCACATGCAACGAGAGCCAGCGGCGACCAGAGCAGGCATCAGCATCCTGGCCCGAGACTTGTGGACAACTCCTCTTGTTCCTGTCTTCATTTTCCTATCTCTTCAAGTTTTTATTTAACAGTACAAAAGGATCAAGTTTGTGTTTGCTTCTTCTTTGTTTTTTTTAACTTGAATTTTTAAATTTACTCTTTTTTTTTTTAAATTTTATTTT
>NW_022196898.1:78748096-78760073 GCF_008632895.1 Mastomys coucha
TTTTTTTTTTTTTTTTGTCTTGAGAGATCTTGTCCAGTAAGTGGCTTCTCTGTGATATACAATGGCTTCTGCCCTGGGAGGTGTCTGATAAAGCTAAACAGATAGCCAAACCCGCTCCTGTTGGAGGTCTCGTTTGGCAGCCCGTCTCACTTAGTTTTCTGATTTTTTTCTTTTTTTTTTTAATAACATCAAACCTTAACATCTCCTTTGAGCGAACCCATTTGCAGTGGTTTTTTTTTTTTTTTAAATTTCTTTTCACTCCTGTAAAAAGGCCAGCACTTGAATTGTTCTTTCTTTAAATGTTCTGTATTTGTATCTGTTTTTATTAGCTGATTAGTGGGAATTTATGCCAGTTGTTAAAATGAGCATTGACGTACCTGTTTTTTTTTTTTTTTTTAAATAGCAGGGCGCAGACAGCCTCTGCCCCAAACTTGTCATCCATCTTAACGTTTGTCATTCCAGTTTGAGTTAACGTGCTGAGCATTTTTTAAAAAGAAGCTTTGTAATAAAACATTTTTTTAAAAGTGTCATTTTATTAAGAATAAAGTTGCTCATAATTGCGAGTTGGTGGTGAACTGAACCCGAGGCCAGGACTTGGTGGGGCCCAGGAGCATCCCCTGTCACAACGGCCTTGTGAGTGCACAGGGCAGCCCCTGCCTCCCAGGCCTGCAGACCCCAGCATCTCCTCTCCCATACCAGGCACAGATGCGAAGCATAGTCAGTAGTGGGTTTCTCCTGGCACATCACAGGCTCCACTCAGGCTCCAGCGCTGGTGTGGAGAGGCTTCACCGGGCCTTCCCTCTTCAGAGCTCATTGGATCTCAACCTGAGCTCCCCACATCCCGGGGCCCAAGTGGTGAAGAAGTCACCCACCCTGTCCAGCTCCTCAGAGTCAAATCTTTCTCAGTGTTTAGTGATAGCCCATAATTTCCCCCCTACTACACGTTGCTATCTGATTTAGCAGAAACTACATACATTCAAGGTCTTTCACATTCAAGGTTTGGTATCACTGGCTAACTGAACTCCCTGAAATTCTCGTTCTCTTTCAGCCATGTATACAGCTGGGGAACAGCTGGCTCCCGTGCTTGTAATAGCCCTCCGCATACTGCACTTGAAGATTGCCACTAAATCACCCCTCAAATTTCTCTTCTCCAGGCTAAGTAATCCCGAGTCCTTGCGCCTTTCATCATGAGGCCTTTAATCATTTTCATTACTATCCTCTGGAACCTTTCCAATTCCTCTTCATTCAATCCTAAACTTGAACCAGGAAAAAACGTATTATGTTCCGGGGTCCTACTTGTTCTAAAGGTTTAATATTCAGCCATTCATTCAGGGATCATCTCCTTAACATGCATGGTTCAAGGCGCTCCAGCTGACTCTGCCATGGTGATCACTTGGGGAGTTAGCTACAAAAGCAAACATGGCAGACTGCTTTTCTGGGAGAGGAAGATGGAGTCTGGGAAATATGTTCATGAAAGATACAGCTAAGGGTAAGGCTCATTTCTAGTCATCCTGCCAACCTGCATTCTGGAGGCATTTGTACTAGGGAAGGAGAATCATGTATCTCCCCACTCCAAGAGACAGATTACAGAAGTTGCCTGTGGCTGGAGAGATTCTTTCTGGCCACTTCTATTTGATCTTTAAAGTGAATGTGTCTCCCTGCCCTGCAGCTAACACAAAGCACGGCCTTTCTGGGAGCCTCGCCTTGCCCAAGGTCACAGTTGGCACTGCCATCCTTAGAAATGGGTGTTTCCCTCCTGTTTTAGTTGGTTTGGTTGCCAGGGTTACCGGCAACACCTGTCCAGTTGGGAGGGACCTTCCAACTGTTTCATGACGATATGGCTATCCAAATGCAAACAGTTTTCCTCCCACAGCTAAGTCCAAGGCTGCAACAATGTAGAAAGGTCTTAATGGATAAACCCAACAGGAGGGGAAATGTAAACTTCTCAGCACACAGCAACAGTGTAGCAAACCTCCCACTGCACAGGATGAGACTTTATGCAAAAGAGCTAATGTGACATTAGTGAGTGAGACCTCCAGGGGGCACCAGGATTCCAGGCCCCAGGGAGCTGCCCCTTACAACCTCCACTCATGAACCCCAACTGCTTTCAAGTAGGAGCTGCGAACATCGAAGTACTGCTAGAAAAAATGAGATCCTAAATCTCTGTAGAGTATGATAAAGATGCCATTGGTTTTCTCAGGCGTCCTGGAAGCCGCTGTTTAATGAACAAACATCATCATCCTCAGAGAGATTGAAGGAGAAGGTACTACCATGTGGACACTGATACACAATAGTAATACAGAACTTTAATTCGTATACTCAAGAACTCAAGTCAAAGGGAGAGGGGTTGTTTTTCTTTATCGAAGAAATGATGCTACGCATTTGTTGATGCCATATCTGTTTCACAGTGAGGCTGTCTTAAATAACCAGCCAGGCATGTTGGTACACACCTGCGATCTCAGACAGTTTGTGAAGTGGACTTCCCCTTGAGATCTAATTTGTTAGGAAATATTGTCCAGCCCATTGTAAGAATTGTCCTGTCTGTCCAGGCAGTGGTGGCACACGCCTTTAATCCCAGCACTTGGGAGGCAGAGGCAGGCCTGGTCTACAGGCCTGAGGCTACACAGAGAAACCCTGTTTCGAAAAACAAAAACAAAAAAAAAAGGAATCATCCCGTTTGTATGGCCATAAAACGCTGGTGCTCCGTCCTATTCAGGGTAGTACTAAGGGGTCCTTAACCAGCCTGTTTTGAACTCAAGAATGGTATGGCATTGACAAGGGGAGGTGGTGTTCGTATATTAGTCACCTACACTGGTGGGCACATTCACTAAATCTCAACATCTGTCTTTTAGATTTTTTTTATTTTGCACGTGTTTGCATGGATGTGAGTGCCTCAAATCTGTGGGGAGGCCAGAGGACAACTTGTACAGCTTTTCTCCTTCTACCATGTGGTTCCGGGGTATTAAACTCTGTTCATCAGGCTTGGCAGCCTTTATACACTGAGCTGTCTGCTGGGCCATAGCATATTTTTAAGGCATGATCTTACTAGGTGCTCACAATCCTCCTGCCTCCACCTCCCCAACGCTGAGGTTACAGATGAAATATTTTTGCTGGATCTAGATTGAGATGTTAATGGCGAAATCAATTCATCTCCATATTACATGTGTGGGAGACACCGGCAGAACACACATGTGCCAGATGGGAAGGAGAACTGCACACATGAGCTGCAGATGTGCTGCAGATGTGGCCCTACGTCATCTCCGGTGGCTCTGCAGAAGCGGCAGAATTAGTGGAGCTGACATTTTCTACCTTTCTCACAGAATCTGAAGTCAGTGGCATTGGTGAATGACATCTTATGCTGTGATGTTTTCTCCATTGCAAAAAGGGTATATGAGGTATAGAATAGAAAGCCCCACAAGCTGGTCTAGTTATTGTTGTCACTGGCCTTTAAGGCTTTATTACTATTTTATGAGTGTCCTTATATAAATGTTATATATATGTGTATGTATATGTGTATATGTGTCTATGCATGTATGTATGTATGCGTGTATATGAGTGTATGCATGTATGTATGTATGCTTGTGTGTATGTATGTACCATGTGTATGCCTCGCACCCTTGAAAGTCAGAACGGGGAATCAGAGCCCTAGGAACTAGAGTTACAGAGGGTTGTGAGCCACCATGTTGGTGCTAGGAACCAATCCTAGGTCCTCTGTTAGAGCAGCAAGTGCTCTTCACCACCGAGCCATCTCTCCAGCACCGCAGGCTTTTCCTTCACTCAATGCTATTTAACAAGGGCCCCAGGTCTGGCTTGCCCAACTTGTATACCCCCCAAGACGAGGTGTGTGTGGTGTTTATTTGGGGGGCTTAACAAAGTCCAGAGGTAAACTGTGGATGATCTGACTTTTCGTGACACTTGCTGGCATCTGCCACACAGGCTCTACCTGCCACCTTCCTCAGGTTCTAGGTAGTGGAGCCTGTCCCTCCATTTCTAGCCTCGAGCATCCACACCATCAGATGGCCTTTGCTTCATGCTCTGTGAGGCACTTGTTTCTAGCCTCGAGCATCCACACCATCAGATGGCCTTTGCTCCTTAAGGCACTTGACAGCTGCAACTATTTTAAAAGATTTTTTTTTTTTTTTTTAAATTAAGCCTGGATGTGTGTGGGCTTGTACCCATGCATGCAATGCCCAATGGAGGCCAGAAGATGGCATCCTCTGGAGCTGGTTACAGGCAGCTGTGAGTGGCCTGACAGGAGAGCTAGGAACCCAGATGGGTTCTCTGCAAGGATACATGCCCTTAAACCACTGAGCCCTCTTCCTCTCTCCCTCCCTTCTCCCTCTCCCCTTCCCTTCTCCCCGCCCCTTCCTCCCCACATCCCCTTGACAGATTAGCATCTCAGACAGGATGGTGAGGTCTTCAGCCAGTAGAGATGTGTGATGTCAAGTGTTGCCAGAAACCGTGGGATACACAGAGACTCAGAAGAGGAGGGAGCCGCTAGCTACAGATCGCATCTATGAACTGCTGCCCCGTGCCCCTGCATTTGGAATCCTTTTGATTCTAATATAAGGGTGCCAAGCATTGCTCTTCCCGTAAAACCATCCCCAACCTAACTGTGCTCACCCAAGACTTAAGAAAGTGCATACAGACCAGTGTGCTGGCACACAGTAAGCTCAGCAGCTCAGGAGGTAAAGGCAGCCCTTCCCCCGGTAGCTGTGGAAGTCAGGTAGGAGCCAGGAGACCCTGTAGCTCATTCCCTAGGTATAAAGTACTCAGGGTTGTGGTAACCCCACGGCTTCCTCTCCAGTGGGCCCCTCTGCACTCCCCAAGACATGCATCATCCTTTGAGATCTGACCATTAGCACCCCCAAGGAAAGGTTCTGACACCATGTCCACCTTAACAGATCCATCGAGACAAGAACCCCTCTGGGTTTACTCAGGCAAAGTGAGGCTGAGGACCACAGGCCATCTGGGGCCTGTCGAAGCCCAAGGTATGAAGAGAACTGGTAATCTTCCAGCAGTCACAATCGGTGGATGGAAATAAAACCCAGCATCAGGGCCATTGACAGCGCTGTATCTTCAGTGGTGAAACCGTGCTTTGTCATCTCAACAGGGTAACTAAGAAAAGGTGACAAAGCAGATGGGAAAAAAAAACCCTGTGATCATGATGACCACATCATTTAAAAAAAAAAAAATAGGACACAACCAAATGGGTTCTTTCAAAGTATGGTGTTATAGTTCAGTTGTCAGAGTGCTTGTGAGGCACACAGTATGTCCTGGGTTCAGTTCCCAGCACTCAAGGGGGTGGAGGGGGCAGGAAGATCAAGGTTATTCTGGGCTCTGTATGGAATTTGAGATGAGCTTGGGATACATAAGGCTCTGTCTCCAGGTGGGGGGATAAGAGGGACCATAGTGGTGGTGACCCCATCACTCAAGGATTTTTAGGTTACTATTTATGTTGCCCCAATGCTTGTTAGCAAGAACATTTCCCCGTGGAATTACAACCACACCTTGTATTTTTAATAGACTTAAGTTACTTAGGTTGAAGTGTTAAGGGGATTAAAATTAAGGTGAGACGACAAAAGCCCATGTGTCATGTATGAACAGCTTAACTCACCAAGAGCGAGCACCACCAGCATGTGCTGGTGTGTAAGCCATCAATCATATATTGGTTTTACTTTCTTCAGCTGCAAATAGTCCAATCTCAAACAAGTTCCTGGAAGTCGACCTTAGCCAGACTTAACCACCTGGCAGAATTCAGTGACGGATCCCTTTATAAAAGGTTTTGTAGGATGGAGGATAGCCCACATCATTCTTGAACTCACAATCATCCTCTCTCCACCTCCCAAGTTCAGGGCTTACAGGTATGTGCCACCCTACACTTGGCTAACACCAGCATTTCTTGGGATCAACACCTGTTTCCCAGTAACCGCCCGCTACATCAATCAACAGTTCCCTAAAAACAGACCTCAGACCCGGTGTCAGCAAGTTAAACAATGTCTCCCCCTCAGCTGCTGTTATTAACAATAACAGTAAATCTCCATGGACATTGAAAGATCGTAGGTTTTGTCCTGTAACCTGTTTGCAAAATAATCAAAGAATTTCCTTTGAAATTTTCGCGTCTGTCAGATGAATCAATGTCAACAAGGGGTTGTGCAAGAAGCATGTTTTTGTTGTTGTTGTTTTGTTTTGTTTTTTTGTTTTTTTACCTAAAATCTGGTATTGACTTTCCAATGCCATAGAAGATTCATTAGAAGGCAACTTTAGAAGCCAAGAACCAGGCCCATCCCCAACTAGGACGACCAAAAGCAAGGTAAGAAAGCTCAAGGATGGAAGTCCTACTAAGGTTGATTTTCAGGCAGAGCCATGGAAGGGCACAGGAGACCACTCCCCAAGTGCAAATTCGAGAAGAGGAGAAAGTTCCAGATCCCTCCTTGTCCATCTCCCAGACCAGAATGCATGGGATGGATATAATACGATGGCAGGCAAAGGAATTGAGAGGCTGAGCCTTCTGAGTGTCTGGCAGGATCAAAGTGCATTTAGAAGTACCACCCAGAAACTCCCTCCCCGCCCCGGGAGCCTCGGGCAGCAGCCGTCGGTTGCACCACTAAGCGCTCTCTCTTTCCTGAAACTTAGTGGCTAGGAAAGAGCTCGGTCATTTTCAGGAGTGCCCACATCCTCTGTAGACTCTGGTTAGAGGGTGACAAACTGAAGCCTGTGGGTCAGGGGTCACAGCAAAGAGTAAGAGGTAGCCTGAGGACAAACAGAGCTGTGAGGCCACAGGTGCCCCACAGGTGACAGTGGGGCAGACCTCCCTCTAGCAGCTTCCCTCCCGGGACCAGGCACTATGGAAGACTAGCATCAGCCAGGTTCTGGTGTGCTGCTAGGCAGAAATGCATATAGGTGTGCACTTTCTCACTCTGTCAGACACCCAAAGCAGCAAAAATGAATAAGCTCTCTCTGAGGGCGTGCAGAATAGGAGAGAGAAAAACAAAAACATCCTGATAAAACGGTGACCTACAATAAATACTTACCTGCTCTGGGGAAGAACTATCTGAAAATCGAGATTTGATGTGTTCAGAGTCATTCTTTTGCTTATATCATTAAAAATCGAGATCTGATCCAGAACCTGCTACTGAATATCTGATGACCTTGGACGCATCCCTTAAGCTCTCTGCAAATGAAGCCACTGGACCTCAGGGCTTCAGATGTCTTTCCAACTCCTTCCATTCTATCATGGAAGACACTCTGTCAACCCAATGATTAAAAGAATCTTAGGTTACGTTGTTTGACTTTGTTGGCAAAGAAGAAACAGATGTTCTTAAAAACTGCTCTTTGTACCCTTATGACTATTTGACTGGTAAGAAACATAGACCGGCCTCTCTCTCTCTCTCTCTCTCTCTCTCTCTCTCTCTCTCTCTCTCTCTCTCTCTCTCTCTCTCTCTCTCTCTCTCTCTCTCTCTCTCTCACACACACACACACACACACACACACACACACACACACACACGCCCTGTCCCCCCTCCCTCCTGTGCTGTCACTTCAGTACCAGCCAGAGGTCAGAGAAGATGGGCCCATGTTTATAATTACTTAAGCATTTTATGCTTTTAAGTTATATAAGTTTGTTTATTCCCATTCTAATGTTTACAGATTAAAAGATTTCATTTTAGTAGAGTCGATTCATAGGCACTTTGTAGCACTGACTCCTCCTGAGGAAACGAGAGGGACAGATAGCGGCGGCTAAGATCTGAATGGCCTCAGAGATAGACCCTTCCCCCAAAACCAAGCTCACAGGTATGTGCCCACCACTCTAGGAGTCCTGTCCTGATGAGAGGTAAGAAAGACAGAACATTTTCCGTTACGTCCAGAACGAAGGCTACGGCTCGTGGCTGCAGGCTGCAAATGATCCCAGGCAGGCAAGACCTCAGGAGCACTGGCTGCTGCCCTTAGATGCATCTGTAGGCACGATGGCTCCTGCCCCTGGGGTTCAACACCGATAAACACAGCATACTCGTTCTCAGAAGAAGAGTGAAGGAATCTAAGCAATGCTTTTTACAAAAAAAGGGAAGGTTCAGAAAAAAAGGTGTTTGCTCCAAGGCACCAAAGGTATAATGCTTTTCAGAAAAATTCACAGAGAACAGACTAAACTAGAGAATTCGATCTCAGTGGAAGAACCCCATGACTGCAACTAGTCAAAAGATTACTTCAGAGAGACTGCAAGGGAGGGCCCACTGAGCCACCCATGGCAAGCCTCGAAACCACCGCCCAGAGCGAGCTCATCCTTGTCCCGTGGCTGGCTGGAGGAGTTGTTAGGGGAAGTATCACTTGTATTTGTAAAAGCCTTCTCCGGTCTTCTTGCCCAGCTTCTTCTGGGCCACCAGACTGTTCATGGAAGGACTGGGCTGAAATAAGGGGTTCTCTGGCTCCATCTCATGCCACCCTGTTGAGAGGAAGGACAAAGCTTCATTAGGTTTTGACATTCTCAGGGCACACCTGGGGCACAGAACCCACACAGACCATCATGGCACGGTTCATGGGCACAGCCACTGATCCTTCAGTGGGTATGACACTATTTGCCTGTGCTGCTAGAAGCCTACTTCCATTGCAAGGCTCCTTGCTGCCCGGCACTTCCTGCAAACCAATGCAAAGGCCCAAGAGAAAGGCACAGATAGAAACTGGAAAGACAGTTTTCCAGATCCATGCCAAATCCTGGGTTGTTCCCATAGGTGTTTCACAGCCTCACGTAATTTCAAATTTCTTAAGTCAACTAAAACCCTTTTCCTCCCCAGTATTTAAAGGTTTTGGGTGAAATGCTAGAGCAGTATAATACATTTGACTTCAGAATTCCAGCTTAATAATTATTTTGATTTCAATGGAGGTAACACACATTGGCTCACGATGCCATGACACAGTGTACCACCGTCAATATCCTGACTTTGGTTCTGCACTGTGGTTATTCAAGATACACCTATTGGAGGGGAAACTGAAGGGCGCATGGGACCCGAGTTATACTAGAAACACCTATAAATCTGTAGTTGGATCCAAATGAAAGTTTAAAAACAGATGCCCTGCTAAGCAACAACAGGCCATCTCGCTCCTTCTGGGCCGTCCATTAGTGTGAATCTCTAGCCTGCTGCTATGGCCGGAACTGCTCTGTCCCCGGAGGCTGGTCTGCTGAATCCTTCTAGAGTTGAGGCCTGGAAAGGTACTCACAGGGTTCTACCCACACAAATGGACTTGAAATTTTCTCAGGGGTGGGTCAAATCTAGTGACTAGATTAGTTTTGAGAGGGTAGACAGTTACAAACCAGGGTCATCCCATACCCACACCTAAGACCCGTCTGTATTCGGCCGTTTTGCTTCTTAGCCTCTCTGCCATGCTGTGACAAAGCCAGGTACATTATCCTGTCATTTGGAACATCTCTAGCTATCAGAACCAAGAGACACACAACTCTTTTTTTTTTCCCCCCTTTATAAAGAATCCTACCTCAGGCATTTGGTCACGGTAACACAAAATGGACTAGGTAAGGCAGGATTTTGAAAAGTCTTAAGATTCATGTAATTGTTTCCTAATTGACATTACAACTTACAGTTCTAAGAGACCAATTCAACCCAGTGGGAAAAACAAAGAGAAGGGTTTAAAAACCTACCATCTAAGATGAACTTTGTAGTATCCAGTCCAACATAGTCAAGAAGCTCAAACGGACCCATGGGATAGCCAGCTCCCAGCTTCATCGCTGTATCGATGTCTTCCTTCGACGCATCGCCTGCAGAGACAAGGGCTCCACATCTTCCACCACCTTTCCCAGGCCTTCCCCCCATTCCCTAGGCCACCTTTAGAACCACCAGGATTTTATAGACACACATATTCAGAAAATGTCTAAAAGTCCATGTTCCTGGTATGGTTAAGATTTCTGCCTCAGATCACATGTTACACTGGTCATAAGCTTTTCAAACCAACTGCAACAAATGAGGAACCTTCTAGACTCTGCTGCCCAGTTCGTGGAATGAGCCGCCTGGCCCTGGGAGCACTGCCTCCCTCACAGCTTCAGATTTGCCAAGTCTAGAATCCTTCACAGAAATGTCATTTAACATTAGAGAGAATTCTTTTATAAATGGGCTTCATAACTATGCACCCCATACACATGTACACACATATATACACATATGCACACATCAAACATATCCACACATATATACTTACACATGCACACATGTATACACATACTCACATATACACATACAAACAAGCACTTATACACATATGCACGCATTTACACACACATATATTCACACACACAAACAAACTCATACATGCTTAGGTTTCTGTTTATGTGTTGCATTTGTTTTGTTTTGCTTTTTAATTGCCTGTTTTACAAAGGGCATTCTACTGGGCCTATATTCACAGTGAAGGCACCTGCTTAAGGACAGCCCAGATGGATAGAGCCACCATGCTCCACTTGCTGTGCATTACTGAGAGCAGTTTTCTCAAGTGTTTAAGCATTCATCTACAATGCCCAGCTCCTTCCTGTCATTCTAAGAGACACTATAAATAAATAAATAAATAAATAATCTTTAAGAAATTAGAATTAGAGGCGTCTAAGAACTTACACTTTGACTTTTAGGTAGTAAGAACGTAAAAAATAGTCACACATATGAACCTCACCAGGTGGTCTCCACATACCCCATTCTCCCTCCTGAGCCCCTGGCTGGGTGAGGCATTAAGCCTAAGGTCACAAGCCTATTATATCTTTTTGTTTGTTTGTTTATTTTTTGTTTTTCGAGACAGGGTTTCTTTATGTAGCCCTGGTTCTCCTGGAACTCACTCTGTAGACCAGGCTGGCCTCAAACTCAGAAATCCGCCTGCCTCTGCCTCGCAAGTGCTGGGATTAAAGGCGTGCGCCACCACTGAGCTATTATGTCTATTATGTACCGGGCAGTAGACACTTGGAATGAGACAAGGGCAAAGCGTTCAAGCTACTGGTGAGGTTAACGGGGGTGGGGGTAAAGAGGAGGATGAGGATGAGGAGGATGAGCAGCAGCAGCAGCAAACACTGAAGCATCCAAACTGGCTCACGATGTGTGGGCAAAGATGAAGAGCTGCACTCAGACTTCGCCAGGTCACCCCTCCTCCTCTGAGGCCCAGGTTCTGAAGAGTGAAGAGAATCTCAAAGGAGCTGGAAGGGCACCGCAGACAGGCACCACGGCACATGCGCAGAGGACATGAGAAGGTACGCGTAGTACAGACAGGGCTCTGACACCATGGCTCACACAAGCATTGTTCAGGGTGCAGAGACACGTGATGCTAAAGCTGCCTCCAGATACCAGAAGTAACATCCTTACAGGCTCCTGCCCCAGGACTGCTTCCTACGCGCCGTGGCCTGGGCCTGGAACAGTAAGCCTTCCTACCCCTTCAAGCCTTAACCTCATCCTTGCTCCAGGCTTCTGCTCAGATGGCTCCAATCAGAACTTCTCCCCCCACGCCCCCACTCCCACTCTGCAGTGCTTGAAACAGTAGCAGCTAGGGCTGGGAGGGAGCCAGGACACCCATCATCGCTGTGTCTGTCTCCACGGCTGTCTGAGCCTTATCGACAGCTCATTTCAACAGGCAGTGTCCCCTCAAGAGAATGCACACGCCCTGGGACAGAAATCTAACAGCCTCTAACCTAACCTAAAGCCATTTAATCAAACCCATAGTCAGAGCCAAAGGCAAGACTAGAATTCCCAATTCAGACCCTCCAAAGTTATTGAATGGTACAAAGGTTTTTTTTAAATCAGTACTCTTATACAAAGTCAGCACAATTCTAATTATAAAAACAAAAGCAAAAACAAAAACTTAAAGCCAATCAGAGTAAACAGGCAAAGAGAAAAAGACAGAAAAGCAACAGATACAAGATGTTGGCCAAGAGGGAGTTACACATAGCATGCTTTAGACGTAAAGTGTGCCCAGTACTTGTCTGAGAACTTGGTGGCAAAAA
>NW_022196898.1:78760108-78835026 GCF_008632895.1 Mastomys coucha
AAAAAAAAAAAAAAAAAAAAGCCACACAAAACTCTGCAGGCCTGGGGCTGGTGCCTGAGACCAGGACCTGCCACCACCACCCTGGAGTCCTTTTCTGGCTCTCTGGCACCACCTGCCGGCCAGTCTCGACATTACCAGCAGAAGCTCCAGCTCCAAGGAGAGGAGCCCTGCCAGAGACTCTCCTTCCTTGACAGATGACTGAATCCCCACTCGGTCTGTTGGGGTGAGCTGTTGGGGACATGAAGATGAGGACTATGACCATGCCCTAGAAAAGATGACAGCTGGAGAAGTCAGAGCTGTCATGCCATAGGGCAGGGAGGCAAACAGCCCTAGGGAGAGCTATCGGAGAGAACAACGATAGATTATGCCCAGTTTAGATAGACCTCAGGAACAGCAAGTAGGGAAAAGATGGAATGATGTATGTGGAGGCGATGGCAGAGTCTGAGGGTGAGGCGGAAGAGTTCCCAGCCAGGGTTTGCACACAAGTTACCGGAGAACTGCTTTACTTATGTTCAGCCAGAGTAAGCAGGGAGATTGGTGGTGGGCACTTTGTATGCGTGCCTAGGACACCCTACAGTGACTAGAAGGTAACTTCATGACATCCCAGGCTACCACAGCACAACCTTCCTAAGGAGAGCTGACCACATGCCCTTACTGCCCTACCAGAGTTGAGTGAGCTCACGATATGGACAGGAAGATGCTCTGCCTCCAGAGCTGGGACCTCACCGTACCCATCAGGCCTCCACCAGTCTGAAGCAAGGAAGCCAGGGACAGTACAGCTGCGAAAGGTACAGCGAAGGTCTACCACTGGAGGCCGTCAGAGGTCAGAAATACAGTGAGCCTCCATGACTTGTTCTACACAGGGTGTGAGAGGTGTAGTGGGCACTCAGGGTATTTGGCAGCTGCTCAGCTCTCTGAACCCTTGCGTAAACAGTCTCCCAGACATCCTTCTACCATCAGATGGCTCTACCATCAAAACAACACTTACTAAACTACAGGGACAGACAGACAGACAAAAGACAGATGGACAGACAGACACAGAGAGAGAGAGAGAGAGAGAGAGAGAGAGAGAGAGAGAGAGAGAGAGAGAGAGAGAGAATCAATAGCACAGGACAGAAAAATTCTCCCCAAGGGAGCTAGGAAAGAAAGCCAGAGTACCAGCAGAGGCCAGGCCCCAGCCAGGAACATGGACAGAAACCGGAAGCAGGGTCTCCCCCACTTTCTTGGTGAGTGTGGTGTCGGAGACAGAACTGAGAAAACATGTAATAACCAGGACAGCTACATGGCCAAGACTCAGTATGGCAGCCTGGTAGAAGGAGGCGGGGCTGAGAGAGAAGAGGAACACCGTTAACAGCACGGGATCAAAGGTGACAGATGGCAACCAAGAGTGGGGGCATCTAAAGGCTTCAATGAAAATGCAGAGCCCAGAATGGGCATGCGTCTAAGCACTCCTCAGAGCTGGCCAACTGAATACCAAGTGACAAAGAGATGTTATTAGAGGACATTATACTGGAGTTCAGACCACAGTGTGAAATGCTGCAAACGCACCCACATGACACTTAGCAACTCCAGGACAGACAGATGTTCTGACAAAAACAGAAAGCTAAAAAAACCAAGAAAGGCCACAGGACCAGCAATGACAGGCCACCCAGAGAAACAACAAGAGCAAACTGAAAGCATCCCCTGGAGCCAGGTCCTGCCTTCCCTGAGGCAGCATAGAAGGTGGCTAGTAATGCCAAGGGCAATGGACATGAAGAAAGAGTTTTCAACTTAGCACCAGATACTCAGAGTGGTATCAAAGGACAGGGTGTTTCAGAGAGAAAACCACCATGAAGAGGTGCTACATTCTGAAACATTACATTTATGAGAGGGAAGGAGAGAGAGGGAGAGGGAGAGGGAGGAAGAGGGAGATAGGAGAGAGAGAGAGAGAACTCAAATGGTTTTCAAGGTAGGTCAAAATGCTACAGACTTCCTTTCTCTGAGGTGTAATCGGACAAGTTTGTTGAAGATAAACACAGAAGTGTTGGTTTGATCTTGGAGTAAAAGCAGGCAACAGCTTCCTTATGCACAGAGGCCAGTTTACTGTGTAAAGCCAGCTTGGAGGAGGCAAGCGTGCTTTCATCTGCTGGGAAGAGCTGGTGCAAAGGCCCTGTTTGCAGAACGGCATTCTTGAGAGTGTTTGTAAACGAAGTCACCAGCCGTGGCGATTGCATTTACTAGGTCCCTGCAGCTTGCTGGCCTTCAGAGTAGACATCACACTCGCCCCTCAGACATGCAGAGTCAGGCAGGGAGAAAGTGCATCCATCCTCCCATCCCATGGACCATGTCCTGAGGGTTCTGTTTCTAAAGCCCACAAAGTCATTCTTCGTCAGCCTTAGAAGAGATATTGGAGGGCCAGGCAGATGGATCAGCAGGTAAAAGCACGTGCCATGCAAGCCTGGAGACCTGGGTTTGACCCCCCAGAACCTGGACAAAGATGGGCGAGAACTGACCTCACAAAGCTGTCTTCTCATCTCCACACATGCGCCATGTCATGATATCCAGATATGTATGAGACACATGCACATGCACACATACACACACGTACAAGTACACACATGTGCGTGCACGCATATACACACACACACGCACACATACACACACGTACAAGTACACACATGTGCGCATACACACACACATACACACACGTACAAGTACACACATGTGCGCACGTGCACACACACAATTTTTTTAAGAGAAGGAGTACATTTCGGATCATGAGGTGTAAATGAGTGCTTCCTGATATTTGTCGATCTGGACAACGCCTTCATCATGCATTATCCCTGCCATTCATTTCCCATATCCTGGTCATTTTTCCATTACTAGAAAGTAGTAAACGCTTACTATTTGTAGTGTGTGTGTGTGAGTGTGCGTGTGCATGAGCATAAGCTAATAAGAAGATTTCAGATCCCCTGGGGCTGGAGTTACAGGTACATGTGAGTTGCCCTTGGGTCCTATGGAAGAGCAGTGCACATCTCAACAGCTGAGTCACACCCCCATCAACCCCCCATGCAGTAAACTTTTAACTAATGGCAGAGGTCCAGAGGTGGAGATGTGCAGCATTGATGAAGTTGCTGCTGGATTACGTCAGAGGCTCATAGGGAGGTCTGGGACCCTGGGAACCCAGTGACAAAAATTCCTAAGGCCAGGGCAGAGCTGAGCTTAGTCCTGCAGAGATAGAAGGCAGAAACCCCCTTCCTGGCCTCTGCACAGCCCATCCCTCCTGTGCACAGCCCGAGAGCTGCAGGCCTTCGACCGGCCTAGGACAGGTACCTCGCTCGTGCAGCCTGATAGCTTCTATGAGGTATGGCACCAAGAGACGGTTCACGATAAAGCCAGGAGTGTCCTGTTAAGGGAAGAGAAAGACAAGTGACTTCATTAAGCTTTACCTTCCATTCGGTACGAACCTCTCCTTCTTACCCGGGATTCCGATGCTAGGCTTCGGTCATCCACACCTCCGAAATGTGCTGTGACATCCCTTACTCCGTCTTGTAAGGCGTCTTCCCTCTCCTTCCCTCCACTTCCCTCTCAGGAGTCGCTCCAGTCTTACGTACTCCTCCAAGAAGCGCCATTGCCCAGGTTCTCTGGAGCCACCCCTGGGACATCTGTGCATTTCAGAGCTAACTCAACCACAGGCCACACAAACTGGCCACCGTGGCAAAAGGGACTAAATGGCCCTTCATTTCAGCATACTGTCTCCACAGGGCAGAGATGCCCAGCAGTTCTAGCCAGACCTCACAGCCTTTCTGTTCTCACCAACACTGCCCTGGCCAGAGTTTGACATGTAAGTCATCCGTGACTTTTTTGGTTGTGATATCTCACCGTTGTGGTTGATGCCACATGTTTGCTTTCTAAAACATTCCAAAGTTTGAATTTAGTATTATACTGAATCCTCAAAACAAACAAACAAAACCAACAAAACAAAGCAAAAACCCAAGCATACTTCTCATTAGCTCTCTGAACAAGCCATCTGGCTATTCAGGGCCCAGTAGCTAAAGAGAGCTGACTCGGGGGGGGGGGGGGGCGCTGGAGAGATGGCTCAGCGGGTAAGAGCACTGACTGCTCTTCCGAAGGTCCTGAGTTCGGATCCCAGCAACCACATGGTGGCTCACAACCACCCGTAATGAGACTGGATGCCCTCTTCTGGTGCATCTGAAGACAGCTACAGTGAATTATGCCAGAGGGAGCAGGGCTGGCAGAGGTCCTGAGTTCAATTCCCAGCAGCCACACACATGATGGCTCATGGCCATCTGTACAGCTAGAGTGTATTCATATACATAAAATAAATCTTTTTTAAAATTTTTTTAAATTTTGTTGTTTTTTTTTTTTATAAAGTAGTTTTAAGCTACCATGTAGGTGCTAAGAATTGAACCTGTGTCCTCTGGAAGAGCAGAGGGTACTCCTAACTGCCAAGTCATCTCTCCAGCACATTGTTCTGTTTTGTTTGTTTGTTTGGTTTGTTTATTGAGACAGAACCTCCCTATGTCCTGTTTCGTGATGTCTTTGTAAACTCACCTTGTACATCAGCTAGCCTCAAACTCAGAGACCCCCATGCCTCTGCCTGCCAAGTGCTGAGATTAAAGGAGTACCGGTCCAACCTGCAGCCTGTTTTTTTTTTATACATTTATTTATTTATTTTAGATTTATTTATTATATGTAAGTATATATGTAAGTACGCTCTAGCTGTCTTCAGACACCCCAGAAGAGGGCGTCAGATCTCATTATGGGTGGTTGTGAGCCACCATGTGGTTGCTGGGATTTGAACTCAGGACCTTCAGAAGAGCAGTCAGTTCTCTTAACTGCTGAGCCATCTCTCCAGCCCCAATAAAATAAATCTTTAAAAAAAAAAAAGAGAGAGAGAGAGCTGACTCATGTGCTTGGTCCACTAGTCAGGAAGGTAGTCTCCTTTAAAAACAAAACAAAACAAAACAAAACCCCACCTAGTTTTGTTCTTTTAAACCACCTGAATATTTTAGTTTAGTCACACCAGGGGTTTGTTACCCTTGTGTTCTCCCACTGATTCTCCGTTAAGGTAGAAAACAGTAATCATACTACAAAGCATAAGAAGGTAGGAGAGCTTGGGTGGGGGTGGGGGAGGAACTGCCCAAAGCTGTGTTTCTCCTGAACCCGCTCATTCATCAGAGCATCGAACAGCAAGTTTAGGGCCAAGGCGGTCTCATCAGAGAACGAAAGAACCTGTGTGTGCGATCCTGAGTGAGGCCTTCTGGGAGCCTCTCTGAGTTAGTTATTCTAGCTTTTGAGGAGAGATTTCCAGATAATATAGCAGTCACAAAGAACAAGGGTCAGAAACGCTGCTGTAACAGACAGTAGATATAGCTATATACTGTGTAACAAAATATTCCTGTTAGGGAGAGAGGGCATCTGTACCAGCCGCCCAGGAGAGAGTTCAAGTCACAGCCATCCCAAGGCTGTACAGCATGTCACATGTTTTAGATCCAGCAGGGGGATCTACAGTGTTTCCAGATGTTTGCAGCAGGACACACCCAACTCTGTGTAGTTCATTACTTGAAAATACACAGTAGCATTACTGGTTGATGTGTTTATTAGAGTGCACTTTTCACCAGAGCTCCACTGATGCTGGCATCATTCCCTCCCACCCCACCCCCTACCCCGAAGCTCTCGAGTTGCAAGCCAAGTTAGGGTTTCACCTGCCCCACCTTCACAGTTACCTGCCTTGGGTATTTTACTATAGCAATGGAAAACAGACACAAACGTTACCCACACTTTACCTTGCAAGAGACGGGATGCTTTCCTAAGGTTTTACAAAAGTCGACCAGAGATTCAAATGTCTTCTGGCTGGTCATTGGTGTTTTAATGACCTGGAAATGCAAAGCAGGGGATCATGATGGGAGGGAACAGAGAAGCAGAATGGTACAAGGAAACTGAATCGAAGGATCTACACACACACACACACACACACACACACACAATGCCTTTAGTTTTAGCACAGTAGGTGTCTCAAGCCAGAAGCAAACTGTTGATGCAAAAGTCCATGCATGGCACTGGAGTCAGCAGAATACACAAACCCAGGGTTAAAAATCAAATATGTGTTGCTGAGTAGGGTAAGGGAGTTTTCTGGGCATTTCCGTGGTCCAGATGTCTTAGAGGCAAATCCCAGCTGGACCACTTACTGGCCCTATTGGCATGGGACACTGGACATGTTTTGTGAAATTGAAGTGACATTAAAACCACTCTATCCACATCAAGGAGCTGAGTAAAGACAGACTGGGGTAACGTGCCAAGCATGGCGCCTAGCGGGAGAAGGAGCCCAGGAAACCCTAGCCCTCCTTCCTGTCATTGTTAATGGAAGCTGGTGCAGTGTGGTGTGTGGTATGTGTGTGTGTGTGTGTGTGTGTGTGTACAAGGTCTTGGGGAGGATGTGGGGAGGCTGTTCTTAAGGTTCTTTTCATAGAACCCACCTCTGCTGCAGATGAGGGGTGATGTGCCTAAGTCATAGCCATCAGGATTCCTAGTTGAATGCCCATCTCACTGTGCCACCTGCTCCCACACAGATGCCCCAGCTCTCAGGACCTCGGAGCAGGTTCCTTGGAGAGGAATGCTTTCACTTTTTGCCAGTAGGACCCAGGCAGTCCCCCAGTTGGGAGTACTAACAGCCCTCAATGCACAAAGGGCACAGCCGCTACCCAGCCGGAATCTAGAAGAGGTGGCACCAAGCACAACCCTCAAATCGTAGGTCTCAGGGACTTGTCAGAAACTGGATTTCGCTACATGGGAGAGCTCAGGGTGAATTACACGCACCACCTATGTACACAAAGATTTTAAATGCCAGTAATGAACATCAACTAGAGTCATAATGAGGAGTCTCAGCTTCTACTGACCGTCACCAGTGTCTCTATCCCTTCGGTGAAGTGAGGAACTAAGAAGTGTCCCGTGTAAGAAGACAAGCTAGGTCTGTGCGGAGAGGAAAGGAAAGACGTGAATAGCAAAGGAGAGCTCATAGCACAGCAGGGCTGGGGTATTCCACTGCAGGGAGCAGGTCGCTGGGAACAGAAACAAACCCAAAGGATGGGTAGATATGAAGAGTAAAGAACTAAAGTGACAATTTTGAAGTTCTGGTTTCTCTAAAAACCACAGGAATATTATATATGTGTGTGTATATATATATGTATATATATATATATATATCAATGACTATATATATGTGTGTGTATATGTGTGTATATATATATCAATGACTATATATATGTGTGTGTATATATGTGTGTATATATATATATATATATATATATACATACATATATGAATGAATGACGGTATTTTCATTTTAATCCTGGGTGTGGGGATACAGGGCTGCTTCCGAATGACTTCAGCAGCTGAGTATGATTTGCCTCATGCTCTAGTCAAGGCGTGGTTTTGCTAGCTACAGATAGTTTCGGCAATTGTGTGACATTTGGAACTTTTCAGAGGGTATAAAAATGCTAGGGCCCTGAGAGGTGCTGGTGGTTGTTGGGTCACTGGGGGTTGGTTGGGGGTTTGTTAGTCGTGCTTAAAGAAGGAAAGGGAAGACAGAATTAGATTCAGGGATCTTTATCTCTCTCCACTCTATCCTTCTGTGATGGGGGTGAAATGGGGGCAGAGGGAATAAAGGGTGTGAAAAAGAAGGACCCACAAAACAGCGAAGACCAGCTACACAGAACGGGCCAGAAACTCCCACGAACAGCGACCTTCAAACTCTTCTGAAGGATCCTACAGAGGCCTGTGTTAGATCCACAGCCAGGACAAAGGCTGCCAGCCTCGGATCTTCAAGTTTTGTAAGTAGGAGGGATGCATAAACATTCTTTCACTCAACAAAGGACAACGTGGCACAGATAAGCTACAGCTCCAAAGCAATTCTCGACTCCAGGGAAGGGAAGGACTCCTTGGCTCACTGCCCCCATTTATTTTGGTGCTCAGCACCAACAGCAGAAAAAAAAAACAAAAAACAAACAAACAAAAAAAAAAAAGCAAAGCCCAGCCTGGAGGGGGAGCTGGAAGCCACACACCCAAAGTATATGGGTTTCATTTACTACAACATCGGGAGGAGAGGAAAGGGGGCTGGGCCTGGGATGGGTTTTCACAGAAGTGGAATATGATCAAAACGCATCATATGAAATTCTCAGGAAACTAATAAAAATTAATTAAAAAACTATAAATACTCATTAGAACTGAACACTTTCCTAGAATATTTTCTAGAAAATGATAACATCTGCTAAGCATTATCTATTAACCAATACACTACATTTCTCAAGAAGACGAAGTGGAGAGGACTCTTGCTCTTCTCAGCAGCTCTACAGAATGAGTGCTGTGTGCAGAATGCAAACACGTGTCACCTGGTAACTAAAGCTGACAAATCACTAAGTGCTGAATGAATCTTCTCCCCTTCGCTGCTTGCTGCATAAAGGCAATCTGCATCTTCTACCTCCCATGACTCTTCTGCATCTTCTACCTCCCATGACTCTTCTGCATCTTCTACCTCCCATGACTCTTCTGCATCTTCTACCTCCCATGACTCTTCTGCATCTTCTACCTCCCATGACTCTTCTGCATCTTCTACCTCCCATGACTCTTCTGCATCTTCTACCTCCCATGACTCTTCTGCATCTTCTACCTCCCATGACTCTTCTGCATCTTCTACCTCCCATGACTCTTCTGCAACTTCTACTTCCCATGACTCTTCTGCATCTTCTACTTCCCATGACTCTTCACTGTTACTGCATCTTCTACCTCCCATGACTCTTCTTTCCACTGTTCACCTCCTTTATAAATATCTAAGTTATGTATATAGGTGTTTTGCTGGCCCATATGCCTGGCCCACATAGGCTAAAGACACTGTGGTATCCCTTGGGACTAGAGTTGCAGTCAACGGTCATGTGTGTGATGGGAATTGAACCCAGGTCCTTTGGAAGAGCAGTCAGTGCTCCTAACCACTGAGCCATCTCTCTAGCCCATTTTCTACTTCTTTAATAGCAGCCTAGAAGACCAGAGGAGCAAAGTCACAGAACAGGAAAATTCCTGCTGCAGACAGATTGAACCTGCCACTTGAGAGAAAGTGGATATGAAGCAGCCAGAACTGATAAAACACACTTATGGTGGGGATTGGCAGTGCGGGAGACAGAAGGCAAAGGGCTAACTGAGAAGGCAGCCATAAACAAGCCCCAGAGAGGTCCCAGCCAGTGTCTGGAGGTTTGCCTGGCTCCATAGCACAGCGTCCCCCACACTTCGCACGGCAATAACTCCACAGCCTCCGACCAAATGCTGCTTTAATGGCAGTCGCTCCCAGAGACCCTCTAATTAACCCCTATAAAGGACAAGCCGCCACTTGTCAAGTGCAAACTGTCTATCCGACTCCATCTCCCTCAACAGAGTTTCCCAGAAAGTGAGCAGAAGCAGTCCAAACAGGAAGGCTGGCAAGCCCTGCCTGGCCCTCCCCTTTACTAGTCGCAGCCTCTGAGGTCTGTAAGCTCAAGACAGCAGGAAGCTGCTTTCAATAGCTCTGATCACTGCAAGGAGCTGCGCCTTGCCGAGACAGTCATGAAGGACTGCTGCCTGGGACCAGAACTCACACCAGGAGTGACAGAGAAGCTAGAACCCCATGTCAGAGAACTGCACACCTCCAGCATGGAGCAAGCTGATATGAAGGTGGATGGGTCCCCCCCCCTCCCCCCGTCTCTCATCCCGTCCTCCTAGTCCGATGTCCCCTGTCAGCACTGCCATTGGCCCCAACACAAGCACATAAAGAAATAAAGTAGATTTGAGCAGCCTTTTCTTTCCTTCCTGAAGAGGACAATTGTGACAACAGAGATACAAAGGGGTTTTGTTTTGTTTTGTTTTTTGTATTGACCTTCCAGGTTCCAGTTAAGTTTCATGCAACGTAAGGAGCAGATGCCCACTGACCTCCACAAGCTTCATCATGGGGACGGGGTTGAAAAAGTGGAGGCCAGCAAACCGGTCTTGTCTGGTGGTGGCATTGGCTATGCTCGTGATCTGCAAAGAAGACGTGTTGCTGGCAAAGATGGTATGTCTGTGGAGAGAAGAAACGATGGAGAGCCAGAATGAGTCCCCCGCGAGCCCATGGTCAGCACCATAGCACTGTATCACTGTGATGCATGAGGGAGCTGTGTGCTGCAGATCTAACAGCACCCCCCACAGCTCCCCACATTCCCCTGAGGAAGTCAGTCAGAAGGTGCGTCTACAGAAGAGGCTGAGACCAAGCCATTGCATTTTTGTTTGTTTGTATGTCTGTTTATTTTGTTTTTCAAGACAGGCTCTCGGTATAGCCCTGGCTGTCCTGGAACTCACTCTGTAGACCAGGCTGCCCTCCTCAGAAATCTGCCTCCCTCTGCCTCCCAAGTGCTGGGATTAAAGGTGTGCACCACCACTGCCCGGTGGCAAGCGACTGCAATTTTATTTAAATCCCCACATCTTAAGTTACCAGTCTCCGAAGCATAATCTTCATCAGACTCTCCTGAATTTTTAAAAACTAAAGTTCTCTCGTCTACATGTATTAGTTAATTTTCACGATATGCGAAGGTAAGAAGAGGCGGCCGTTAGCGGGGGGACTACCAGATGCAGCATGATGTAGTGACCAGACACTTGAAACTATAAACAATCCTTGGAGAAAAAGGGCTGAGCCCTCGGGAGCACCGGGTAGTTCCCCCTCCAGTGCAGAGCTTTAACTTGGTCATTAGGCAAGAATGGAAATGAAAACACAAGCTTTGAACATGGCTGGAAGGGAAGTTTAGTCTCACAGACAACCCAGGAAAGGAGGGTGGGTGCGGACAGACACACACGACACATGCTCACAGACCTCTGCTTACAGGCTATCCTGATAAAACACTCCTGTCTTATTTTGTGTATATAGAACCTTAACTTATCAACTTGCAAATTTCATACTGACAGAGACCTAATCCAATTCTTTTCTTCTCAAAACGTAATTTGTTAAGACCAGAATAAAGTGAGGGTGCACATGGCACCAAGACAAATCCCGTTCCTACAGCGCCACCTTGTGGATAACTAACAAACCAGCAGGACGCCCTTTAGCACAGTTGGATCTGGTCCTAGCACCAAGGACAGTGGCTCTTATGGACCATACTCTCTATGGGGTTGCTGACCAAAGTTGGGGCCAGGCAGGAAGAAAACAGCTGGGGGGAAAAATCAGCAATTTGGAAAAGAGAGAAGCCTGGGGGTGTCCAAATACACATGTGTGCCTAGTACGTGAGTGGCTGAGGCAGGAGGAGTGTGGGAGGCTGTCACCGTGGACTACAGAAGACAGCCTCTGGGGAGTGTGTGTAGACTAAGTGGGTAGGTAGGTAAGGGACGAAGGTCTCCAAGGCCTTAGGACAGGAGAGCTGGCTTTCACGGCACTAGCAAGCTTTTCTCAACCTCGGGGGCAAGCTTTTTAAAAATCCAAGGTAGTAACAGGAAACGTCTTCAAAATTTCCTACCTCGAGACCCTTAAATCGCAGGTGGTAAACCTTGGGACATCCCAAGGTCAGACAGAGAAGAAGTGGTAAAGCTGGCCTAGCCTCATGACTGCCCCTTCCCCAACCTCTCCTTACCCTCAGCTGGCACAGGGAGAATCAGGGGTCGGAGGCTCACTGCCACTAGGTGACCTCGAATCAAGGCCAAACTGCTTAAGGAGAACAGTGAAGGTCAACGTGTAGGCTGTCCCTGGTTTGGTTGCCTTGCCAGGCTCTATGCTAACCCCAGTACCAGAGGGGTCCTCTTTGTCAGTTTCTGAAGGGCTCAATGCACATGACCAGCAGAGTGCTGTACAGGGGACAAGAAGGTCAGAGGGCCTCTGAGACACCAGGACATACACCTGAGGGTTTACAGCCCTGTAAGCTGATGTGCATGTGCTTCTTTCCTTCAGCCACAGGTCACCGGTGCTTCCCTAAGAAGTATTTTTGCTTGTAACTTTAGTCCATTTAGATCTAACCAAGAAGAGAAGTGTGGCCAAGTAGGTCATGGGCCATAGGCACAACACGTGGACATAATAAGCACATGCCAGTGAACTGGTCAGTCGTCATAATTGCCAAAAGCTAAGAGTCAAACATTAAGAGGCGGTCCTAGATTGTGACCCTACAGTGTCACCTATGTACGATCTTACAAGCCTGGCCACCCCTCCACGAACCCAATGTGGCTGTTTTCCTCCCCAGGAAGCCTCGTGAAGGTTCAGTGTTCACTGAATGCCCTCAAGGGGGTTGCAGTTAAACCCCAATAAAATTGAAAACAGAGAAGTGTCAAAAATGGCTCAAAGATGCTTGCCTTCAATCAAACCATTCTGTCTGGTCCACTCTGAATTCCTAGCAGGCATTTATTTAAGAATTTTTCGGCTGCAGGAAACACACAGGTGTGACATTGGGCAGATCTTCCATATAACCATGGCGAGTTATACCCCTCATGCAGACAAGGATCAGAGGTTATGGAGTTTTTGTGGGTCTAGGAGCCATGGAGCTGTGGTGAGCCAGCCCAGCGCAAGAAGGGGGTTGAGGCATGTCTAAACTCTGGGAAGCTCATCCTGAGCTTGGCAGGGGTAGGATCACTCCTCCCCTCTGTTAGGCCTGTGGGTATCCCAGTGCACATAGCTCTGTACCCTCATGTTTGCCCCTGGCAGAAGGTCACACAGCCCAGTAACCAGGTTAAACTTCCTCTTGCCTTATAAGGTCATGTCAGGCAGCACCTGGAATTTCTCCTTATGGAAATGAGGCATCCCCATTTGGGAGGAGTTCTGGCCCAGGCCAATGATGTAGACGTACCCCAAAAGCAGCTACTTGCTCCCCAAAGTTTTAAGTAGCCTTTGCTCCCCACTGTCCCACTGAAGCTGCCTCCAGAGAGCCTGTTCTCACTGTGCCTACCGCTGCCTGAGGTCTCTTTTGCTCTGCCCCTCTCGAGATCCACAATGGCAGAGGTTTGAATGAAAATAGCCCCCGTATACCCATAGAGAGTGGATTATTGGAGGTGCGGCCTTACTGGAGTAAGTGTGGCCTTAGAGGAGGAAGTATGTCAAAGCCCACTTGAAGGGGTGGGCTTTGAGGTCTCAGATGGTCAAGCCAGGCCTAGTGGCTCCTTCTTCCTGCTGTCCGAAGATCCTGACATAGAACTCTCGGGAACCCCTGTAGCACCACATGCTTGTGTGTCACCATGCTTCCCAGTATGATGCAAATGGACCAACCCTCTGAACTGTAAGCCAGCCCCGAACAAAAATTTCCCTTTACCGGAACTATCACGGCCATGGTGCCTCTGCACAGCAATGGAAGCCCTAACTAAGACAGAGGTGTTAGGTGGCAGAGAGGCGGGCCTACTGTCAGGAAGGGAGGTTCAAGAGCTAGAGAAAGAACTTTCAGAAGCCACCCCCCCCCCCAAAAAAAATCAGTTATATACTCTGCAGCGAACTTGTCCAGCCTCTGGAACAACTCATTCTTCAATTTCAGGTTCTCCACAATGGCTTCCACCACCAGGTCTGTGCTGTGCACCACGGACGCTGCGTCAGTGCTGGTTGAAAGGCAGCTCAGGGTCTTCTCCACAAATTCATCCCCAGCCTGGGCAGACAAGAAGGAGAAGAGAATGTTCACTGGGCCCTACAGGCAAGGGCGACAGGCCCTGCTGAGTCAGGAGAGAGAGAGGCCTGAGAGACACCCAACAGAAGTCCCTGCGACCCGAGACAGGAAAACTTCCACCTCCCCGTGGAGAGACAAGAGCATCCTGTGCATCTAGGTACCAGGGCACAGGCTAGCTTGCAGACGAACCCAATAGTAATGGCCGTTTGTTTACTTGGGGGGAGGGAACAGAGTGAATCGTTGCTGCTTAATGAATACAGTTTCTGGTCAAAATCATAAAACACCATTAGAATACTGCACACGCAAATATAACCGATGTCACCGAATTTAAAAGTGCTGAAAGCGGAGGCAAGAGAGTGTAATAGAGCAAATAGGATCAAAATGCACTATGTGTGTCTGTGTACAAAAATATCATAACGGAATGTAGAACTCATCATACACGCTAATAAAACACTAAGTGGCTAAAATGTCAAGTCTTAAGTTGTATATATAATATAATCCACAATAAAAACTGTAAGGCAGTTGGAGGCGAGAGGTCCTTACCACAGAGAAACACCGGGAGAAGCAGGAATGTTAATCACTGATGTGATGTCTCCTCAGTGGAGGAGATAACATCAAATACCTGCATTCCATCCAGAAACCTGAGAGTGGATGTGGTTATGGCCTGGAGAGCTTTCCCCGCATCCGTGGAAGCCGACCTCACCCAGCTTTTGCTATAGAGGCAGACCTCAACCAAATTCCCCAGACTCTTCCCTCCCTAGACCATTACCCACCCTTAGGGGAGATGTCACACATACGTGACAGCCCGCTGACCTCTATGCTAGCGTCAGGGACCTCCCTAGATTCTAGGACTTTGGCCATAGAGCCCACCCTCCTGGTCACATGTACGTTGTGAAAGAGTTTGTATGTAGTCACATCTTAAGCTTTATTATGCACCTGGTATCAGGCTGCTTGTTGCCTGGAAATCTCCCTAGATGGTTTTAAGTATGCTCACAATGAACCACCTGGCATTGGACTCCCCAAAGTCTCCTCCGGGTTGACAAAGTCAGTCAGTCTACCCTGGTTTGCTTATCTCTTCTCAGGGATCGCTTCCCTGTCTGACACCTGGAGAGATTCCCTCAGGCAATTACATATACTACTGTGGAAGCCTCACGTAAAATAGGAAAAGGCAGCTTATCAACAGATGGTTTAATGGATGGCAGTTTTCAAAAGATATAAAAATTGCCAATAAAAGTGTTTTTTTTTAAATGGTTTTAAAAGTCTATCCTATCCCAGTCAAAATGGCCACCACCAAGAAAACAAATGATGAGTTTGTGGGAAAGGGGGGACCATTATATCCTGCCGGAAGACAGTATGGAGTTTCCTCACAAATACCGGATACAGAACTGCAATGAACGATTCTAAGGGAACATAGTACAGAGATCCTTGCATATCCACATTTACCACTGCATTAGTCATAGTAGCTACAAAATGCAACCAGTCTAGATGCCCATCAACGGATGGATGGAGAAGGAAAGACGTGGTTCACGTAAACACAAGAAATAAAATTGAAATCATTACACTTGGAGGAAGATGTGTACAACTGGGGATCATTATGTTAAGTGAAATAAGCTGGACTCAGAAAAATAAATGTCATGTTTTCTCTTATATTTGAACTCAAGATCTCTCTCTCTCTCTCTCTCTCTCTCTCTCTCTCTCTCTCTCTGTGTGTGTGTGTGTGTGAAAGAGCACTGCAGGAAGGGTGGAGAACCTTAAGGGGATGGGTAGGAAAAGACAATAATGGAACACATGTGGTATCAAAGTAGAAGGAGGCGCTGGGAGGTAGCAGGGAACCAAAAGAGGAGGAGGTGTATTGGAGAAATGATGTACGAGTATGAAAATGTCATTATGAAATCCATTTCTTTGTATGCTAACTATGATGCCTGTCTTGCCAACTTAACAGAACTTGGTATCAAGTAGGAGCAAGCCTATGGGCGTGCCCGTGAGGGACTATCTAGATTAGGTTAAGTGAGTAGGAAAGACCCATCGTCATGGGTGGTGCCCTTCCTTGGTCTAGGGTCCCTTACTAAATAAAAGAAGAAAGCAAGCTAAGTATGAGCTTTTGTGGCTCTCTGCTTCTTGACTGTGGGCCAGCATGACCATCTAGTCTCCTGCTGTCCTGCCTTCTCCATCCATGGCTATGACTTCTCCACTGTCATGGAGTGGTTCTCTTGAACTATTATTGTAAGGCCTATTGTGTTTTCGGTTTAGAGATCTAGAAAACAAAAAACATCTCTAACCTGTAAGCCCCCCACGTACCCAAGGACACGTAACTAATCTTGGAGGCTGTCATTTATGTAAGTTAACAAGCCGGGTGTTTTTGCTCTTGTGAACAAGCTTGGCCGCCCCAACTGCATGGGATGTGCTTGCTCACACACAGGTGGGAGGTATACAGGCAGGAAGTAAACATCAGGATGCATGCTTGCTCTGGGTTGGATGAAGGTGGGAAATACACGGCCTTCTGGGGTTTGTCTTTATAAGCCCCTGGGACTTTAGTCTGGGGAATCCCGGGTATGGACCTGAACAGTATCCAGGATCCTGGCCAGTGTTTAATAAAGTTTGCTTCAAATTTGGCTCAAAAAATGTGGTATTGGAGCCAGGCGGTGGTGGTGCATACCTTTAATCCCAGCACTTGGGAGGCAGAGGCAGATGGATTTCTGAGTTCGAGGCCAGCCTGGTCTACAGAGTGAGTTCCAGAACAGCCAGGGCTACACAGAGAAACCCTGTCTTGAAAAACCAAAAAAAAAAAAAAAAAAAAAAAAAAAAATGTGGTATTGGTCTTATTGGCCTGGCAGGATTAACACAATAAGACAGCATAAAGACTTCTTCTTTTTTTTTAAAGATTTATTTATTATTACAAATAAGCCGTCTTCAGACAGCACCAGAAGAGGGCGTTACATTACGGATGGTTGTGAGCCACTATGTGGTTGCTGGGATTTGAACTCCAGACCTTTGGAAGAGCAGTTAGTGCTCTTAACCGTTGAGCCATCTCTCCAGCCCGCATAAAGACTTCTTATATCATATTTATTCAGTTATTTTATTATAGCAACAAGAAAAATAACTAATGTGTTTAACTTTAAAAATAAGTGAAAATTAAATTTAAATTAGGGGGGAAAAGGGCAAATATCCTATTTGGATTCTACCTGTATATGGAGAAACATTCAGTCTTAAGCAACTTTTATCAGGACGACAACAGAAATAAAAATTCAAATGAGTGACTTATGCAGTATTTCTAATTAATGTGAATGCCAGTGACATATCAAGTTCCAACAAGAAAAACTAGTAAACAAAAGACCCCATCTTTCACGGTGTTCCATTTTTTTCTGCTCAGAAAACTGAGAACAATTGGCCCTAGATGTGCCCACACAACCAAAAGCTTTTCTCTAAATACAGTGTATTTAGTGAAGCATTTCAGTTTTTACCTTACAAATCCCCAAAGTAGCTTCCTGTTTCATTCTCGCCTCTCTTTTTGGCAGAATAAACATTCCTTGATTTCTCACCCTTACATCAAGCTCAGTGGCACAAACATGATGTTAGAGCCTCCCCAGGAGCAAAATGGTTGACTCCTGCTTTCTAATGGCCCCAAACAGAGTATTTAGGGGCAAGTGACACTGGTCTAAACCAGTGGGTCGTGACCCTCTGGGGGTCAAATGACCCTTTCCCAGGGGTCACATGTCCAATATCCTGCATCTCAGATAAGTACAGTATGACTCACAACAGCAGCAAAATCACAGTTATGAAGTAGCAACAGAAATAATTTTGTGGTCAAGGGTCACCCCAACATGACTCTACCTATATATGTAATACTTGCATTAAAGGGCCAGTGGAAGGATGAGAAACACTTGTAAAAACAGTTATGACTTTTACACAATCAATTAGACACAAGCACACAAGAAGGTGAAGCCATACGCGCAGACACTCATGCACACACACACCCACACACCCACACACCCACACCCCCCCCCCACAAAGATGGAGCCATCAGAGGACAGGCCGCACGTGCAGTCACTCATGCACACACACACCCCCACCCCCACACCCCTACACACACACCCACACACACACCGTTGGAGCCATCAGAGGACAGGCCTTAGAAACTGATAAGAACTTACCTTCGGGTTTTCTGTGAATTTCTTCTTTGCCATTCTCTTCAGGCTTTCCTCAATCCCCTTCTTGGATTTTGCCAGGATGTCTTCCGTTTGATCCACCAATACTACGGTATGACCAGTTGCTGCAGCTACCTAAAAAAAAAAAAAAAAATTTTTTTTAAGAAAAAAGAAAAGGAAGCCGGGCGGTGGTGGCACTTGTCTTTAATCCCAGCACTTGGGAGGCAGAGGCAGGAGGATTTCTAAGGTGAAGGCCAGTCTGGTCTACAGAGTGAGTTCCAGGATAGCCAGGGCTACAGAGAAACCCTGTCTTGTAAAAAAAAAAAAAAGGAATCGGTTTCATATTTCACATGGCTTCACTACTATTCCACTTAAAATAGCTCATGAACATAAGTATCAGCCAATGTCAGACACGTGCTTCTTGTCTGAGATAGTCCTAAATCACACAACAGATTCTCACGTAACACACCTCTTTTCGGGGCCCTTAAAGCAGAAGTAGGTGAAACTTAAAATTCTAATCGCCAGGTCAATAAAGATCTCATCTCCAAGAGCTATTTAATGACAAAACTTAAAGAAGAGCAGAGTCAATGACAATTAACCAGTTTCCGGGGGCAAAGGGGATTCCACATTTCCTGCCTTCTCACTCCCCCATGGGTGGGTGATGTCCCTGAGGCACAGGTATATGGAGTGAAGCTGGGTCCCAAGTCCACAAACAACTAGCCTGGTTTCTACACTGTCAGGGTCAAGTCAACTCCTTTTGCCAGTCTGCCAAAAGCCCCAGCAAGGACTACAGAACAGGGAGTTTGTCAAAAAAAAAAAAAAAAAAAAAAAAAAACCCGAACTATTGAGTCGCCTATAAACAAATGTGACTCAATTCAAGGCAGGAGCAGAAGGACACACCCAACCTACAGCAGACACAATGTGACAGCCAGCCCTGAGGAGAGGCTCCAGGAAGCCTGAGTACTCCCTAGAGCCACTGCTTTAGGACAGGTGGGCACTGGTGGTGTGGAGAGAGGGGCAGGCTAGCTGCAGATCTGCCCAAGAAGTAAGAAAGTGAAAAACACTGTTATCATGTGATATTCTTGAAGCCAAGCAGCTAAACCTCAGAGCAGAAAACACAGAGAGAACGAGATAGAACCAGATGAGCAATGAGAGCCAACAGGTGCAAATCCGGAAGCAAGATTTCCAATGACGCATCAAGTTTGAAATGTTGAAACGTAAGCTTAAAATGACCGCTACACCTAGGGCTTCTCCCACTCAGTGGTACAGGTCAGAGCCTGCCCGGCCTGGGGGCAGCGTCAGCATCCCAGTATCTGGGAAACAAAGAATGAGAAAGCTGCTGAGACAGGAGAACTGACAGATCAGGGTGATGGGGGTTGGGGGTGGGGCAATAAGGCCACATCATCCTGATAAGGGACAGAAGCACACAGTGACCCCGGCTGTCAGCCTAAGGCCAAACCATTTTCCCAAGCAGAACACCTGAGGACCCAGGCCAGTGTTTCTCCAGCAAGCCAAAGCCAAGAGTCAACAACTCTGACTGTACACAAATCTAAGTCTCCAATTCAGTAAGTTCGAGGTGACCAAGGCAAGAACAACTTTAGAAACAGTACAGAAGGGATTGACCACAGCAGACCCGGGTCTCCTGCCTTTAGGGAGGCTGCTTGCGAAGCTCACCCTGGGCTGACCTCTGGCACTTGGGTTTGGAGCAAGTTCTCGTCATTTTCTGATAGTGCAGCTTCCGCTGCTGCAGGCTCTCCCAAGACAGTGCAATGTTGGCATGTGTGGGAATCAGATGATATCATGGTCATCCCTCGGATGATATCATGGTTATGCCTCAGTAAAATGCCTGTGTACTGGCTGGTTTTGTGTGTCAACTTGACACAGGCTGGAGTTATCACAGAGAAGGGAGCTTCAGTTGGGGAAGTGCCTCCATGAGATCCAGCTGTGGGGCATTTTCTCAATTAGTGATCAAGGGGCTAGGGTCCCTTGTGGGTGGTGCCATCCCTGGGCTGGAAGTCTTGGGTTCTATAAGAGAGCAGGCTGAGCAAGCCTGGAGAAGCAAGCCAGTAAGAAACATCCCTCCATGACCTCTGCATCAGCTCCTGCTTCCTGATCTGCTTGAGTTCCAGTCCCGACTTCCTCTGGTGATCAAGAGCAAGATGGAAGTAAGCTGAATAAACCCTTTCCTTCCCAATTTGCTTCTTGGTCACGATGGTTGTGCAGGAATAGAAACCCCGACTAAGACAGCCTGGATGCCAAGTCTTGAGCTAGAGCGTCTACAGACAACTTTTTACATGGTTTGTCACATCTCGCTGCTGAGGGAACTGCACACGTCCAATGTGGCTGTGAGGGACAGGGAAGACCTTTGCCAGCTCTTGCCTGGCACCTGGCACACCCCAGCTGTCCCTCCTCTTTACTGCTTGTACTTCATACCTTTGTAGTAGTAAGTTGCCACCATGCAGATGTCTGGAGGTGGGTCCCCTTGAAAAATTACCTAACCATATAGGGGAAGGGCTAGTAAAATACAACAGAAATTAATAAATCTCAAGGCCCTGGTAGGGCCAGGCAGGGAACTAGCCTGCTCTGTGTTTGGCAGTTGTGAGATGTCACTTGACAGGCAGGAGGGATGGCCACCAGTGGTACCAGTTTAAGGACAGAGGTTTCCTCATCCCTTGTGTTTGAGGAGGGGCGACAACCCACGAGTTACATGAGTAGGTGGGGTTAACAGGAGCTGGCAGAGTGATGCAGCCAAGGACACCTGAGAGTCCAGCATGCTTCTTCTGGAATTATCGGTGCAATTTTGTGTAAGCCAATGTAAGTAACATTTTATACCTACTCTCGACCAACAGAAAAACCATAAACCCTTTAAAAAGACGAAAAATGTAACAAGGACCGGAAGTTACTGAGAACCTACTTCGTGCCAGGGTCAAGGCTGTACTTTCCCAAGACGGTTTCTGACTGTTCCAGTGTGGTGAAGCAGAGCAACAACCACTTTGCAAAGGAGGCAGCAAGACAAAAGAGACTGAGCCACTTAACCACAAGCACTCAGGGAGGCCTGAAGCTAGGATTAAGTTCTGAGACTGCCTGGCTCTGGGACTTGCCTTCCTGTAATCCAGCTGGAGGCACACATGACACTTGGACTAGCTGCAGAAATAACCAGCTTTCAATATACAACGATCATAAAGTAGCATTTATAAACTATAAACTAAATTTATATTAAATTTATATAAATTTCTCTTTCGAGCAGAAAAAGAGAATGGAAACTATTGTAAGTTCAGTAACAATATCACTAAAAATGCCTACTGAGTAACTGAGTAACACATCAGTTCTCCCACGATGCTCTGATGCATTTATAACAAATCAATTCTCACACACTCATGCTCCAATACATTTTAAAGGAAATTAACCTTACTGTTTCATTTGATACATGAGGAAAACTGAAACTTAGAGTGTTGTGTAGCAGTTTCCTCCCAGATTGAAAACCTTCTATCCTATAAGAAGGAAGCACTTTTTTTTTTTTTGGGGGGGGTTTGGTTTTTTGAGACAGGGTTTCTCTATGTACTCCTGGCTATCCTGGAACTCACTCTGTAGACCGGGCTGGCCTCGAACTCAGAAATCCGCCTGCCCTCTCCCTCTGCCTCCCAAGTGCTGGGACTAAAGGCGTGTGCCACCACTGCCCCGGCAAGAAGGAAGCTCTTTAATCAGGAAAGTAGTACACAACTCAAACTAGCTTCAGGAAGTCCCTGAAACTGATCAGAGATTCTCTAGGCCCCCTCCTGCCAGAATAAACAATAAAAGCACAGAGTCCTCTCTCAGATGCCAGCAAAGCCAAGCTGCAAAGGCAACTCACAGGCCAAAGCAATTGCCCAGAAGAAGCAAAACCCAGGAGAGCTGCTCGGAGGAGGGTTAGGCCAACGGAGGCCCTGGGGAAGGATACTCTGCAACCTGTTGAACTGCCTGTAGGCTGTGCAGTGTGGTCCCGGTTCCTGGCTTTGTTTTTATTTTTTTTCTTGTTTTGTTGGTTTGGTTTTGGTTTTGGTTTTGGTTTTAGTTTTGATAGACAGGGTTTCTCTGTGTAGCCCTAGCTGTTCTAGAACCAGGTTTGTAGCTTTGGGAGCCGTCATCCATTCTGGGGTAGGTTTGGTGATGCAGCTTTCTGAGTCATCTCTGTGCCTGGAAGTAACCCTCCATCCATATTCCTGTAAGTAACTCCAATAAAACTCGTGGGCTCACCAAGCTGCACTTTGATGGTATCTGTACTCTGGTCTACTGTGGGTTTTCTACTTGGGCTGAATAGACATGTGTATTGTATCTGCCCAGAAAAAGTCTTGTCATATAGCACATAAGTTAGTTAAAATAACAGGTCTATAATCCTAAGGCTTCAATCAAACGTAATTATGGTAATAGCCAAAATTACTTTTCAGGGCTAGGGAATTGATAATATGCTCACCAAAAAAAGCCAGAGGGTCCGAGTTCAGATCCCCAACACCCACATAAAAAGCCAGATGCCTGGGGAGGTGGAGACAGGAGGATTGCTAGAACTCGTTGGTTAGCTAGTCTAACCTGCTTGGCGAACTCCAGGTTCCGTGAGAGAAGCTGCCTCAAAAGACTCAGCCCTTTTCAGTCTGTGTGGGTGCAGGGCCACTGTGGGTCCCTAACCTGGCAGGTGAGCGTGATTGCTGAGCTATGAGAACTATCACCCGAGATCTACACCTCAGCAAACCAGACCCAGCTGGGAACCTTTAAGATGACCTGTGGGTATTGTGAGGCATCCAGTCTGGTGTGCGCCAAGATGATGCACTTAAAAACTCCTATGGATGACTTTAATGCACAACTGCTGTGCCTGGCGCATCACTCTGCCAGCCCCTGTTGACCCCAGTCGTGTCCCCCCACCTACTCATGTAACTCCTGGGTTGTCGCCTCTCCTCAAACACAAGGGATGAGGAAATCTCTGACCTTAAAATGGTACCACTGGAAAGCCTTCCTGATGCTGCTCATAAAAACGTTCCAGATATTATGTCATAAAGGCACTGTCCAAAGATACCTTAAAGGAATGGCAGCTCCCAGGGCTTTCAAACACCATGTTCTTGTTCTGCCTCCCTTAAATAGAACCAGTTTAATTCTTTTCTTTAAAGTCTGGCCCAGTGCTCATTATGTTCCTGTCCCTTCTCCTTGACCTCTGGCCACCTGAGCATGAAGCATGCTCATTTGCTTGCTTGTCTCCTCTGGACTATTCTCTACCACTGCTGGCTAATGACCTGGCTTTAGTTCAGCACGAGCCATTAACGCTGGGGGAATATCCAGAATCTCTCAGAGAATAGATTCTTCAAAAGGCTCCACAACAAAAGAAAACCAAAGTCCACAGAGGCTGGTCACCCAAAGAACAGCTTCCACGTAAGAGTGTCTTCCTAGGGCTGGAAAGGTGGCTCAGTGGTTAAGAACACCATTGCTCTAGCAGAGGACCTGGGTTCAGTTCCCAGCACCCACATACCAGCTCACAACTGACTGTAACTCCAGTTCCAGGGGATCCAATGCTCTTCTCTGGCCTCCTCAGCCTCCTGTACACATGTGGTGTACATACACTAATGCAGACTCACACATGTATATATAGACAATATTACTAAATAACAGTGCCTTAGTCAGGGTTTGTATTCCTGCACAAAACATCATGACCAAGAAACAAGTTGGGGAGGAAAGGGTTTATTCAGCTTACACGTCCACATTGCTGTTCATCACCAAAGGAAGTCAGGACTGGAACTCAAGCAGGTCAGGAAGCAGGAGCTGATGCAGAGGCCATGGAGGGATGTTACTTACTGGCTTGCTTAGCTTGCTTTCTTTTTTCTTTTTTTTTTTTTTTTTTTTTTTTAGAAAGTTTAAAGATTTATTTATTATTATTATAAATGAGTACACTGTAGCTGTCTTCAGATACACCAGAAGAGGGCATCAGATTTCATTATGGGTGGTTGTGAGCCACCATGTGGTTTCTGGGATTTGAACTCAGGACCTTTGGAAGAGCAGTCGGTGCTCTTACCTGCTGAGCCATCTCACCAGCTTGCTTTCTTATAGAACCCAGGACTACCAGCCCAGGGATGGCACCACCCACAAGGGGCCCTCCTACCCTTGATCACTCATTGAGAAAATGCCTTACAGCTGGATCTCATGGAGGCATTTCCTCAAGGGAGGCTCCTTCCTCTGTGATAACTCCAGCTTGTGTCAAGTTGACACACAAAAGCAGCTAGCACAAACGAAGAAAAAAAAGAGTATTTTCCCTATGCCAATATCAGACCTATAGAATCTCATTGTACCTTATTTAACTAATTCCCGAAGTTAAAATGGCAATGCTGATGAAGTATCACTTTATACTGCTAAAGTTAATTCTCCTGAAAACGTGATATGTCATTAGAAGCTGAAGTTAATGAGCATAGGGCTGGTTTGGGTACTTGAAACAAGAAAACAAGTGCTTATCCGAGGAGACAACACTAGCAATTAATGAGTCTTCAACAGAAACACTGTGCAGAGCTGGTGAGGCTCAGGTCTATGGACCAAAATCAATAGAAACTATGTACCAAAATCAGTAGAAAGATGTTTGATCACATGCCTATGACTGTCCATTCTCCCACTATTTAATTTTCTCAACCCATGAGAAGACGTCACTGAAAGAGGGGCTCTGATTTCATCGGGCTCAAAAGATAGTATGCATGTAAAGAAGAGAGGACACTGATGTCTCGGATCCCATGAGTGCTGAAAAAAGAACACCCCATCACCCACACCATGCCGACATTTCATCCAGAATCACTGGTTAAAAAAACCAAAAACCAAAAACCCAAGTACAGAATGTCCTTATTAAGACCAAAGTTCAAGAAACATTGTGTATTAATGAGTCACGTCTCTCATTGCTGTGATAAAAGCAGGTAAAGGCGGGCAGGAAGGGTTTATTTTGGAGAGGTCACACTAGGGTGTTGAAGCAGCCGCTGACATTGTGTCCTAGTCAGGAAGCAGTAAGCAGCACATGGGAGTGATTGGCTGGAGTCTTCCTTTCTCTGCAGTCCACAAGCCAAGCCTAGGGAATGGTGCCTCCCACTTCACGGTGGGTCCCCCCACCATAATGGACCTATTCTGATAACTCCTCACCTGCACGCCCAGAGGCCCTCAGGGGATTCTGGACCTCCCCAAGCCGACAACTGAGACAAAGCATCACACACCGTGTTCGTATCCGTGGTCACCAGTAATAACCAGTACTATAAAACATCATAACCAGGGCAACTTGGGGAAAAAAGAGTTTAATCTGGGCTTATGGTTCTAGGGGTTAAAGTCCAGGATAGTGGAAAGCAGTGGTGGCAAGTGACAGGCATGGCAGATACAGCAGCCAACTGCGGGCTCTCATCCCAAACCACAAACATGGAACAGAGAAAGTAAGCAGGAAACATGAGGAGTCTTCATACCAGTGGTTCTCAAGCCATGGGTCACGACCCCTCTGGAGGTGGAAAGACCCTTTCATGGGGGTCGCCTGAGACCATCTGCATATCACATATTTACATTACGATTCATAGCAGTAGCACAATTACAGTTATGAAGTAGCAACAAAAGTAATTTTATGGCTGGGGGGTCACCACAACATGAGGAACTGTATTAAAAGGTCACAGCATCAAGAAGGTTGAGAGCCACTGCTTTAGACTCTTAAAGTATGTCTCCAGTGACATACTTCTCCAAAAAGATCACACCGCCGAATCCCCCTCAAACAGCACCACTAATTGGCCTAGATATTCAAATGTGTGAGCCTTTTGAGGGACGTTCTCATTCAAACCATCACACCAGGAGATCAACTGTTACGAAAGAGGTGCGCGCTGACTTTAGTACGACACACACATTTAAACTGAACATAATTATCCTTGGCTCAACATTCCTCCTTCCACACTGTGTGAAACAACTTCCATTCAGGGCCATATTACTTTAGCAATGGCTTCTCATTTGGGGAAGTTCCCTCCCCATCCATGAGGAGAGGTCTGTGTCCTTTTCTGATGGTGTCCTTCAAACACTGTCTCCACAGGCTCATCTCACTTCCTGCACCAAACAGCCAGGTCTCCACATAGGAACCATGAACCACGGCGCTCTTAAGGTTTTCACACAGGCAAACACCCTCCTCCCACCCCCCCAAGCCCATCTAATTCCCTGTCCATTCGCTCAGTCTAGTGAGAGCTGTCCTCTCCCACGGCTGAGGCCTCAGGCACAGTACAATTGCTCAGACACTCTTCCACAAAGCCCCAAATCCATCGTGTGATTAAGTCTTTCATCATGGTATGCAGCTACACATTTCACTGAAAGCTCAGAAAAGAATAAGAGGTGCCCTGTTTCAACTGCAGTGGAATATTCAGACAACCTGTAGAGTGGGGATTCAGAAGCCTCCACAGTTCGGATACAATGCAGAGGCCAGCAGAAATGCCCTCCGTCAATGATCGGAGGTTACAGATAAAATACTTGGCTTCTAAGGTGAGTGAATTTGGACCCTTCTGGAGACTTGTAGCTGACTTGTAGCCATTTCAAACACACACACACACACACAGAGAAAGAGAGAGAGAGAGAGAGAGAGAGAGAAAGAGAGAGAGAGAGAGAGAGAGAGAGAGAGAGAGGAGAGAGAGAAAGAGAGAGTTCTTAACCTACAAAACCCCAAAGAAACAATAGAGAGTGTGGTATAAGTGCATAAAACATATATGTTTTGCAAGACTCAATACACCAGGGGCTGGGGATGTAAATCAGTGGTAATAGATATAGTTTGCATGCATGTGATCCTGGGTTCAATCTTCAGCACCAAGAAGTGTATGTATGTCTGTGGGAAGGGTGTGTGTGTGTGTGTGTGTGTGTGTGATTAAAAATCATCATAAGCAAAATGATGATTATTTTGTCTAAAGTGATTAGACTAGGGACTAGAGAGATGAGTGGTTAAGAGTGCTTGATGCTCTTGCAAAGGACCTGAATTTGGCTCCCTCTATCATTACTGCTACATGAATTATAGTTTATCAAGGACTATTGCAGACTGAATATAGTTTTTCCATTAAACCTTGTGTTCAGCTTTAGTCCAACTGAGGTGGTATTGGTATGGGAAGGTGAGGACTAGAGGACAATGGGAATGGATGCATTAGACAAAAGCCTTCTGCGGGGGTATGGGGGGTGAGGGCTGTCCATCACCATAGAACAGCCAGCTCCCAAAGTGAGTGTGGCTCTTTTCAACCCACTTTCCATTCTACTCTCTGCTATGAGGGGAAGCAAAATCCAGATGTGGCTGCCCAACATGGGACATTCCAACTGACAGAATTCTGAGTTAAGCAATCCCCTTCTCTTTCCCAATGGTGCCAGCTATTATTACAGCCACAGAAGACATACTGAGACAGTAGCCTCCCAGTATCTAGTCCACCCTCATTCTTCACTGCCATATTTTATGTGAAGATGGAAGAACAGGGTAGATAGAGAGATCCTGGAGACTTCATACAAAGCCTTCAAAGTCGGGATACAAGGACAAATCTACTAGCAAAGGGGCCGGCTAAAAAAACTCAACATGAGTCCAGCCATGTGGCCACTGTTGCAGGCTCACAAGTGCTCGCATCTGAAGACAATCTATCATCCAGCGCATCACTGCACTAAAATGCACATCTCTGGGTGGAGATTTAAGCTGCTCCTGAGACATGCCATTCATAAACCAAATGTGCAACTTCACGAGGCTGAACATGCATGAAAAGACTGCACGGTGTAAGTGGCCCAGGTAGTCTGAGTTATACAGATGGCCCCAGAAACCCAGGCAGTGTGACAAAAAGGCCCCCACAGTGCAGCCACTGCAGCTGCTACGCTTTTTTGTTTGCTCTGGCAAGACTGTGTCCTTGGAAGGAAGGGCATTTGTTTTATCATATCTTTTTTTTTTTTGGTTTTTCGAGATAAGGCTTCTCTGTGTAGCCCTGGCTGTCCTGGAACTCACCCTGTAGACCAGGCTGGCATTGAACTTAGAAATCCGCCTGCCTCTTCCTCCCAAGTGCTGAGATTAAAGGCGTGTACCACCACCGCCCGGCTTATCATATCTTTTTGCTTTGTCCTAGGACAGAAGAACCTTCCTGACATTGATGCTGATGTCTTCCAATATCAATGTATGTGTAGAATGAAATAGAGTTTCCACTCCTCTGAAGCAGCAAATTTCTTCGGTGTCTCCTTTTGATGCTATGAGCTGACTCACCTTTAAACAGAGATTCTCTTCAAGTCTCTATTTTCAGTACTCTCCTGGCTCTCTATTGCTTCCTTCTTAAATGTCAGTCATTCCTAGAATTCCTACTGTGCCTGAAACCAGCATATTCTATTCTAAGGCGAGCCACCATCTCAGCCCTGGAACCAGCTCTCCATGACATCAGTGGTAGCACTGCTCTGCAGAGCTGAGTTTTCTGGCAACACTTTTTCCTTAATCCCATCTTTAATTTCCCCACTCATTTTAAAATGTATATATGCATGTGGCATATGTGCATTTTTAAGTGCATGTCTCTGTGCATGCATCCAGGTGTATTGGCTGCTCTCCACCTTATATACTGAATCTGGGCCTCTTGCTGAACCCGGAGAGCCTTGTTTGATTTGCCTAGTCAGCTTGCTTGTAGGATTGCTGGAATTACAGAGGAGCTGTCACATCCACCTGAATTTTATATGAATTTTAAGAGATCAGAACTTAACAAAAAAACAACAAAATACAAAACAACAACAACAAAAAAAAAAACATAAGCCAGGCGGTGGTGGCGCACGCCTTTAATCCCAGCACTTGGGAGGCAGAGGCAGGTGGACTTCTGAGTTCGAGGCCAGCCTGGTCTACAGAGTGAGTTTCAGGACAGCCAAGGCTACACAGAGAAACACTGTCTCGAGAAAACCAAAAGGAAAAAAGAAAAAGAGATCCAAACTTTGGTCATGATATTTGTACAGCAAGCACTCAGGATATTTGTTCACACTGTGAACCCCGGGATTGTGTTGTTTATTGGGAAAACCTGTTTCTAGTTGTAGTGTGGCTTGGCCTTAGCATACACCTTTAATCCCTCTGGCTGGAACACACATACACCCTTAGTACACAATGAAGGTAGTTTGTAGAAGAAAGTATCCGTATTTGAAAGTGAACTCTAAGTGGCAGACAAAGTGACGAATCAGAGAAAGATCTGATAGAATAGGATCTGCCCAACTCTCACAAGAGAGAGGAAGGGGAAGCTACTTAAGGGGCAGTGCAGAGAGGTGGGAGATGGGAGGTGGGGTGGGGGGGTGGGGAAGGAGGCAGTTTAATCAGGACCAGTTACAGAGAAAGAAAAAGCTAGATACAAGGGAAGACAAAGAGCCAGAGAAAGGAGAAGGAGCCAGATGATTAGAACAGATACCTAGAGTTAGTTTGAGGCCAAGCAGGGCAATTCAGGGAGAAGAAGAAAGAAGCCAGTTTGAATCAGTCAGCTTGGGAGACTTTGAGACAGAATAGGTGAGTTGAACCAGCCAGCCAGAGCTAAGAAAGAACATCAAAGGGTAGGCTTATACAGCAGCAAATCTCAGAGGCTGAGAACATTCTAGGCCTAGATAAGAATGTTTAGAGGCTAGAAGCCTCCAGGACTAGGCCTAGGTTAGCAGACTGAGGCAGCAAATCTCCAAGACACTATTTCAGGCAAATAAAAGATACATTTACACACTTTCTCCACTACGCCACCCCACCTGCTTAGTCATCTTTACTTTTTGTTCAACAATTTCATCTGTTATTACAAGGCCAGTTCAAATGCCAACCCCCCCATAAAGTCTCTCACCAAATGATTATCATTTGTTTTAAAATCTCACAGCAAGATGGTCATTGCTCACCCTTGTACTACTTTACACCAAAGTATGCTACTTCAAATATGGGTTTTAATCTGTCTGCTTTCATATTTAAAATCTCTCAGTGACAGAAACTGACTTGTTCTTCTACCTTAAGCAACTATGCAAGCACTAATACTTGAGAGCAATGGAGCCTGAGACCATATTCTTTCCCAGGCACACAGCACACACAAGTCCATACCCATGTGTCCTCTACCAGATGTTGCAGAAAATTCGATTACACCATGAACCCATTATGTTACTTACTGGAAAACCCTTTAGTTGTGATGTGGCTCAGCCATAGCACACAACTCTAACCCAAGAGTTTTCTGCTTGAATATTGTAAAGAGGATTAAATAAAGTCAAGAGGCAAGCAACCAATTGACAGGAAGTGAAGATAAGATTATTAAGAAAAGAATCATAGAGAGTCAGAGGGAATCAGGAGGGCAGATAGACACACAGGAAGTAGAAGAGAGAGACATTCAGTTTGAAGGAGGTTTCGAGATAGTGGGAGAGAAGGGCTTTCCTGGTACAATGGCAGCTGAGGAGGAAGGTCAGCTGGGTGTTTGTTCTGATGCTCTGAGCTAGCAGCCTTTCACCCCAGGATCTGGTTCCCTGATCCTGATTCATTGATAAAATGGAACAATTGAGATTTTGTTTAAAAAAAAAAAAAAAAAAAAGCCGAACAGGTCCTATTTCATCACTGCTGCTGGGGGAAGTCCAGCTCATCCTTCCCATGTCGGCATAGAGGCTGCCTCTCCTTTAATGAGGAGTCACTTCCTGGTTTCTGACGTATAGAAGCAGCAGATCATCTGTGGAAACCACAGTGGGACAAAGAGGACAGCAGAACTCCGAGCCAGTGGCTCTCCGTGGCCACTCAGTCACATGATAGTACCTCCAACCCAGAATCTACAGGAAATGGCAAGGAACTGATGGTGGGGTTTTCGATTGTTTTTGTTTGTTTGTTTGTTTGTTTGCTTGCTTTCTTTTTTCATGAAAACTTTCAAAATTGGGTCAATAAACAGCCAAAGTCAGGAGAAATTCCAGTTGAGGAAGAGGAATGATAAATTAAAATTTGGGAGGTTTCTCAACAATAATTTTCAACTATGAACTCAAGGTAATGTTCTGGAGATTGTCTAAGGGTCACTGCATTATCTGCTTCAAGTTCTGAAGTCGCTGTCACTACAAACATAACCCTAAGGTAGTCTGGGATATCCCTATCCACAAGACAACTGTATTTTCCAGTAATTGTAAATTCCTTATATGTAGAACAATATTTACCATCTGTCTACACACACACACACACACACACACACACACACACACATACACACACACTTTAATATCCTTTTTCTTTATCAATAGAGTACACTCTATATGTCGTATTACCTTTTAAGCGTCTAAAGGTTTTTTCCTGGAGAATGGTCTTTAAGAAGTGCACAGCGGTACTCCGTGCAGCCTGCAATCTTCCTTGATTCCTCTATTAACCCTTGCCCTTAAAATCTATGTTTACAATGTCTTCATAAACTGAAACTCTGTTAAAAAAAAAAGAAAAGAAATAAAAATAAAACTTTCCTCAGGTTGGGGACGAAGCTCAGAAGCAGAGCCCATCTTCAGTGTGTTAGAAGGGCTTAACCTTAGAACCCTGCTCCACTCTCTATCAAAAAAGAAAAGCAAAACATTTACTATTAGTTTTTACGCCTGTGTATGTGTGTGCCTGTCTGTATGTACACCACATACATTCAGGTGCCTGCAGAGGTCAGAAGATAATACGAGAGCTAGAGTTATAGTTGGTTATGAGCCACAAGATGTGGGTGTGGGAACCAAACCTGGGTCCTTTGCAAGAACAGGAAGTGATCTTTACCATCTCTCTAGCCCCAAGAAATATAATTTAAAAAGAACATAACATAATACTAAGCTGTTAAAGCTCCCATCTGCGTCGGCCCATTCTGAACAGAGCGAGCAGGTGGTCTGCAGCCTTCTTATGATCTGTCATTCCCCCCTTTATTCCTTCCTCAGCAGACAATGGGTTTCTCCCGGCAACAACCACATCTTACCTGCCACCCAGCATATGGGAGATACTTCCTGATAACGGTGACAGATCTTTCCAAAAGCCTCAATTTGTAAATTATTTTAGAAATGAGTGTTTAAGAAATCATAACTGCCTTTGGCTATTAGAAACCTTTACAGCTACCTTGAAAAACTTCCACCATTATGAGACACCACATCATCAACTTGCAAAGAACAGTAAAAAAAATGAGTTGAGAGCAGAGACTATTTCGTGAAGCCAGGATGGTTTTCCCATCGCTGGTGTCCGGGATGCTGGTGAGGGAGAACAGTGGGCCAAGCACTGAGTGTTGCCTGAAGAGAAACTCCTGTTCATTGTGCCCTTTGACCACCACGCCTGTGACTTCCAAGTGGACTGTGTTTTGCTAGTCTAGCCGGTCAATGTGCCATGGCCCCTTTATCAGACGACCTTGCTGACTGTTTTGTTTGCCAGGGATGCAGACTCAGCAATTCCTTCCACCACAGAGAGGACTAAGGCATTTTAGTTTCTTCACTATTGTTAAGGTTAAAGATCAGCAAACCTTTTACTATTCAGGGTATTAGTTCCAGACCACCTGGCACTGCCACTGACAGCGGTACCTTTCAAATTGGGTCTAGCCACGAACATCTTCTCTGTAGGAAAACATACATTGACCGATAAACAAAGTAAAGGTCAGAGAAGAAAGGGCAGCTGAGTCCACCAGGAGACTCGTGGATGTTAAAGTCTAACTGAGAGCACACTGTGAAATCCCTAACCTGTCACATCCGTTAGAATAGCCATTGCCAGGTGCATGGCAGATTCAAAGTTTTAAACGTGTGGGTCTAATTTAGAGTATCCACAGAGCACTGGAATCCAGAAGGGGATCATGAGAGACGAGAGGGAAAGAGGCCTCAAGGAAGGGAGGGGACAGAGTCCATGCGATATGAAGGTGGAGGTGAGGGAAGTACTGTGGGATGGGGCCCTATGGGGTAGGAAGCAGGAGAATGGAGAAAGGGTTGACCAAAGTGAAAGACGTGTGAAAAAAACCTTACAGAAACCCACTACTCTGTGATCTGGTTAAAAAAAGAATGGTTTAAAGAAGAATTATGATCAGAAGTGTCCTACATGGTGGACCATACTCTTCCGAGAGGACATGGGTTCCTAAATGAAACCCAGTGCCAGGTATGGATACTGCCTGACCAATTATGGTCAGAGGGGCCACAGAGGTTCCCCAAACACTGCAGATACTGTCATTGCTTTTGGTTGCCCATCCTAACTAAGACACTGTTGCTGAAGACAAACCATACTTCAATTATAGGACAGAGAGAGATCAGGCTGAGCCTGGACTGAAACCTTTCTCCCTGTTGGCTAGTTTTTACGGGACCAGAAAGGGCTGTGCAGGCTACTAGGGAAGAAAAGTCCTCAATGATTTCCCCAGGGGTAGACCTGCATGCTACACTGAAAGCCCACCTGGCAAGATATGTCCCCAGGTGCAAGTGTGAGATGACTATGGTGGGGGAAGCAACTGCTTTCTGATTTGATCTGAGACCTGCCCACCCTACAAGAGGGAATTCATGCCTGTTACTGTAAACTTGGTCAAAAGCCCACAGCAGGCCACAGGCCCTGAGGGAGAACCTATTCTGCTAAATGGACGTGTTGTCAACATCCCTCTAAAGGTGATGTTTATGCCCATGAACTAGAGCTGCTGTCAACTTCAATCAGAGAAGTTTCCCCTGCAGTTAATGCAGACCAATGACTGGTCAAGGGGCTAAGAATAAATGATCAATCCTAAATAGAACATCTGTACTGACCCCCTACACACACACACACACACACACACACACACACACACACACACGGCTTGGGGAACATGGCAGAAGCTGGAGGATGAGGAGCCATGTTGTCCTCTGGACACTGCATTCAAGAGTTCCTATCAAGAATTCCTATCAGCTCTGGTTACCTGCAAGAGATCAAGCCAGAACATATTCTAGCACGGTTGGGTGGTGAACTAATGAGACTCCACACCCCTGGCTGAAGAGCTACTGACAAGTGATAGCTACTGGGGACGGGGGAGGCACTTTTTCTCCAGGAGTGTGCTCCCTGGCAGGTTGCCCAAGCTCTTGCTGTTTGGTCTTACACCCACGTATACACACACAGGTCTGAATGTATTTAGTAGGCTATTCAAAGAGAGGAGGTTATGAAAGTGGGAGAGGGAGCAGAGATAGAGAGGGCCAAAACATATTGTGTACATGCGTGAAATTATCAAATAATAAATGAAAATCAGAATAATGGCTATCATGCGCAACAGATGTATAGGCAAGGAGGTGGAAAGGGATTTTTATGTATTGTTGATGGAATGCAAAATAATATCTTTATGGGAAAACCCTGAAATCCCTCAAGAACCTAAGAACAGTACTACTGTATAGTTAGCGTTTTCATTTGGGGGATATGCTTACGGGATTAAAAACAGATAAAGCCATCAGATCTTCCTTTGGAGGTAGCTTAAGGCTTCTCCTCATAGTTCAAGAATAATTACATTAAAAAGGAGTCATGCTTACAAAACATTTCAGGCAGCAGGCATGATGATGGCTCAGCAGGTAGGGGAGCTTGTTGCCAAACCTGATCATCTGAGTGCGAATCCCACTGACCCATGTGGCAAAACAAGAGAACTGATTCCTACGGGCTTTTTTAATGACCTCAATATGTATTCCCTGGCAAGTGCACACGTACATATGTACATGTACACGAGCCTGCACACACACACACACACACCACATATACATACACACACATAAAAACAGCAAGCAAACAAATGTAAGAAAGTTGCTTTAAAAAAAAGATTTTAGTATCTGGGAGCCAACGAAGAAACAGCACTTGGGGTTCCTGAGTTCCATAACAACACACCCTGGACCACTTAACTGTCTGGAAAGGATGAAGCTAGAAATCTAGAGTGAAACACAGGCATCAGAGGCCGTTTTGGTTTATTTAGTCAATGTTGTAATACCTAGGACTTTCTTTGGTTTTTTTACTTAAGTGATGGCTATTTAAGCCACCAAGAACTCATGTTTTATATTACAGTGGCCTGCACACTCACTGTAAGAGACTGAAGGCAAACAATCTGGAAAACACTCACATACACACATGTGCATACATGTATATGCACGGGCATACACACACACATGCGCGTGCACGCATGCACACACACAGACACACACACACAGCTATATCTTCAGCTCTATGACTGGTTGAAGGCAAGCTCAGGCAAAGGGGAAATATTTTTAGACAAGGGTGCTTCAGAGCTGTAAAAATAGGTCCAGTGAATAGCACACTTGTCAAAGTCCCTAGTACTTCAGCCAAAGGAGCAAGCTACTGTGCCAAGAAGGAGCATGCTGTATTTGTGTATCTTTCTAAATGCACCATAATATTTGAATCAGGTTCTCTGAAGAGTAACTTATGTGGTAAATTCAAGAAACTAGCATCAACTGGCCCAATACCCGGTCTCTCCACACCCTCAGCATATCTCCAGCCAATGTCTCTTGGAATCCTACACCAGCATGGCTACACTTCATCAACATCACAGTCTTTCCACAAACTCCCAATGCCATGATTACCCTCACATCTGACTTCTGACTGCGTCCCAATCCTAGCACAAATATTCAAAGGCAGGCACTGTCCTCTGACATCCATGGGTTCACTGCGAGGTGTCTGTGTGTTCACTAAATAATAAAATAAATAATGTAAAATATAAAACATACTCCTGCAGGGACCTCAGTGCCTACTCTCTCATACGTATACCACTCACCAGACACCAGCAGTATGAGCTCCAAGTTCTAGTAGAGCTGGCAGTGAGGCGGGCATCTGTGCCTAAGGCAGAGCAACGGGGAAGACTGAAAATGATTAGGAGAAAACTAGAAACCAAAGCAAGGGACAAGTGACAGGTTTAGTAGGATATCATCACCACAAAGAAAAAACAAACCCGACAGCCCAACCCCTTACACCCTGTAGGAATGGCAGAACTTCCAAATAACTCCAGGCCGGAAGGTGGATGTGCCATAGGGCCGTGCTTTGATGTATACAGAGAACAACCTAATAAAGAACCAAGAAACGCAGGAAAAGCAGGGAGATCTTCGTGACAGGTGAATGGCATGCCTTAAGTAGGAAAATCTCCTGGTGTGCTGGGCATGACAGTGTGTGCCTCCAATCTTAGAGGAAGGGGGAAGGAGATTTTCGTTGCTTCGAGGCCAATCTGGTCTATATGGTGAGTTCCATGCCAGCTAGGGGGACCAGGAAGGAAGGGAAGGATGGAAGGAAGGAGGGAGGGGAGGAAGGAAGGAAGAAGGGATAGAAAGAAGGAAGGAGGGAAGGAAGGAAGGAGGGAGGGTAGGAGGGATGGACAGAGGGAAGGAGGGAGGGAAGGAGGAGGGAGGGAAGGAGGAAGGGAGAAAAGGAGGAAGAAGGGAGGGAAGGAGGGAGGGAGGGGAAGAAGAAAAGAAAAAAGGACAGAATAGCTCAGAATAAAAACATGGCCTCCATAAGGAACATTCAAAAAGAGCATTGATAGTCCTGGAACTATGCCAGTCTCCTGTGCTACTAAAACTTCTAACTTTCCATATTTATGTTTCAGGAAAACTTTAACTCACTGTGACAACAAAAATTAATAAGGCTAACAACTTCACAGAGCTTTGATTATTATTCCATTAAACATCAGAAAATTCAGAGGTGAGGATGGTGAGAGGAGGTGGGATCGAATTCAGCAGCTAGAGAGAAGCTTTCCAGTGTCTCCAAGCATCTATCCAGTCACTGAGCATTGCACAGGAACAGAGAACTGCAGCAAACGTTCACCTGTTGCTTAGAATGCTCCCCTGAAGCCATTTCAGTAGTTGAAAGAGCTCTAAAGAAATAGACACTATTGGTGTGTGTGTGAATGTGTGTGTGTGTGTGTCTGTGTGTGTGTCTGTGTGTGTACTTGTGCGTGAGAAGATCAAAGGATAACTTTAGGGAGTTGGTTCTCTCCTACCATAAGGCAGGTTCTCTCTTGTGGCTTCTGCCATGATACTAACTCCAGGCTAGCTGGTCCTCAAGCTTGCAGGTACTCTCTTGTCTTCACCTCCCATCTCCACGTAAGAGTGCTGGGATTAGTCACACAGTTTCATCACTGAGCTACTAGCCAGGTCATCCTTTGCATTTTGAAAGGACTTACATGTTCAAACACACAGACACATAGACACACAGACACACAAACCACACAAGTCTTGAACTTACTCCTAAGCTTCACAAGTTCAAACTTTCTCCACACCCCCAAAAGTGTAAGAGAGAGAGACTACGTTGTGTCAGAAAGTCTCAAAAACACTACTGCCAGGTAGTCCTGTGACTGCACACAAGTCATGAAATGGAGTGGATGAGTGTTCTGGACAGTTCACACAAAAACAATAGACTAAGCAGTGCTTAGAAAGAACTCTCCAATCGACCTGAGAGGCACACAGCTTCCAGCTTCCTCTTTCCTTCTTTACAAAGCAGAAAGCAATCTGTCTCCACTCAGAGCTCATTTAACGATACAAGCCATTTTGCCTCAAGATAATCAGCAGTCAGAGCCAAGTCAGAAGTACCTAACAGGCAAACACATAAAACAAGGCAGTGTACTTAAACATTAACCTGCAGTCTAAGAGGTCTTTTTTTTTTTTTTTTTTAATTTAAAACAAACAAAAAAATGGCAGGCAATGTAGACACTCTTAGAAGGTACACAGTCACTAATGGCCGATGCTCTAGCTAAATGTAACTAAGCCTGGACCTTATTTGTCTAAAATTACTTAACTATTTGATAAAATGCATTGGGTGCATACAAAATGTATTTACACCCTTTTCCATCCCATTCAGCACAAAATGGAACACGTCCATTAGTTAAAATTATAAACAGAACCCCTGTTGACTTAGGCCATGTCCTAGAGAGTTCAGAAGAAATGGCAGCTCAGTGTGATGCAGGATGATAACCTAGATGCTAATTCATGTTTGTACTTTTATGGCTTCACTCGGGCGGAATAATTAAATAAAAGGTGCCAACCTTCTTGGCAGCCCCTGAGCAAACTGCACTGTCAGCTGGTGTCTGTGTCAGGGCTGAGCAAGATGGAGCAGAAAACTGGGATCAATGTTCTCTACCTAAACCCAAGGCTCCTGCCTCAACATGGAGGATCAGGAACAAAAAGGGCCCGAGGCTAAAAGGACAACAGGACAGATGTTGGTGTCCATTATCTCAATGGCACTTCTGGCTTCTTGGGGCATTATGCTATGTGGCAATTGAGTGACTTATTCCTTTTCCATATTCCTACAAAACCTCTACTCTAGAGTCACTGTGCAGAGATATAGCAACTGCCTTATATTTTTATCAACATGCAGATGACCCAGCTCCCTGTGCTCTGCATATTAATTAATTGTTCACCCCTGGTACCAGAGGCAAAATGTTTTACTACCATGCACCAAAAACTGTCCATTATGGATTTTTTTTTTTTTTTTTTGGTTTTTCAAGACTGGTTTCTCTGTGTAGCCCTGGCTGTCCCGGAACTAACTCTGTTGACCAGGCTGGCCTTGAACTCAGAAACCCACCTGCTTCTGCCTTCCAAGTGCTGGGATTATAGGCGTCCACCACCACTGCTCAGCTCCATTATGGATTTTTTTTTCTTAAAAAGGAAATGGCATAATGGGTGGAGAGATAACTCACCAGTTAAGAGCATTGGCTCCTCTTCCAGACGACCTGGGTTCAATTACCAGCACCCACATGGCCGCATACAACTCTCTGTAACTATAACTGAGTTCCAATTTTAAAAGAGAAAGAAAGAAAGGAAGGAAGGAAGGAAGGAAGGAAGGAAGAAGGGGAGGAAAGAAGGAAGGAAGGAAGGAAAGAAGGAAGGAAGGAAGGAAAGAAGAAAGGAAGGAAGGAAAGAAGGAAGGAAGGAAGGAAGGAAAGAAGAAAGGAAGGAAAGAAGGAAGGAAGGAAGGAAAGAAGGGAGGAAGGAAGGAAAGAAGGAAGGAAGGAAAGAAGAAAGGAAGGAAAGAAGGAAGGAAGGGAAGAAGGAAGGAAGGAAGGAAGGAAGGAAGGAAGGAAGGAGACAGTACTACCTAGAACTGTTTGCAAGGCCAAGTGTAAGAAGTAGAACAGCTAAACCAATGGAAACATAGTAGAGCCATTAATCGGGAAAGAAGTTTCCCCTGTAGGATCAGAGTGGTCACCTAAAGTGACCCAGAGGAATGGCTGTTCCTTATGAGTGTTTGAGTGTTCACTACTTAGACTGTGGGTCTTTGTTACACTTTTATTCAAAGAGCTCTGCTAGGAGGTACATAGTATTTCCTCTTCCCCCTTGCATTTCCATATAAACTCCCGGACCTAGCTGCTCAAGTGTTTCATCCACAAGCCTCTGCTCCCCATCCCTGTCAATCACTTTCCTTCCTCTCTTCTCAGGTCAAAGTTTGAGCCCCTTACCCAGTTAATTTTAAATGCTTCCTGTGTGAGTCCTCAGGCACTTCAACACACTTTGGATGAACACGGCATCCACAGAACACAACATCCTGCATTTGTACAAACTCTGCGAGATACTTTCTAATTAGTTTCTAATCACAACAGTTTCTGGAGTCTTACCGACATTGTTACTGAAGGCGCAAAACCCGATTATCCTGTTACTAAGATGTTGCTTAAACTTTGGTTAAGGGATAACATTGTTTTACTGGACTTGGAAAATGAAAATCCTCACAGCCTTGAGAAGTTTTTGTGGTCCAGAGGGAAACAGCAGACTGGGTATATTTCTTTCAGCTGGTTTTTGTTTTATTTTATTTAACGGATTCTGGAAGAAGTGCAATCAAGGAACTGGCTAATGTTTATATCAAGCAGGCAAGTATGCATTTGGTTGGGAAAAGACACTGACCTGTGAATACCCTCCAAAATTAAAATTAGGTAAGCCTTCCACTGCCACAAAACTAAAGCTGCAAAAGCCTCAAAAGGTAAGAATATAACAGCAAGGACATTAAAAAAAAATCACAGCTCTCTAATGTGTGTAGGAAGGTTACTACTGAGAGAAAAACGGTACTACATGCATTTCAGTATCCAAACTGCACAACTCATTTTGAACTGTGCCTCAGCTGGCACCAGGCAAAGTCCCACAGAAGTCGATTCGAGATTAGAGACTTCTCGGGGCATAAACTATGCTTATCTCCATCGCCCACTCTCTCGAGGTTCAGAACTGGGCAAGCATGCAGATTTCAGCACCGGGGCACTGGGTCAAAGGTCAAAGTTGCCCGGCCCAGGCCTGGGCGGAGTCCCAGCAACTCCACAAACTCCCACTAGGTGACTTTCCAAATTGTTACAAAAGTGAAGGCCAACGAAGGAAAAACTGTGGGAGAGGCGGGGCACTTGGAAAGAAAACTGCTCAGACAACAACCGAAGAACTGTAAGAAAAAATAAAAGGAAAGAAGAAAAAAAACGTATAAAGAAAACTAAAAGAAATCGCAGCCCAGGTCTTGGCGAGCAGATAACAGTTCCAGGCGGTGAGCAAACACTCAGCAACTCTGCACGCAGAACTGTGCACAGTCCAGCTCCAGTGTTGCACGCGTGCACCAGCGCTCTCCACCGAGCCTTCCCCGGCCCGGGGCAGCTAGTTCTGAAGCATGCACGTGAGGATCGGGCCAAAGGCTGTAGTTCTGGGACAGTGAAGCATGCTGCTGCACCTTCTCCGACCTCTGCAAACTACTTCCACCACACCCGGGGGCGCGAGGCCCGCTCACCTGCGCGATGCCGGCGCCCATCAGCCCGCCGCCGATGACCGTCACATGCTTGATCAGGATCTTCTTGGCGGCCGCCGACGCAGAGGAAGAGGAGGAGGACATGGAGCGGACGAATTGCCTGGTCACGAACGCCATAGCTCAGTGGAGCAGCGGAGAAGGAGCAGCGCGGACAGCGCGAGAGGTCCCGGAGCCTTGTGGGCGGGGTCGGTGACGTTGGGGGCGGAACCTCGAGCACGCCCCGCCCGCCCTCTTGACAAGCTGCAGGTCCACCCCCTGAGGGCGGTGCCAGGACTCCAGCAAGCGAGGATTCTGGCAAAACAGAGACCCGCCAAGAGGCCACCTGTAGTTGCCTTCACAATCTGGTGGGCTGGAGAGGTTGTGATCGTGAGCATTGTGTTTAGGGTCAGGACGGTAACCCGGGATAGAGAAACACAGGAAGGGAAAGCCTGGCTATCGGCCAACTTTCTGCCAATCACTGCTATCTCTGCGCTAGTGAGACGGAATTGCTGTTGGTTTTACTTCTAAATGTTCCTCTAAGCTCACCATCCAGTGGAAAGCCATCCTCCCCTCGCCCAACTGGAAGAAATGATAGTTAATCCTGTGTGCAGTGAGGCTCCCTGCAGGCGCCTCATCTGTGTCTCACATTCTGCCGAATAGAACTAACTTCCTGTCTGAATGTTGGAGATCGAGAGTCAAAGTTCTCTCGGGCTGTTTCTAGTTACCCACTTCTGTATCCAACTTAAGTTAAATAAAACTCAGGCGATGTGTTGTCACCAGGCCGCTTGCTCCCATCAGTCCCAAACTAAAACAGCTTAAAAAAAAAAAAAAAGGCATAAAACCCAAGGAAAAGAATCACTTGTTCCGCCGTAACCTGCCTGCTCAGGGTCTTCAGCAATGTTCTTGGTAAACAGATGGATTTCCGACCTTCTTGTTCTGTAGCTATAAAAAGTTTATGTAACCCTGTCAGCAATGAACCTTGTCCTTCAGAACTGTTTCCAGGCCCGTTCCCTGCGGCAGGCTCTTGCATGTGGCTGGGAAAAGGCTCTCCCGCACTCCCTTGGAAGCAGGGGCTGTGCTTTGCATTGACCCTTTGAATCTGATTTTTATATTTAATTCTTCAAAATAAGCAAAGCCCACTGAATGCTACATTCCAGCCAAGTCAAAAAAAGAAAAAAAAAATAGGAGACTTGGAACGGAAGTGGAAGGCTACCCACAGAAGCCCAACAGTTTGAAGAATGGACACATTTATGAAGAAAGAAAGGAACGTGAGCAGCAGTCTGAGGAAGGAAGCAAGACAGAGAGGAGAGGTCTCTATGGCTGAGGCACGGCTGAGAGAGGAGAGCAGACTGTGAAGAAGCTTGCAAACGAGGGTTCAACTCTTAGTTTTCATTTAGAAAGACTAATTATAATCCAAGTACAGTGCTGTGACAATATAATTTTCTTTCTTTTTCCTTCCTTCTTCCTCTCTTGTTTCTTTCTTCTCTTCAGTGTGTATCTGTGCACTGTGTGGATGTAATGTCCAAGGAGGCCAGGGAAGGGCATCAGGCTCCTGAGCTTGGAGTTATAGACTGTTGTGAGCCACCATATGGGTGCTGAGAATCAAACCCAGGCCCTCTGAAAGAGCAGCCAGTGCTCTTAACCACCGAGCCATCTCTCCAGCCCTACAATATATTCACAAATGTTATTTCTGTTGTGATATTTCATGTGTACCTCATGCCTGAGGTAACGTACATTTTCAGATCTCTGCTTTTTCTTGGAAAAGAATGATACATGTGTCATTCTTTTACAAGTGTGTCTTAATCCACTTGTGCTGCTACAACAAAACCCCCAAATTTCTCCTGGGAGCCAGGAAACCCCAAGTCAGGGTACTCCCAGGTTCATTACCTGATGGGGACCCACTTTTAGCTCAAGGATAGTTCCTTGTATCTGCAGATGGCTAAAGGGGGTGATGGTGAGTCGTGATTGTCAAATCGAATGAATCTGAAACCGACTAATCCCTGGGAGACTCCATGCAGGTATTCCCAAAAGGGTTAACCGTGGAGAGAAGAGGGTTAACCGTGGGGAGAAGATGTCCTCCCGGAGTGGGCAGCGTCTTTTACAGAGTGGGGGTGGGGTGCGCCCTAGATGTAAAGAGATCTGAGAGAGAAAAATTAGATTTCCTGCTGGCCTTTTTCTCCTGCTGGAGAATTCCTGTACTCTGCTGTAGCTGCTGCAGGCACTCTTCCCTGACATCAGAGCCTAGCCTAGGCCTTCTAACATGGGCTGAAGTGCAGACTCTCTGGGGCTTCTCCTGGCCTTCAGCCAGGCTGGGATTGCCGACCTAACCAGCTGCACAGACTAGGCAGCTGTGAGAGCTGAAGCCTGTCCAGTAGCAGGCACCACTGACAGACTCTCCGGCCCCAACCGTGTAAGCCAATCTAATAAGTCGCATCTCATAATGCACATTATCCTGACAGTTCTCCCTCTAGAATGGCAGTTCTCAACCTGTGGCAAATCTCCCTCTCCGGAAAATACTTACAATTCGCAACAGCAGTAAAACTACAGTTATGAAGTGATAACAAATTAATTTTATGGTTGGGGGGTGTACTGGCTGGTTTTGTGTGTCAACTTGACACAGGCTGGAGTTATCACAGAGAAGGGAGCTTCAGTTGGGGAAGTGCCTCCATGAGATCCAGCTGTGGAGCATTTTCTCAATTAGTGATCAAGGGGGCAGGGCTCCTTGTGGGTGGTGCCATCCCTGGGCTGGAAGTCTTGGGTTCTATAAGAAAGCAGGCTGAGCAAGCCTGAGGAAGCAAGCCAGTAAGGAACATCACTCCATGGCCTCTGCATCAGCTCCTGCTTCCTGACCTGCTTGGGTTCCAGTCCTGACTTTCTTTGTGATAACAGCAATGTGGAAGTAAGCCAAATAAACCCTTTCCTCCCCAACTTGCTTCTTGGTCATGATGTTGTACAGGAATAGAAACCCTGACTAAGACGGGGTCACTACAACACAGGGAACTGTATTAAAGGGTCACAGCATTAGGAAGGCTGAAAACCACTGCTCTAAAGGGAGCGGTCTGGAGGCTCTTTTTTTAAGCTACTAGTCTCACCCCATCACCTTCCAAAGGCCCATCCCTAAACACTCCTACATTGGGTTTCAGTGTATACATCTGAAGAGGACCCACAAGCACGGCTGCAGTACTCCCTAGAGATTCTCAAATCTGAGGCCATCTGTCATAAACAATGGTGCTGTGTAAAGAAAAGAGGCGGGAGGACTTCGAGTACAAGGCCAGCCTGGGCTACATGGCAAGGCTCTGTTTAAAAAAACCACCCCAATAAAACACAGGGAAGGCCAGCTGCGGGGCAAACTCTGGAGTTTGGCACCAGTGGGCCCTGTAGACCTGCGCTTTCCTACTCTCCCTTTGTTTTCATTTTCATCCATCAAGAGAAATGGTCTGAGGGGGAAAAAACCAATCCCCCCCAAAAAAACCAAAAAACAACCTTACATTGATTTCACACTAAACATCATCTACTGTAGTCTTGGGAAACAAGATCACTGGGCCCTCCTCCTCAGAGCCAGCCAGGTGACAGTTACCATAGACTCATTCCTCTGCTGGAACTGTCATCCTTTGAGAGCCTCATAGCAATTTCAGAAGACCCTGACTTGCTTCTTCATTCCCTTGGTGGTGGGTTTGTCTTCTTGCCTTTCTCTCTGCAGAAACAGTGAGGCACTAGCCCCAGCTAACAGGACCCTGGTTGCTTTGCGTTGTTGAAGGAAGGGCCTGGCACAGAGAAATAGGTAAGTAACAGGGGTGTCTCTCTCTCTCTGTTGGTCGCATGGATGGATAACGGTAGTACTTAGAACACAGAGAGCAGAGCTGCAGATTTGGGGCTAGGGAGGTGGCTCTGGGGTAAGTGTTTGCTATTTGATCATGATAAACCTGGCACCTACATAAAAATCTGACAGTGTGTGTCTCTGATCCTAGCCCAGGGAAGGCAATCCTAGGGGCTTGATGGACAGCCAGTCTAACCAATCGGTATGCTCCAGCTTCAGTGAGGAACTGTATCCCTGAATAAAGCAGAGGGATACAAGAGTGTCAGGGGAAAACATTCTGCATCCACTCGTGGCCCCCATGTGTGTACTCTTGGATGCGCCTGCTCACACATTGCATGGGCATACACACACATATGCCCCCATACACAAAAGCAGCATATTTGACACCATAGCCGATGGGTTCTAAGAATATCAAAGCAGGCACTAGTAGGCCCTGTGCCTCATGAAGGTGGCGGTGGCCAGGCAGAGGGAGCTGGGAAGACAGCCTTCCCTCTGCACATACACAGAAGGGCAAGATTTGGTAACAACCAAAAGTGTTGACCAGGGGGCAAATTCATTGAGAATGTTGGAATTTTCCTTTTGTTTATGGAAAGTGAATGACCTGTGGATTCAGGGGAATGAATAAGAATTATACTGTCTTTCTTGTGTTTTGTTTTTTTTAAATAGGTTTTAGGGTCGTATATGCTTGGCCCAGGGAGTGGCCCTGTCAGGAGGTGTGGCCTTGTTGAAGTAGGTGTTTCACTGTGGGTAAGGGCTTAAGAATCTCATCCTAGCTGCCTGGAAGCCAGTCTTCCACTAGCCGCCTTCAGATGAAGATGTAGAACTCTCAGCTCCTCCTGTACCATGCCTGCCTAGATGCTGCCATGCTCCCACTTTGATGATAATGGATTCAATCTCTGAACCTATAAGCCAGCCCCAATTAAATGTTGTCCTTTATAAGACTTGCCTTGGTCATGGTGTCTGTTCATAGCAGTAAAACCTAAGGCAATCAGAAAACAAAAAGTTTTGGCTCCAAGAGCAAAACCCAGAGAGCATCGAACCAAAGGTTCACTTACTGAAGAATCCATGATGAATGATCTTGCCAGAGGTTTCATGGCAATAAATTAACTTTCATAATTAAGGAATGTGGTAAATTTGAGAAGGCAGAGTCCTCTTTTTGCACAGCACACTGAGAACATCCTCCAAATGACAGACAAGACGAGCATTTGAACAACACTGGGATAGTTGTACAAATAATTTTATCAGTTTGAACTTTTGGAAAAAAAAAGGTCATGGCTGACTTCAGATAATGAAGTTTTCTTATCTCAGGTTTTCTCATCCTGCCAGCTATTGTCCCGAAGCCAGCTGCTAAATACGTCTCCTGAACAAGAGCTATGAAGGTAGTCGCCTTCCTGAGCAATTTTTATTTACTTCTTCTGATCTTCAACATTTACTTTGTGTGTGCTTATACAGCATGAGTCACACACGAGGGTCATGTGCTCATCAACATTTATTTTGTGCATGCTTACATATCATAAGTCACACATGAAAGTCATGTGTGCTTACATACACACACGAAGGTCAGGTGGCAAGTTGGAGAAGATGGTTTCTCCTTCTATCACGTGGGCTCCCAGGTTGTCAGGTTTGGGAACAAGAGTGTTCACCCTCTCCGCCATCTTGCTGGCACTTGACTTGCTCATGCTTAATGGTTGTACATGGAAGCAGCCAGCACACACCCAGCCCTTCAGGATGTGTGCCATTATTCTAGGTGCTATGGCTGAGTTCAATTATGGAATCTTTCTGATAATTCCATGAGGTAGCATTCTTTAATACACAGGGAATCTGAAGCCCAGATAAAGAAACTTAGCCAGGATTGGACAGAAAGCGTCGGAATTGAAACACGGGACAGTGCGAGTTTTCAAGGCTCATGTTCTGGAGCTCCATGCTGATTGCTCGCCAGGGCAGTTCTCCGGGCTTTCATGCTATCCTTCAAGGTTTTAGATGATAAAGCCACTTACAAGCTCACCTAATACAAGCCAGATGCAGAGCTGAGCCTACTCCAAGGCAAGGGCCCATGTTTCTCATAACCCCATACTCCTTAGGAAGTGCCCTCCTCATTTCTCAGTGGGGAATGGGCAGACAGCAATGGGCATTACATATGTGGAGAGCATGATGCATGTGGAGATTGCTACACATGTGGAGATCATCATATATGTGGAATGAGAGCATGTTAGAACATCATGCATGTGAAGAGTATCCTATATGCAGATATATGTTGTATGTATGGAGAACACCATGCATGCAGAGTGAGCGCACCATACTTGTGGACAGCCTCACATATGTGGAGAGCATGACACATGCGGAGAGGGTCACACAATCAGAGGGTGCTATATATATGGAAAGTGTTTTGTATGTGGAGCTTTTGTTCTCACCAGAATACCACACATTGCCAGGGCCTTATCTAGACACCCTGGAAGGCAGCAAAGGGCATGGAGTCAGCAATGGCAGCCAAAGCTGCTTTACCTTTGGCAATTCTTTTTGTCTTTAACTCTTTGCTATTTTGTGATCAAAAATGGCAAAACCAGATGAAATGTCTATTGGAGGTGGACAACATGGGCCAAGCCAGAGTGAAATCCATGCTTGGTTTGTTGAACCCACAGTCAAACATCAGCATTTAATTGACAATCTATGAGAGAAATATAATCCCAGTGGGTCTTTTTCACAGGATTGTCCAGCAGTGTCTCTAGGGACATAACTTGGGTATTCTGAATAATTTCCCAAACCCGTGACTTTGACAGCAGGTTATCATCTTTAATTAGGGAACACGGACAGTTAGAGAACGGAAGGACATCTGATAGTTGGAAGAACTCTTCCAGAAGAATAATGTTTCACAGTTGGAAAACAAAAACAAAACAAGTGAACAAACAAACAAAAAAGCCCTTTTTTTTCTTATTAAGAGAATCAGCGATACTGAGTAATATATTAGCAGCTATTTAGGAAAATATTAGCAATAGTTGCCCATCTCATATGGTTAAGTATAACGTCTGAGGACTATTAAATAAACATATCGATCATTTAAACCTGTTTACATGGAGTCTGAGACCATGTAGGTAGCCAAAATAAATCACTTTTTTTTGGTTTGTTTGTTTGTTTTCTCTACTGTCAGTGGCACTTGAAGATCTGGTCCTCAGGCGTAACTTGGACTTGGAAGGAACCTCAGCCCCTCTAGTCCTCCTTTTGTTGGCTAGCCATGTGTGTGAGGATACGTTAGAGGCGTTGCTTGACCATTGTTTCAGTTGACAGTGTGAAGGATGCATAGGGTGGTGCATCTGTGTTCACCCTCCTCTTGAGAAGTGGACACTGGTTGTGCTTTTCCATTGCTATGGCAAAACACCAGGACTAAGGAAATTTAAGTTTGCAGTGTAGCTGATGATGACCTTAAACTTTTGCTCCCCCTGGCTCTGTCTCCATGAGTGCTGGGATCATAGGCCTGTCGTCCCATTTCCTGTGTTCCATGTTGCTTTCTTTGGCTGCAATAAACACAGTAACCAAAAAGTAACTTGGGAAGGAAAGGGTTTATTTCATCTTTTTGTTGTCTTTGTTTTTTGTTTCTGTTTTTTCCCTGGCTGTCCAGGAACTCACTCTGTAGACCAGGCTGGCCTTGAACTCAGAAATCCGCCTGCCTCTGCCTCCCAAGTGCTGGGATTAAAGGTGTGCGCCACCACCATCCTGCTTGGTTTATTTCATCTTACAGTTTAGAGTCCTTCATGAAAGGAATTCAGAGCAGGAACCTGGAGTCCTGAAGCAGAAGTCTTGGAAGAGTGCTGCCCCATGGCTTACTCAACTTGCCACACTCACGCTAGTCTGGGCCCTTTGTCTTGGTTACTCTTCTATTGCTGTGAACATACAGGCCATGATAGAGGAAACTTTAGAAGAGAAAGTTTATTGGGGTCTTACAGTTTCTGAGGGTGAGTCCATGACCATCATGGCGGGGAGCACGGCAGCAAGCAGGCAGGCAAGGAAGGCAGTAGAGCAGTAGCTGAGAGCTTACATCTAATCCGTACACAGGAGGCAGAGAGAGAGACACTGGGACTGATGGGTTCTTTTAAAACCTCAAAGCCTACCCCAAGTAACATACCTCCTCTGACAAGGCCACACCTCCTAATCTTTCCTAGACATTTCCACCGACTGAGGGTCAACATTCAAACATATGAGCCTGTGGGAGCCATTCTCATTCAAATGACACACTCTCTGTAGGGGCTGATTTTGTGTGTCAATTTGACACAAGCTGGAGTTATCACAGAGAAAAAGAGCTTCCCTTGAGGAAATGCCTCCATGAGATCCAGCTGTAGGGCATTTTCTCAATTAGTGATCAAGGAGGGAGGACTCATCGTAGGTGGTGCCATCCCTGGGCTGGAGGTCTTGGGTTCTATAAGAAAGCAGGCTGAGCAAGCCAGGGGAAGCAAGCCAGTAAGTAACATCCTTCCATGGCCTCTGAATCAGCTCCTGCTTCCTGACCTGCTTGAGTTCCAGTCCTGACTTCCTTTGGTGATGAACAGCAATGTGGAAATGTAAGCTGAATAAAAATTTTCCTCCCCAACTTGCTTCTTGGTCATGATGTTTTGTGCAGAAATAGAAACCCTGACTCCCTCCCACATCAATATTTAATCAAGGAAATGCCCCCACTGATTTTTGTATAGGCCAATCTGATAGAGTTTCATCCTCAACTAAGGTTCTTTCTTTCTAGATGACTCTAACTTGTATCAAAGCTAACTGTATCAAAGTGACAAAACTAACTCACTAACCAACCAGCCAACAAGTATATCCAGTTTTATGCAGTGCTGGGGATCAAACCCACATTAAATAAGAACAACATCAGCTGATTTGCATCTCTATGCACTTTTATCCTTATTTTGCACATGAGACCATTGAGTTCAGAACGAAAACTAACTTGGCAGAAGCAGAATGCATCTCTGGAGAGAGCTAGGTCTGAAACTGGATTACCTGAAGGCAAGGTTGCCACTTATCACCAGGGTTAAGCTAGCCCTGCACAGTGGATCCAAGGCCCCCCAGCCTTCAGGATCAGAAGTTAAAGCTAGAGTTACAATGACATTCCAGATGGAGTCTGGGGACTGTGAGGGAAGAAAGGTGGAGAAGAGCCTGTAATCATACCGTGTAGAGTGTCCAGGGTGTGCGTTCGTTGGGAAAATGGAGACAAAATGGTGGGAAGGGCCTCAAGCAGAGTTGTCCCCGTTTGTGTAGTCCTGTGCTCGGCTGCATTAAGCTGACTTGTAAATAACTGCAAATTTACAGGCAAGGTGCAGAAACAAAGAATGACATACACACACACACACACACCCCTCTAATCCAGAGGCGCCATTATTAAGAGTTTACTGTGCTGTTTTGTTTTGAGATCACAGCTGTGTCATCCTCATCTCACTGTCATCGTCACCTAGTATCTGTATGCAGTCATACACTGTCTGAACTCTTTGAGGGTAAGTAACACACAGTGTTCCTTTACTTAGAATACTTCAGTATATCTTTTGTACAAACACAGTCATTTTGCCACATAACCACATCACAGCCGTCAACTCTTACAAACTTAAATCTGAGTCATTTCTTCCTGATCTATTATGTGCTCTCCGATTTACTTAATTAAATCCTTACTGCCCTTTATAGAGGCTCTTGGGTTTGCATCGAGCTTGGGGTCAGGTGGTGTATCTACCTTGTCTCTCACAGCACACCAGCTGGCTTACCTTCTTGGAAGCGGTCCCAGGGAGCAAAAGGCAGAAGCCAGTGTTTTTCTGACCTCCCTTTGATAGCTCCCCACCATGTTTCCATAGCAGCCTGGTGTTTACGCGGGTCTGAATTGATCAGCCTAGGAGGGAACTGTTGGAAGAATCATCAGGGCTGTCTGTCCTAAGCTCTGTCTGCTGTACTATCCCAAGGTCCTGAAGAGCTCTTTATAAGACTTACTGTTTTCTCGGTAGCATCAGAGTCCTTTTGTCACACTTATGTGCTGGGTCTATGAGCTAACACCACACTTTCTTTTCTTTTTCAGATAAAGAGGTGACTTTATTCAGACTGCTTGGGAAGGAAACCCAGGCCAAAGGGCAGGGATTGGCCTTCTCATTGTATTCTGTGTCATAATTTTTTTTTTTCTGTTGTTCACTGATTACCCTAGGGCCTTGTGGCCAGCAGGCAAAACTACTCCTTACTTCAAATCCATTCCACAGTACCTACCCGCCCAGCAACCAGCCAGGGAAGCCTTGTGATGAGGGTCCATGGTAACATCCTGGTTTACTGAGTTTTGACAGGATCTCCAACACATCCTTCACCTTCACAGACAGATGGAGCCTGTCCTATACTATCAGGTCATCCTCTGCTGGAAGATGCCTGCTCCTGCTCCCTGCTCAAAGACTGTAGAGGCGACTGATGTTCTCTCAGACTGGCAGTGTGGGAAAGTGATTCCTTGTTGACTCTGGCAATCTCTCCAATTGTGTGCAAGGCCGAGCCTAGATGGGCATACTGGCAAAGACTTCTTGGCACCTGGCGAGGGAGAAAGTAGGGTGCGTCTGTTTCCACAATGATCCTCTCCAACGGGGTCTGTCTAAGGGCATCCCGAGCCTCCCTGGTGCTGCTCAAGAACTCGTGTGGCTCACTTGCGAGAGTAGTCCAGGCCCATCTCCCCAAATGCCACAGCCTTGGGGTGGCGTGAGGCACACAGAAGCGTTCTTTCTTTTGACTCTCATTATAGGATCGTGCAAAATGAGGGTGACAGCCAAAGGCCCCCAAACCAGATCTTCTTTCAGAAGTTCTTCCCATAGGCCACCAGTCAGTGTTCTGGGATCACAGAAGTCAGAGATGCAGCCTTGAAATTCCTTAGGGAAGGAGTTGCTATAAATCTTCCTGAACTTTGTAAAGGTGCCCTTGAGACAGCTTGGATGTCCAGATGACAGTGGGTATCGGTGAAACCCTCTTCCGGGTTCAGCGCCTGGTGGCTCTTTGGCAAAGAGCTGGATGTGTGTTCTCTGAACCCACACTTTCTTTTCTTTTTCTTTTTTTTTTAAAGATTTATTTTATTTATTTTATGTGTATGAGTACACTGTAGCTGTACAGATGGCCATGAGCCATCATGTGTGTGGCTGCTGGGAATTGAACTCAGGACCTCTGCCAGTCCCGTTCGCTCCAGCCCGGCTCACTCTGGCATAATTCACTGTAGCTGTCTTCAGACACTCCAGAAGAGGGCGTCAGATCTCATTCCGGGTGGTTGTGAGCTACCACGTGGTTGCTGGGATCCGAACTCAGGACCTTCGGAAGAGCAGTCAGTGCTCTTAACTCGCTGAGCCATCTCGCCAGCCCCCGAACCCACACTTTCTTGATTACACAGCTGCATACAAGTTTGGGTACATGATATGACTTTCATGCGTGTGGATATTTTGGTTTTTGACTTTGCCTTGACTAACTGATTGACACTCACTCAGGCCTGATCTCAAAGAGATTCAGGTTTCACTGGTCTTAAGTGGACCACCAGCATCCTTCTCTTTATCAAATGCCTGAGGTGGTTCTGAAATCCTTTCAGGGTTGAGAACTGTGGCCTAGTTGATCCAGTCAGTGGCACAAGGGAATCAAGGTCCAATGAAAGGGCACGAGTGACAAAGTTATACAGGTAACTGCAGGTGTTGCGCTCCACCGCAGACAGCCTCGTTCCGGGTTCAGCCCTCTTCCCACCATCTGTGTGTGTGTGTGTGTGTGTGTGTGTGTGTGTGTGTGTGTGTGTTTGTGTGTGTTTGTCCGGGTGGTGGTGGTAAGAGATTACCAGTCCTCAGGCAGAGCACCTGAAAGGTGTCTTTCCCTGAAAGGTGTCTTTCGAGTCTGCGACAGAAGAGAGCAGGACTCAGGTCTGAAGCATGCTTTGGTCCAGCCTCCCTATCTCACTCTGCCCATCTCCTCATCGGGCCACTTCCCCTGGCCTCCATGTGGTCCAGCTCGTCCGCGTTTACCCTTCTGCGCCTGCGCAGGTGTTTTCCTCCCTATTCCGCTTCTCACCGACAAGGCAGAGAGAACACGTAGTAGCTCTGAACTAATCCTGAGAAGTTCTTTTCATTTCTAACGTAGCTTTTACCTTTAGATTGTAAATGGGATTTTTGTCCACAAGAGGGCAGCTAAGAGCTTCTTCAACCCATTTCTCTCAAGAGAGGGTCGGGGTGGGGCGGGAACTGAGAACAGCCGACCTTTCCTAGGCGGGGTGGGGGCAGGAGTCAGAGGTATTGTTTATTTCACCTGTGGATAGGAGACACATGTTTGAGGTGGGCGTGGGTGTGGGCATTTGTGTGCCAGCGTTGGCAGAGGGCATGTGGAAGTCAGAGGACTACTTATGGAAGTTGGTTCTCTCTTCCTACCTTGCTGAGTAAAATTCAGATGGTCAGGCTTGACATAAAGCACCTTTGCTCATGGAGCTATCTTGCCAGCCCAAATTATATACATATTCTTATTAACAAAAATCTCTTTGAAAACTCTGTAAATTGCACACACACACACACACACACACACACATCCCACTTTCCTTTGAGGTAGCCTGTTGGAGCCCAGGTGGGATCAGGAGTGGGCATACAACTGAAAACAATGATTTCCACCTTCCCAGAACCCACCGCCCCCTCTCCCAGGATCTATCAATGAGTGACTAATAGTTCAGCAGTAAGGTCTGTTGCAACAGAAATGCCTACACTGGGCCACAGCCCCAGTGGCTGTCATGGGAGACTACAATCACTCAGTTTGCCATGTTGTCTATGGGGTCATCACCTTTCCTCAGACTTCATTCTCCATTTGCTCTGCCGACTCCCCGTGCGCTTGTACACTATGCAGCACTCACTCTAGTGAGGCCTATGCTTCAGTTTGTGGCCAGAGGTGAGAGAGATGGGAGGTAACAGAAAATGGGGGTGGGGGGATGGGAGGTGGGAGAAGGCAGGTGGGGGAGATGGGAAGTGGGAGAAAAGAGAGGTAACGGAAAATGGAGCTGGGGGGATGGGAGAGGGTGATCAGAGGGGAGGGGAAGAGATGGGAAAGATAGGATGGGGAGTTGGGAGGGAGAAATGGGAGGGAGAACAAGAGAGGGGGAAGAGATGGGGGTGACGGGAGGTAGGGGGAAAGTGAGGGGGAAAGATGGGAGGTGGGGGAGATGGGAGACCCTGTAAATTCAACAACATAAGGACAGCAAAGGGGTTTAGGAAGAAATAAGCTGGAAATGAGGTTTAGGAGTTCTTGGGAATTCAGTTTTAATTCATGTGGGTTGGGTCCTCTGTGGCAGAGCTGGCCTTCAAGCTGTGACCTATGGGAGGAAGGTCTGGAAAAACCGGCAGCTTATCCATTGGCAAAAAAAGATGCTTCAGGTATTTAACGCTCCCTTTTCTTAGGAAGGACCAGAATGTGGTGTCATAGGAAGGCCAGTACAAAAAGGCCCCAGAGGGGGAAAAAACAAAAAACAAAAAACGATGTCCTCTTCTTTAGAGAGAGGGAAGCGGGACTGGCAGCATCTTGAACAGTGCATGACAGACAATGTCCTGGAACAAACTTCCTCCGGCTCCACATGGCACTTTCGTTTCTGCCTCTCCCTGACACGAGCTTCATCTTCCTTGGTTAATTCAACAAGAGAGTTGGAGGAGGCAAATGCCCTATTTTTCTGGCTCTGGTCTTCAAATAGATAAGGGGACTTTATAAAATGTACCAGGCAGCACTGCAAATGTTCAAACACCATTGTCTCAAGTAATAAACAGACATAATAATCTTGATGACAACCCTGACTACACTCTGCAGGCACTCAATGATCTGCCACAAAAGCCTTACACACTCTTTGCTGATTTGTACAGGGGTGTGGTGTGTGATGTAAGAAAATTGGACTCAGCAGTTAAGAGCACTTGTTCTTACAAAGGACCCAGGTTCAATTCCCAGCACCCACATAGAGCTTGCAACCATCTGTAACTCCAGTCCTAGGGATGATGCCCTCTTCTAGCCTCTGTGGACACTAAGCAGGCATGCAGTACACAGAAGGACATTCAGGTAAAACATTCACACACATAAATTCACAGACATAAATCCACACAGAAAATGTAGTAATCTAGGCTCAACTCACAGATCACAGATTTACAATAGATCGCTGCAATAACATAAGGTTTATTGATCCACGTATGTGGGGCTGCCAACCCTCACGGCGGGGGGGAGGGGGGATCAACCCCGAACTCAGAAAGCACACATCTTTTATACTTTACAGAGGGCAGATTTCTGCAACAGGGCTAGCTGGCTTACTCTGGTTGGTGGAACACAGGACAAAGGATCTCTTCAGGCATTGGTTGGCTTGCTCAGGGGGCTGTTCTTGGCTTAGTCAGCCAACTTCCTTATCCAGCTCTGTACCTGGCCTTGAAAAGTCCCTGGGAAGAGGCTTAGTAACTAGGTGGTAGGGGGATTGTCATCAGCAAGGTCAGGGTGACAGTTTGTGGTCTTTCTTGAAATTCACCACAGGGAGGGGTTGGGGAGGTTCTTTCGAGAATTGCTAATCTTGTTTTCGTGGACCTTAACGTCATTGCGACCACCAGTTATTTTTGTTTTGACCTTACTTAGCTTAGTCGGAATGGCCTGGTCATCATTCTGTCTCAACATTCTGACCATCAGAACTTTGTTTTTACAGCATGTCCTTCGCTATCTCTGAAACACAACTTCTCAGTGTCTGAAGCCGCTGCTTACAGGAGCTGGAATATGGTTCTCTTATCTTACTGTGAAACTTTATTTCTACATCTCCAGAACTCTGTTTTTCACTTTATTACTTCAAAAACATCCACAGACATAAAATAAATTCACACACAAAACATTCACACACATAAAAGAAGATCTGGCTGCTTTGACATCTCTCTGGTACCATGTCCTCTAAGTGTGACTGTACTCTGATGGCGTAATTTAAAAAGAGTTACCCTGCCTGTAGTTACACGCCTGTACCACACTGTGGGTAACTCTCTGGAGGTCTGCTTCCTCTTCCTTTTTGACTAAAATTTCATAAAAACAACAAAAAAATTGCTAAGCAACTGAAAACAAACAAACACAAACCAGCTGACACCATTTTCACTAAAATAAGAGGTTTAATAGGATCACCAAGAGCTCCATTACAGATGAGGTCCAGACCTCGTTATTGGAAAACCGACTATAGTTAATTTCACATTTCAGATGAATTGTGAAGTGCAAAACTGTCAAATAGCAGTAGGTTCAGAAGAGCGCGCTCCCCCTGACGCAGTGTTAGTAAAGGGGTTTTCACAGCGGTACAGCTTGAGGCACGGTGTTAAACTGCTGGATAATCGTGGGATTCTGATGCCACTTCAGAGAAGGCAGAAATCCTTTTCAAGTATGTTGTGAAATCTTTGGTTAGGAGGTCCAGAAATCCATGTGCGAGTAAGGAGGAAGGGGCCTGCAAACGTGGAGGTCAGATGAGGACAACCGACATGCTCAGCGAGCGTTGTTACCCATTGCACACCTTATCAAATGTGAACATCCTCAGTCCCTCTGCTTTAGTGTGCTGGCCTAAACAGTGTTCAGGGAACCTGAAGATCAGCCTGTACCCCATTCATCTATTTTGAAAGTAATTATAATTTATGAAAAGGAAAACAGAGTGATGGATAATATAAAGAATATGGACTCAAAAATTAACCAACACCTGGTTATATGATATTCCACATTTTCCTTTTTACTTACACTAGGTTTTTATTCAGCAGCTGTTATTTTCCCTCAGTAAGCATTTCCGAGTCAGCCTGGGTACCCCAGCAAGCGACCTGTGGATGCAGCCAGTGGGAAGCTGCTGGAAGCTTTCATTCTGTATCATTTATGCAACTGAGGCATCATCCTAAATTTGCCTAAAATGGTTACTTTAAATGATAAACAAAAGTCGAGTACATCTTTAAATACTGATCTAATCAGGTAGGACAAATTATACTGTGTTTTAAAACTATCCTGGACTGACTGTAATAAACCATGGGCAGGCTTTTCCCCTGAATTGCTTTCTCTGACTCACTCCCAAGTTGCCTGAGCATCCACCAAGAATCAGGCACGGTAAGGAGGCAGCAGCATGGAGCCTGGCCCAAGGAATCAACTGGGACAAAGAGGGGGGCACAGGTAGCAGAGGCCAGCTTTAGGACCATGCGGGGTAATACTGAGAGAGGGCTCAGAGACTGCTTTCCAGCCACAAGTAGCTTAGAGACCCAGTGATGGCACTTTTTAACTATGGGCCTTAGCACTGGAAACCCTCTGCTCCTTCGTGTGGGGATGACAGATACACAGAGCGTTCAGTACAGAGCTTTTCTAAGAAGGGCTCAGCATTACCATGGCTCCTTCACAGTTCTTGGGGAGACCTGAGGGAGGGGCCGGACACAGGCACTCTGGATGCACACTGTTGTTGGCTGTGGGTTGGCTTTGCCCCCAATCACCCCTCACTCCTAGCAGTAAAAGGACAATAGTTTACCATTATGATAAGTGCATTCCCACATTTCCATGTGGCCCTTGGAGGAGCCATTAGAGGGCCCCAAGAAATGGCTTCTTGTCTTGAAGAGTCAGTCAGTCATAGTACGGCTGATGGCACAGCAGGCCAGGGGGCTTCTGAATCACTTGATTGAGAAATCCCTCCTGGACCAATTCCACAACTCCATTATTACACACCCCAGCTGAGCATCCAGGGCCGCAGTCAGGTGTTCTGCACTCACCTATGCAGGGCGGGCCTGTGCTGTGCAGCCAGGCTCCCCGCTCATGTGGCTACAGACAGCAGACACACAGATGGACAATAACCTCAAGAGGATGCTTTTCTGTTTCTCAACATACCGGGCAAGGGGACATTTCATCCTAGCTCTATAAAAAAGGGCACAGCCCTAAACAAAAACAATACTCATAAGACCAGCCCAAAGAAACTGACATTGAACCTATGCTAGAAAAAAAAAATACAAAAGAAAAAATGTCTAAAGAAAGGAAAAGAAGGTCTACCTCCATATAACCTAGACCTGCTTCCCTCTGTGACCAAGTGTCCATGTTGACACTTCCGCGTTGTCAGGGGCCTTGGAAGGTCTGAAGGCAGATCCGCTGAACTGCCCGGCATCTGCGCACAGCACAGACGTCATGAAGCATTCAGTCCTCCTCAGAGTTGAGAGAAACTTCAACACCAGAGGCTGAGAGATGAGAAGCTCTGCTTCTCGATGGACTCCACACCACTAAGCCGAGTGTCTGTGCTTCCCTGTGGGCAGTGGGTACCACCAGCCTCTCCTGGCTGTGCAGAACTGCTCACCAGCAACAGGAAGACTGTCTGGGATGAGTACGTGGAGCCTGGCCCCCCTCTCTTCTCAGGGCTTCTTCATCTCTTTGAGACGGTTACATTAAAAGGGTGTGGGGCCAAGGTTAGACCAAATCTCCCAGTCATGATGGGCTTCTTGGAACCCTCCGGTAAAGCAAAGGTGAAACTCTGCATCAGGCTCACAAACATCAGGAATAACTCCATCTTTGCCAGCTGCTCTCCCATACACACCCGCTTCCCTAAAAGTGAGATCAGACAAGGAACAGTTAGGACACGTCCTGTTCTTTTGTAGCGTCTACTGAGTCTGTAGAGAATTTTAAAGTAAAATCACCACATAAGCCAGTCTCCTTCAGTTTATCTGTCCACACAGCTGGTTCACCATTGAGCTCCTAGTCATGGAGACAGGAACTAGGCATGGATCTGGAGTGGCAGCCACCTTGTCCCTGCCTTCCTACTTACCTCACCTGGAGGACAAGGGGAAGTGAGAGCAAAGTTTCTGGAACCTTCTGTTTCCACAGACAGAGCCTTGTATGCCTTAGTCTAAGAATGTAAGGAAAGAACTGAGAGAGAGAAGCCCTCAGTCCCCAGCCTAGCGGATCGGGAGCTGTTCTCAGGCCTGTAAGACGGTCGAGGCTCTTGCTCAGGCCTCATAGCCTAAGGTCAATCCCTGGGACACACACGATGGAGGGAGAGCCAACCGTTCTAACATAACATGCATGCTGTGGTATCTGTCTCCCTCCCTAACACACACACACACAAAACCAAATAAGTAAAAACGCTGTAATTTGGTGGGAGCCATGCAGATGGCCCATCATTTTGCACAGCTTCCACAGGTGAACTCTGACTCTGGCCCAGGGTTGCTTCTTGCTGCAGTGCATTTCCACGCCAGCCACTGCAGCACTCCTCATGTATCTGACAGAGCCTGTTGTTTCCTGGGGTTTTACCCACCCCGTTGGGCTGATTTCTTGCAGAATTAATATAAAGATGTACTCTCTTGTATTAATGCTATGTAGATGAAGTTGTGATTTGTATAGAATTCCTGATTTGATTCAAATAATTTTAGGAAGTTAGAATAATTGATAGAAAGTCTAAGGAGATGGTTTTAATTGTTTTGCCAGAAAGATAAAATAAAGTTAGAATCAAGAGTAGGATTCTCTTAGAATATCACGAAAAGGAGTACAATGAGCTTTCATGCTCTACACGCATGTAAACTGCACTAGGAAGAGAAGTAAGCTTGGGACAGATTTGTGATCAAGGGAAAACATTCATTCTAGGTCAGGTTCAAGGATGAGGCCACAGGTGTGCCCCACAGTAGAGCAAGGTCATAAATACATAAAACTGTTGCTTTGAACTTAATAAGGACTTTATAGAATGAGACACAGATAAGACAACTGCTTTAAACTCATTATCAACAGCATTCTGCTGTAACTCCCTCTTATGTAACATGAGGTAATCTTTTCTTATAGAGAGAAGCTTCATCTGAAAAGCTATAAAAAGCTAGAAGCAAAAATAAACCTTGTTAGAGCCAGCTCTTTAGAGCTTTGCTCATCCATCAACTGTAAATATGTATATGTATATATATATATATATATATATATATATATATATGCCTGTCCCTATGTACATATATGCATGTGTGTATGTATGAATGAATTTATGTATGTATGTATGTATGTGTATATGTGAAATTGTTGAAACTCGATTGTTAGAGCCTGCTTTTCTTTTTCCAGTGTTACTATGTATGTGCATGATTTTTCTCTTTCCTTTTCTTTCTTGCTGGCCTCTTAAGAGTTGGAAGAATTCAGAGTTTCTCACAAGCAGCTAATTAACCTTTAACAGTAATTTTTTTAAGAGTTGCTGTTAACCCCAATAGCTCCTTAACCTCCTCGCTTCTCAGGCCCCAAGAGCCTAAGCAACCAGGAAGTCAAGATTTCCAGCTATAACGGTTAAGCCCATCTCCCTTCCTCCTCCTTTCTTCTCTCTGTGCTGGGGATAGAATCTAGGGCTCATGCATGCCAGGCAAATGGGACACTGTACTACCAAGTCACCTCTGTCCATAACTCTGCCTTTGTTTTTATTTTGTATTTATTTGATGAAAAAAAAGGAAGGGGTTGGGTCATCTTAGTAGCAAGAACTGATTCCTCGAAGTTGCCCTCTGACCCCTGTACCTACACTCACACATACACATCTCAAACATGCACGTGTATATACACACAGACACAGACACACAGACACACAGACACATACACACACACACACACACAATAATAATAAATTCAAAGAAAATTTAAAACCAAGCTTTAACTGACCTATCCCAAAAGGAATAAAAGTTTCTCTTTTCAAAAGTTGTCCTTGGTTATCCAGAAATCGATGAGGACAGAAGTCATCTGGCTTCTCCCAGATGGCTGGGTCTCTGTGGATTGACCACAGGTTGGGTAGGATCACCGTGCCTTTAGGAATAGTGTACCCCTGGAGGACTGTAGACAACAGACAAGGACAGAGTCAACACCGCACATAAACTAAAAGCTCTCTTCAAACATCACTGTTTCCAGGGAGGAAATAGTCACCTACTAACATTGTAGCTGACTGAGACTAAACTCTGAGGTTCCTGAGGGGATGGATACATCCTATCAAGCATCGCATTCTCTCTGTTCCAGCCCAGACCCAGCCTGAGACAGCAGGAGCAGGAGTAGGCATTGAATCAACAAGCCAAGTCAGGCCATTAAAACTTAACAAGGAAACACTAAAGCAGAATCAGGACCTTCTAGTTAACGTTCCCCAAGATTGACATGTTCTTACAATTTACGTAGAGCGAGTCTTAGCCAGGGCTGCTATGGCTGCGATGACACAGTATGAACAACTTGAGGAGGGGAGGGTTTATCTGGCTTATACTTCATCATGGAAGGAAGTCAGGACAGGAACTCGAGAGAGGCGGGAGCTGACGCAGAGGCCATGGAGGAGGATTGTTAACTGGCTTGTCTTCCCTAGCTTGCTCAGCCTGCTTTCTTATGGAACCCAGGGCCACAAGCCCAGGGATGGCACCATCCACTATGGGCTGGGTCCTCCTGTATCAATCACTAATTTTAAAAAGGCTCTATAATGCAGTGTTTTTCAACCTGTGGGTCAAGACCCCTTTGGGAGCAAATGGCCCTTTCACAGAGGTCACTTAATACCATCAGAAATAACAGAAGTTTTCATTTCTTTATCATTATATATAGCAGTAGCAAAATTATGGTTATGAAGTAGCGACAAAAATAATTTTATGGCTGGGGGTCACCACAACATGAGGAACTGCATTACAGGGGCTCAGCGTTAGGAAGGCTGAGAACCCCTGCCCTACAGTCTTGCCCACAGCCCGATCTTGTGGAGGCATTTCCTTAATTCAGGTTCCCTCCTCTCAGATGACCTTAGCTTTGTGCCAAGTTGACAGAAAACTGCCCAGCACAGAAAGGAGCCACCCTACAGGCTTTTCTGTCAACACAGTAAGAAGGGGTTGACGAATCAAGAGAAAGATAGATCTACAGGGAACTCTGCTTCCCTAATCAACAGTTGACAAGCTAAGAAATATCCCCAGGGGCTGGGCTCCTCACAGTGGATCTAATTTGCATTCTGGGCTGTCTCTAGAAGCCTTAAATTTCACTTTTCCCATCAATCTCTATCTCTCTGTCTCTCTGAGACAGTTACCCCTGAAGTCACAATTCTGCTTAAGTTTCCCAAGTGCTAGGGTTACAGCTGGGCAGCACCCTGCCTTATAAAGGGGAACTTTAGAGACATTCTAGACTCAGCAACTGATAGGTTAAAGTTGGTGACCCTAGAATCAGGCTGGAGCATTCCAATTTTTAAATAATTACATTTTGCTTGCCAAATTTTAAAAACCAAAGGGAGGCCAATCTCTAGCTAACATGTTTAAGGCCACATTTAGTCTGGCTCTTCTGACAAGTTTCTTCTGTGGGATAGCTGACTTGGAGGGCAGCATCGTTTGTGCTGTGGTGTAAGTGTGTGAGCACCGGAGGCCAGAGAATTATTGATAAGGACCACAGTCCCTGAACCAATGATAAAGCAGAGACCATCCTGGACCTTTCTGATGTGGCCACACCCCTCCCTACACTCAAGAGGATTCCCTCAGGGGTCTGCAGAGAAGGCAGGCTCCAGACTTGCCTGTTTTCTCCGAGGTCATGTGAGGAATGGCAAGTGGTACCACCATGGATAGCCGCTGCACCTCCATGATGGTGGCTTCTGTGTATGGCATCTGGGCCTTGTCCGTCAGGGACGGTGCACGGTCACAACCGATGACCCTTTCAATTTCTTCATGAACCTTTTCTGTGCAAAAAGGAAAGAATTAGCCACAGATAAGGCTGGGAGAGAGTTGAGTCAGCACTGTTATGCAGGCTTTACCCACCGAGGGATCAGTTGGCACGGTGGCCTGATATAGGATTGGCAGAGACAGCCAGCCACTGGGGGTGGGGCTCTGCCACACTGGGGCTTTAATGGACAGCAGAAGAGACGGGGCAAAAGAAACAGCATGCTGGACTCCAGGGCACACAGCATGAAACTCTCATGTGACTCTCTAAGCTGTAACACCCTGTGAAAGTCTAAAATCATACCCAGCAAACTCTCCTTTTGGGCTTGCTACAGTTGAGCACGACCCTCAAAAGCCTGCGGTGGCAGGTGTGTTCCCTACAGTGGTGACATTATGAGGGGGACCTTGTGGGAGGACTGAAGAGAATGGCTCTACTCTGGCACTTCGCCTTCCTTCTCCTTTGCATCTGCCCTGAGGAAACTCCCTACCACAGCACATTGCCTTACCACAGGCCCCACTACCACAGAGCCAGCTGGCCATGGACTGAAACCTCCAGCCAAAATACTTCTCTTGTCAGTTAGTTATCAATCACACGTTGTTACAGCATTGAAAAACTGGTTAACAAGGGGTTCATATACATGTACCCCTCAAAAACCTTCTAAAATAATAAAGCTGTTGTTTCAAGCAGCGAATTTTGTGGATAATATGTTGCTTTGTAGCAGCTAGTTAAAACAGTCACAATGAGGTCTATGGTAAGAAAAGAAAAATGGACCCTTCAACAAGTTCACAACTCCATCCTCTGGTGCCTTATAAATGGAATCCCTTCCAGTGTCTTTGTTTTCAGTCTCTATTAACTGAAAATGAAGATGGGTGCTTTATTAAAAAACCAAACCAACCAACCAACCGAAAAAAAAAAAACAAACCTTAGTTCACTGTTTCAGAAGCCCCTCTTGGGCTATGTCAGAGTGTGGCAGAGGGCATGTGAGAGCATGAGGGCAAACAGGGGTCCAGAGGGACTCGGGGGCCAAGGCTGCCCCTTTTTTGCTAACTCCCTCTTATGTGCACTAACTAGGTTCCTGGAAGAATTACATCAACCTGTTTGAGGGTGTGATGGATATATACTCAAACTCTTCAAGAATCTTGGTCTCAAAAGGAAGCTTTAAAAAGTCCTCTGACAAATGACCTTGCTGTGGGTATCTCAGAGGCCCAAACTTGTGGCTTATGAACCTTTGGGGGATACTTGAAAATCATATCCAACTGACACACGAAGCAGAAGGGACTATACTAAACACGGGGACTATCCTGGGTAACTGAGTGCATCTCCATCTAGGCACAGTTATACGCTGTAGGGTGACACTTTAGTCAACCACTGACCACATCAACAACATTGTGGTCCTGTAGGTTACACTGCCTTGTGACGCTATGGTTACCTCAGTTCAAGTGTACTCTGTGATGCTTGCATAATGGTGAAATCATCTAGTGACATGTTCTCAGGACATGTCCCCATCACTAAGCCTCATGGGCTTTAAAATCAGATGGCCTCGCCCAGCCAACTTCAGGCAGGAGATGTGAATACGAAAGCATGGCCAGAGGGCTACAGCTCTGCCGGCTCTGAGGGTGGAGAGAGGACCATGGGTCAAAGCAGCTGGAAACAGCAAGGGAAGAATTCCCCTCTGGGGGCTCCAGAGGGCAACACAGCCCAGCTCACATCCCAGTCTTCAGTCCCGTGAAGGGTATGTCATACTTCTGATATAAACTGTAAGTATGGCAAATTCGGGTTTGCTTAAGTGACTACATTTGTAGTGAATAGTTAGAGCTGATGTAGAAAGCAATATACCACGATCCCTTATTCATCCAGCACCTACTGCCACTGGCTGTCCACCGGGGCCAACGTGGTGGCACCCGCTGTGACTTCTGCTGACTCTTTTGGGCTTGTGTTTTCTATGTTCAAAACAAGATGAAGGTGCGGATGAGCAATATGACTCCCTTAGCTCTACATGAAACTTCTCTAACGGCCCTTCACTTTCAGAGACTTCAGAGGGAACCACAGCGATTAAAGCAAGGGTGAGCAAGCTATGACGGTAGTCTACCTAGAAATCAGAGGCTTCACTGTTCACCTCTTGATCTCCCTATAGAATACAAGTGTTTACTGTTTTTTTCCAACCTGGATACAAGGGTGCCTGGAACCAGCAGCAGATCAGAGGTTGTGACTTGGTTTAAAGAGCCTGCCTTTACCCTGAGTGAAGAACAAATGTACCAATTACTTTGCACGTCGGGGTTCAGTGACATGTACAGCAGGCACCAGAGCAGAGAGTTGGTTGTTGTGTCAGTGCCAGCGATGAAGAGGTCCCCAATGATGTAAAACAGGTACTCCTCATCGAAACTGCTCCCCTTGCTGGTTTTCTTCTCTTCCTCCATGTGCAGAAGGTACATGTCTATGAAGTCCTGAGGGTTGCTGGCATCCAGAGACTCTTGGTGCTCTTTGATGATGTTTTTAAGGAAGCAGGTTATGTCCCTTTCGATCTGCCTTAGTTCCTTAAATGGCCCAAAGGGGAGGTAATAAAACCAGGGGCATATGTTGATCAGGAAGAGCTGGCTGTGCAAGCAGATTTCTAACCCTCGAGACATGAAGTCCAGCACCTTTTTAAACTCCTTGTTGGTGTAATCGAAGCGTTGGCCGAAGCACAGGGAGCAGATGATGTTGGAGACAGCGTTGCTGATGACTGGGAAGGGGCTGAAGGGAGCTTCTCCATGCTTCTGCATCGCTTCTTTCACGTACTTGAACTCTTCGATAATCTTGGGCTCCAGGCTAAGCTTTCCCAGACCAAAATGACGAAGTGTCGAATGGGAGAATCTCCTCTGCTGTTTCCAAACTGGACCGTAGTGTGCAAACACGATTCCTGCAAAGACAGAGAGGAGGGTGAGAGCAGTGGATGGGACCCACCTGGAGGTATATTCTGTATTTTCAAGTCTCTTGGCCAACGTTCAAATGCAGATAGAGGCAACATGTCAAGTGTCATTATAAAGACATCTGTTTCCAATAAAGGCTGAGTCTAAATTAGGAACAATTTGCTATCAAGTTGTTATTTATTGTAACTCCTGGTCAAATGAAAGTACTGAGCTTTGATGCCTGAAATTCTCATGTGCGTAAATATCTTTATATTTCACAACAGTAGATTCAGGCTTAGAAAACCTTTCAAGCAAAAAGCACCACATTCTAAACACCATGAACAGAAGTATAATTACAAGTGCTAGACTGGCACAGGAGCGGAGACAAACACCACTTTGCTTTCCATTCAAACCCTGTGCTCCTGGCACAGTGCTGTGCACACAGCAGGAGCCTGAACTCATCAAGATCATCATTGACGGCTGCGTCCTATTGGACCCCAACACGTACTTCTACCATCATGGGGATCGGATGAAGTCCTGAGCAACCCTGTGTTGCTGACATGAACATAGCCATGTTAAGGACTCTGGTGCCTCAGATTAAGTGATAGCAAAGCCCTCACCCCCTCCCCTAAATCAGGTTCAGAGAAAGGCAAAACCTTCCTCTGGTCCACGTGTGGAAGTTGACAACGCGTGCAGAAAGCACTGAGCGCAGCTTCCTCCTAACCGGTGTTTATAGCCTGAGCTTGCTCCTCTGTAGAGACCCCCTACCAAGAAGAACTGATTTTGCCTCCTTTGCTCAGCTGTATACAATTGTTGTGCCAGGGAAAAGCTAGTGATCCCCCAAAACACACAGAGGAGCCGATCTGATGCAACTCACAGCAGGCTCTTTATTCTATTCCGGCTAGCTGGGGGGGGGGGGGGCAACGCAGGACGGTTTAGGTGGTAGAGGAGCCCTGAATGTTTATGGGCCCAAGGCTTTATAGTAAGCAGCAAGCAGGGAATACATGCGTAGGCATCTAATGGGAAAGCTGCTGTGGCCTTTAACATAACCGGCTGGTGCTGGGAGTCATATCATAAACTTAACTTCTGCTCCCCTCTGCATTCATTGGTCGTTGTTAGGCAAGGGGTGGGCTTGTAAACTGGGGGTGCAGGTTTGTTGGGGGGAATAACCGGGAGACATTGGTCTTGTTGGGGGTGTAACCTGGAAACTCTGCTCTGGTTGAGAATTAGCCTAGAGACTAGACTAGAGCTCAGGTTCTGTTGGGGGGCAACTTGGAAACTAATGCTAGATACCAGCCAGTTAGTCTACCTGAGTTCAAACTTAGGTCAGCTTCTCTAAAATGGAGTCTGGATTTAAAAGCTTTGGCATCTCACAATAACTTGGCCTTGTCACTCCATGTGCATACAGTAAATGTGCTCTGCATCCATCAGACTGTGCAGCTCACAGGATCCCAGCTTTTCTCTCTATGTCTGTCTTTTCTTCATTCCCCAGTCAGGTCAACTCCAAAGCTGTGCAGGTCACACTTCTCCCTTCCCCCACACAATGGTTACTTTTCTTTTCTTTCTTTTTTAAATTGATTTAAGTTTTATTGCATTATGATGAGAAAAGATACATAATTTCAGTTCATCTGAATTTGTTAACATTTAAAAACATATTTTAAGTAAATAGAATTACATCACATTCTTCTTTTCCTTTTGTATCACAACTCCTCCCAGAGACCCCCCTTCAATATCTGCAATACCTTTTGTTTTATTTTGTCATATTCTTTAAAATTTATAAAATATTGTAACAATAAAAATGAGTATAAAAGCTGTTTGATATAAAACAATCAATTGAACAGTCTTATGTAGATACTTGTCTGCAGCAATACTGAAGATACATGTTTTTCTCAATATAAATTTTAAATAACTTCAAACATATTATCTGTATATTTTAAAGTAATATATCACTACTAGTTTTTTTTTAATGAATATAAATAAAGTCCCTTTGTTTGTTTGTTTTGTTTTGTTTTTAGTAGAGCTTAAAATCTTGGCTCTTACTGTGGTACAACCCCAAAATAAGAACAATTTTTAGACATTGGAGTTCATTGTAATAAGGCTGTACTTCAATGACCCTCATATCACCAAAGGATTTTACCTTCATCATAGCTAAGCTGAGAGTTGACAGTTCTGCTGCACCAAGGAATGAATTGTAGGCACAATTTTTGGATACAGATTTCCTGCTATGGTCAAAGCTTTTTGACTTGAGTGATTGTCTTCATTCTCAGCCCACAGAGAACAGGTTACATTCATTTAAGAAATGGTGTGCGTATTAAGATGGTCTATCCATGAAGTCATTCACCAACTGTTTCAATGAACAATGGTTCTGATTGGAGGGTGGCACAGACATTAGGTGAGGATAAGAATCTGGTTCATTGGCTGTGATGATTTTGAAAAGCATTCATCTCAGAGAAAGAGTAGCTTATAAAGTCCTCTTCTTCAAAATTGATACAATAGTTACAAACATCAAGCAAAACATTCAGTCTCACTCTTTGTTGTTCTCTTACAAGTCACCTCCCAAGTTAATTGTTTACATTTCTTTTGGCTGTATAAATAATTTTGAAATATGTGAGATGTTCTGAAAACCATAGTATAGTGAAAACATCAAATAAACAATCCTACTAATAGAGAGGCTGAGATAAGAGAAGCCTGATTTCAAGACCATTATGTGGTACCCAGCAAGACAAGCAGAAAGTGTATATGGATTGTGCAATATTGGACCTATTTCTCCAATTACCAATTTAGACAGACCACCAGATGATAGCCAACAAATTTCCAATTCCTCATACTTTTGAATTTGAATTGATCAGGATATGTTGGTAATATTAATTTTCATGTTAAGAGATATTAAGAAAAAGTAATTGTTATTTCCTGTTATTTTTGTTTAGAGGTGGAATTAGGTTTGTGTGGATTTGTTGAAAGATTACTTTCTTGCCTCTTCTAGGGTGTAGTTTTGCTTATGTTGGTGTTTTCCATCTATTATCCTCTGTAGGGCTGGATTTGTGGAAAGATATTGAGTAAATTGCTTTTGTCATAGAATATTTTGTTTTCTCCATCTATAGTAATTGAGAATTTTGCTGGGTATAGTAGCCTGGGCTGGCATTTGTGTTCTCTTAGGGTCTTTTCGACATCTGCCCAGGATCCTCTAGCTTTCATAATCTCTGGTGAGAAGTCTGGTGTAATTCTGATAGGCCTGCCTTCATATGTTACTTGACCTTTTTCCCTTACTGCTTTTAAAATTCTTTCTTTGTTTAGTGCATTTGGTGTTTTGATTATTATGTGACGGGAGGAATTTCTTTTCTGGTCCAGTCTATTTGGAGTTCTGTAGCCTTCTTGTATGTTCATGGGCATCTCTTTCCTTAGGTTAGGGAAGTTTTCTTCTATAATTTTGTTGAAGATATTTACTGGCCCATTACACATTCACTCTCTTCTATACCTATTATCCTTAGGTTTGGTCTTCTCATTGTGTCCTGGATTTCCTGGATGTTTTGGGTTAGGAGCTTTTTGCTTTTTGCATTTTCTTTGACTGTTGTGTCAATGTTTTCTATGGTGTCTTCTGCCCCTGAGATTCTCTCTTCTATCTCTTGTATTCTGTTGGTGATGCTTGCATCTATGACTCCTGATCTCTTTCCTAGTTTTCTATCTCCAGGGTTGTCTCCCTTTGTGATTTCTTTATTGTTTCTATTTCCAATTTTTGATCCTGGATGGTTTTGTTCATTTCCTTCACCTGTTTGATTGTATTTTTCTGTAGTTCTTTAAGGGATTTTTATGTTTCCTCTTTAAGAGCTTCTAGTCATTTACCTGTGTTTTTCTGTATTTCTTTAAGGGAGTTTATTCATGTCCTTCTTAATGTCCTCTATCATCATCATGAGAAATGATTTTGGAACCGAATCTTGCTTTTCCGGTGTGATGGTATGTTCAAGACTTGCTATGCTGGGAGAATTGGGTTCTGATGATGCCAAGTAACCTTGGTTTCTATTGCTTATGTTCTTATACTTGCCTCCCACCATCTGGTTATTTCTAGTGCTACCTGCCCTGGCTAAATCTGACTGGGGCCTGTCCTTCCTGTGATCCTGGTTGTGTCAGAACTCTTCAGAGTCAAGCTGTCTCTGTGATCTGGTGATTCTGGGATCCTGTGATCCTGGGCCCATTAGGGTGCCTGGGAATAGAGCTTCCTCTGGGTATTACAGGAGCTGCATAGTTTGCGCCCAAGGTCTGCTCAGGGCACCAGCCGGCCCAGACAGACCAGAAGGAACTTGTGCCACTGGGCTGGTGGAGTTCCTGCATGCCTGGGTCCCACTGGTCCCAGTTACTCCAGGTTTTGGGACAGATGTGTCCTCCTCGGTTATGTTTCTTTCTGCTGTGAGCAGATACCTAATAAGAAACTGCTTAAGGGAGGAAGGATTCATTTGCTTCAGGGTTCAGAGGGTACTGTCCATGGTGGGTGGGAATGCATGGCAGTGTGAGCAGCTTGCAGTAGAAGTGTTAGCTTGCTTGCTCACACCTTTGGCAGGAAGCAAAAGTTTGGCTGGGTCCAACTTCCTAAAAGTTACAACTTCCCAAAATACTATCACAAGTTAAGACCAAGTATTGAACCACACAAGCCCACGGAGGACAGTCAGCACTCTAACCACGAGATCTGGATCCTTAGTGTGTGATGTGCAGTGCACAGCTGTGAATAAAAGACCAGTTCTGTTGTTGGTTCTTTTATATGCTAAGTACCTATATAATCAAGGGTGGGGGTTCAGCTCAGTGGCACAGTGCATGACTAGCATGCACTAAGTCCAGTCCCCACCAACAGGAGAAAAGAGAGCATTTCAATATAAAGGATCTTTGGGCTGGCGAGATGGCTCAGCAGGTAAGAGCACTGACTGCTCTTCCGAAGGTCCTGAGTTCGGATCTCAGCAACCTGGTGGCTCACAACTACCTGTAATGAGATTGGATGCCCTCTTCTGGTGCGTCTGAAGACAGCTACAGTGAATTACGCCACAGCAAGCGGGGCTGGAGCGAGCGGGGCTGGCAGAGGTCCTGAGATCAACAGCAGCCACACACATGATAGCTCACAGCCATCTGTACAGCTACAGTGTATGCATACACATAAAATAAAAAATATATATATATAAAGGATCTTTATGGATGGACTTATGGTTGAATACGGACTTCCTCCACATTTTACATACGTCACTAAGGGTGCAATGATGAGCCATAAAATATGGTTTTCTTCACATAAATAGTCACTGTCAAATTACTGTCTTAAGTAGATTAAGAATGGAGCAAAAGTATGTGCACACGTATATGAATGCCACGTTTTAAACAGCAACCTCCTGATACTTGCAATCTTTTAGATTTGCCACTAGAGGGCGAAATGTATCTCGTGATTTTCATTCCCACTTCTGTGATTGTCTGTGTGAGTCAGAGCGGCTTACCACAGGTCACTGATGGGTTCACACGCCATGAGTCACGCTTGCCTTCCCCTGCTGTGTGGAGACTCTTCCTATAGTTTAAATGCATAGGTTAAAAACCTCCTCTCTCTCATTATGTGAATTGGGTTTAATTTTTAATGGTATTACTTGATAAGCAGAAGTTTTAAATTTGAAGATACCACGCGTAGATTAAAAAACATTGTACACACACACACACACACACACACACACACACACACACACACGCACGAACGTACACAGAAGCCAGAAGAGGGCACTGAATTCCTTACAGCTAGAGTTAGAGGTGGTTGTGAGCCACCTGACATGGAAGCTGAGATCTGAACTCAGGTCCTAACCCTTGAGCCATCTTTCCAGTACACATCAATACTTCTCTCTCTCTCTCTCTCTCCCTCCCTCCCTCTCTCTCAAAGATAGAGTGTTACTTTGAAGTCTACACTGTCCTTGAAGTTGTAGCAATCCTCCTGCCTCAGCCTCCCAACTACTGTTGTGCCACTGTGCTTGTCTACTGGTCTTTTTCTTTATGATTTGTGTTGCCTGTCTTATTTTAGAAGTCCCTTCCTACTAGGGATTCAGAAATGCACCATTTTCTTATAAAAAATTTAAAATGCTGACTTTGAAAACAATTTTTTTTTTTAAGATTTATTTTTATCTTGTCTTTGCATGTTTTATCTGAATGTATGTATGTCCATCATGTGTGTGCCTGGTGCCTACAGATCCCAGGAGAACCTGCAGGATCCCTTAGAACTGGAGTTACAGATTGTTATGAGCTGCCTTGTGGATGCTGAACTTATGTCCTCTCCGAGAACGGCAAATGCTCTTAATCACTTGAGCCACTTCTCCAGCCCCCAGATTTTGATTTTCTTCATGTTTAATTCTCTATGACTTACCTACAATTCCTATAAGTGAGATATAAATACATTTTTGTCTCCATATAGATAACTGGGGTGGGGATGAGAGTGGGTAACATGTGGGCAGATGCATAAGGAGGCCACAGGAGGGCCTCTGTGTGTCCTGATCTGTCACTCTTGGCCTTAGTCTGTCAACTGCCTCTTACTGAATTAGGAGCTCACTGCGAGGCTGGTAGCCAGAAAGCCAAGGTGATTCTCTGTTTCAGGGTCTGAATACAACCCAGAACACGGGTCTGTTTACTGGGGCCTATGGCTATAAAGTTGAGTTGCCACTTGAATCGGATGAAGAGAGGACAGAACATTGGAGATTTAAGCCAAGAGAGATTTCCTGCTCTTCCTTCACCAGTGGCCAGGTTAGTTGTGTACCCTTACTCTAAATTCCATTCCGGGTGAACTTTTACAGAATCCTGTCTTAATCTAGAAGCATCTTAACACAGTGGCTATCATATGCCCTTCATCTTGAACCCATTTCTAGCCAAGAGGCCAATAAGATGCAACCTAACTCAGAGCTTCCAACTTCTGTTTTCTGCAGAGGCTGGACTGGTCTTAGGAACAAAAACTAACTACACTTTATACAGCATTCAAATTCTCCATGCTTCAGCCCAGTGCTCACGCCCGTCCTCCCCGATTACAGGTGCCTCCAATTCCAGAGCTTTCTGAGGCCCTGTAAGGGGCGTTTCCACGGGAAAATTAGAAATGGGATGAAGGAGGGGATATCAAAGTGTAAAGACAGGGGGGCACTCTCCTGAACTGAAGCATGTACGCCATCATAACGGCGTCACTCTTGTACTTCAGTGTCTGAAGACAGAACACAGGATTGACAGGTGGCTGAAGAATAGAGATCGAGACGCTTTGTCTGCCGGGGGAGATACACACGGACTCGGGAAAGAGGCTGGCTGTCTTGACATCGAGACCCTTTGTCTGCGGGGGGAGATACGGACTCGGGGAAGAGACTAGCTGTCTTGACATGTTCTCTGTCAAAAAGATTAGTCACTTTCTCTTAAATGTAATCTCAGGCAAGTTCTTTAGACAGGCAGAGAGCAGTCACATTCTTTGCCAAAACATTAGAGAGGCTATGAGCTGACACAGCCAGTTCAATAGTCTCCTAGCTTGGTTTCTGGCCTTTCTTAAAGGGGAAAAAAATCTTCTTATACTTTTGCAATTGAACATTTACTCGATGAAAAGAATTCCCCCCACCCCCTTTTCTACCACAGCCAATGTTTAGAAACGTTGAGATCAGACCTATGCGTGAGAAGGCCTCATCTGGGACAAAGAAAGGCTTCCGGGGAGGTTGGTCCTTATTTTACAGCTTGGTACCCACCTCCCTCACTTTCCTGTGTGTCTCCCACTTTAATCGTACACGAGAAGCCACGCCTCCGTCCCCTATTCCCCGTGCAGGGCAGGACTCAGGTGGGCAGGAGCAAGTGGTCACCTGCCGCCCCGGGGGTCCTAAGCCCGCGGCGCGCTCACCCTTCTCCTTGGTCATGATGGAGATGAGCGGCATCCGCGGGCGGTCACTGAACACTTCGGCCTGCTGCACTAGCGCCTCGCGCACGCTGTGGAAGTCGCTGAGGACCACCACGAGACGGTGACCGATGAAGAAGCTGAAGATGTTGCCATAGACACGGGCCAGCCTGGCCAGGTACACGTGTTGGCCCACCGCGTCCGTCTGGCTGCCCGAGCCCAGCCAGAACTGCAGCCGTAGGAAGCGCGGCACTAGCAAGTGCCCGAAGTTACCCACGAGTGGCCGAGGCTTGGGTCCCGGAGGGATGCCGCAAGCGCGCTGCCGCCGCAGCCAAACCCAGCCCAGCAGCACGGCCAGCCCGCAAAGCAGCAGCGCGCCTCCCGCCGCCCGCAAGTGCAGTCTAGCTCCCGGCTGCTCCCCTGCCTCGGGAGCTCGGCCCCCGAGTGAGGACATGCTCTAGGTGCCGCCAGCGTCTAGCTCCGCGGCACGGGCACCGGCGATAGTAGCCGGCTGCATGGCTCGAAGGTCAACAGCCGGACAGGGAAAGGCGCGCCCTTCTGATTGGCTGCGCCGCGCCGCGTGCCTCGGCATCCTCCAGTTGGCTGCTTCTGTATAGCGTGGGGGCGGGACGTCCGACCGGATCGCTGGGGGTGAGGGGTGAATGGAGGCCTCGGGCAGTTTTTGTTTTGTGTGTTTTGTCAGTTTAGTGCACATGCAGCGGCAGGCTCCTCCAGTGAAAGTTTTCTGTGGATTTCTGCATGTGGCCTGATTATATCAAAAACACACACAGGGCGGGCTGGCTGAGTGCTTTATTAGTTAGCCTTAGACAAGACCTGAAATGCTGAGCTCCCAACAATTGTGGATTTGTGGATTATTATTATCCAAAATGTGATTTGTGAATATTCCAACATCTAGGGATGGCTCCTGAGTGCTTTACCTTCCTGTCATTTACAGGCCCGATGTTGTGGTTAGACTCTCTCTAGAACTGTCGATGCTTTTTGTTCTTCCTATTTTAATTTTTTTATTCTTCTATTTTCTATTTTTATTTCTATCTCGATAGCCCAGAACTCCTTATGTAGGCCAGTTTGGCCGCCTATTCAGAGATTCACCTGCAACTGCCTCCAGAATTCACATATTAAAGATATAGACTACCATGGCTGGTCAAGCTTGAACCAATTTTTAGAGCTCTTTATTTTGTGATGCTGAGGATCAAATCCTAGGTTTTGCTCGTGGTAGGGAAGTGCTCCTCCACCTTTGATCCACGTTCAATTTCTGTGTTAGATCACACACACACACACACACACACACACAATTTGAACACTATGGTGCATTATAAATATGACCAAAGTTTGAAAGATGGTGACTTCTCTTCATATCATGTGGGTTTTTTTTGTTTTTGTTGTTGTTGTTTTGGTTTTGTTTTGTTTTGTTTTTTTTAATCTACGAACAAGTGGGGTAAGCTAAAGTTCAAGCTTCCAGTTCTCTACTATTTTTGCCATAGTTAGTAAAGTACACAAATGCTTTCTCTCTTCTTCCGTCCACAAACTAAACAAGCCCCCCCCCCATTTCCTGTAATTAACCATTACCAGATTCTTTTTTTGTGTGACTTTAAAAATGATTTCTAAGTTAAAGACATTCGAATGTTCATTATTGTTTTGTTGCTGTCTTGCTCCCTGTAGCTCACAGTCCAGCCTGGAAGTCCCCCGTTTAAGCCTCCTGACTGTTGGCAATCACAAGAGTGCAGCAATATCCCCAGAGCACATGTCAACTCTCCAGCTGCTTGTTGGCAGAGACAGTCTCCAATCTGAGATTTCCTTCTCTTTATGCCGTTGTCTCTAACCCACTACTATTGGGCAAGTTCAGCTCACAAATTACCTTAAGCTGTTTAGTCACCTTTTTATTGCACAGCAGGAATCTATTGGACACATATGCTTGCCTTGTCCTCTGCTCTGTCCCTGCTACCAAACACCCAGACTGCTGCAACTTTGGAATTAAGAAACCCGTTCTGATCCTTGCACACTTTGTCCAAATAAAAATGGACTTTCTTACCATTGAACTTCTGCCGTCCACTGAGATTTAGATCTTTCAAAGGGGCTCCTTCCTTCATCTCTCCTAGAACAATCATAGGGCATACATACAGCCAATTCTGGGGGGGATTGTTGGACCCTAATTGGCCTTGGTTTGGGCCTTGAGGACAAACCCAAGACTTGTCATTCAGCAGGCCTACCAACCTGAATGATAGACTGCCTCTCCCTAGTACCTGTGCTGATGTATCAATTTTTATAGGCCCTATGAGATCACCCCACACCCCTCATTCTTTCACACCACCCCTTACCCCTCCTTGCCTTCTCTATATAAGCAAGTGCCTAGGTTT